>NW_024429207.1:25622230-26059730 GCF_017639785.1 Mesocricetus auratus
AGTGTCTCGTGGTTCCACATCACTTACAGACACGCTTGCAAATACTGTGGCGGGCAGAAGGGGCAGCAGCTAGCTGCAGTCCCTTCCACAATTACCTTTTTAGTTTCAAGTATGCTACCTCACTTATATATGTATATATATATATGTATATATATTATTTGTTATCTATACAACACACAGAAACCTCCACGTTCCCATGGTTCCCAAACTCAGTCTATTCTACAGCTTAGGGAAGATAGTCTTTGTGAATGGAAATGAAGTAGGCTTGCAGTGCAAAGGTAAAGAGGAAATTCAATCCACTCTGATCTGCAACGGCCAGGAGATTAAAGAGGTGAATGGCTGCTTCCGCACACTGGCCGGGAGAGCACTGTCCTTTCCTCCTCAGCCAGGCACATGCAGCTACTGTGGCAGCCCAGGGTGGCCTCCAAGCACAGGCACAGGGCCTGTGACAGCTTCATGACACCATCTCCAGCTCTTATTAATCTAGTTTCTCATCTTCCTCCAAAGACTCAGAATGAGGTGAAAACTACACCTTTGGCCTGTGCTGCTCCAAGTGCTGTCATTTCTGGAGTGAACAAAACCAGCCCCAAATACTTCATACCACATACAGATTTAAAAGCTAAAAAATACCAGTTTCAGATATGAGTAAGCATGGTGCCTTCTGGATATACTCTTACGTAGGACAGGGAGAGCCTGGTATATGTATGCATACTTACACAGTCAATGAGCCTTCTGCTTTTTCACCCTCAACTCTAAGGCAGACCTAGGCCACGAGAGCCCAGGAAGAAGCCCTTGCATTGGCAGAGCCAAGTTTGGAGTACTGGAAACGTCTGGGCTATGCTGAGCTTTCTGACCCACACCTTGGCTTCTGAAACAGCAGAACAATCCTATTAGTCATCAAGAGAGATCTGAGAAGTCTTTGCAGAGCTCTTTTAGAGATAGAAAAACAAACAGCCACACCAAAGAAGCTGAGTAGCGATAAACAACCTAAGGTATTTATAAATACATGATGCACCTTGGGGCTTACTATATAAAAGTTATCCAATACTAAAAAAGCCTAAAGTCAAAAAGGAAATACGATACAATTTCATATTGGACACTGTTCTCACAAGAGTTACATTTGGAATATCAAAGGAAACCCTTTATCAGTGAGTTTAGAAAATGTTTATCATATCTGTATAAAATAATATTTTAGTATAATAGAACCCAGATATACTTACATTGTTTTTTAAAGGACATCAAACTTGATAATTGCTAAAGAGCAAGTATAGTGTTTGCATGGGCTATGCTTCACATCAGTCGGAGTGAGAGCACTGCACACTGCAACACCCTGTCTTCCTCCTCGTGGGAGCTTGTTTAACCACAGGATCACTAGAAGTGCTACATCCAGGAGGGGGCAGTTTAGGAGCTTAGAGAGGGAAACTGTAGTGTCTGTCGTCTAGAAATTGCACATTTATATATATATTAAAAAAAGAGGCACAAAATTGCTCTTTCACCCAGAGAAAGAGGTCTGAATTGATTCATAAAAAATTGAAAAAGGAACAAACACACGATAGAACTCCAGGGTGTCGGAGAGCATCTTCTACCCGCGTTAGAGAAGCGCTAGGTTCTTGAGGAGGATGGCCCGACTGTGCACTGCCTGCCGGCAAGCAGTTAGACTTCACTAAGAAAGTTCACGTTTCACAGTGACACTAGGCTTCTACTGAGTCTGATGTTACAGTCTCACATGATCTCATCCATGTAATACTGGGATAGATACATTCCTAAGTGCTAGATGCAGGTGTACTCTGTGGACAGACACGTTGCAATGCTCGAATCTGTTCTATTTAAACATCACAGCCATGTTTTCAAACACCAACTTTCTTGGAAGCGAGTGTTCTCAAGTGCTTTCTAAAATGAAGTGCGTCTCCACAGACAGCCCTTACATACCCTGTGAGTGTTCTTCCCTTACTCAATAGGGGCAATTTTAAGCATTGTATAATACTAAGAAAAACTGTTCACATATAACTTGGGGATGTCTCTGTCTACTTTTACCACCCCCAAGTTAGGAAATCAACTGAAAAAAATATAAAATAGAAATCAGGTTCAATTATATAGCTCTACCAGGAAATAGTGACCATCTGGCAGAGGGAACATGAGTGGCAGAAGGAAAGACAGAAAATCAAATGCCCTTAAAGTCCAAATAAGGCTGGAGTCTACCCTAGGTGGTCAGGAAACGGTGCATGTATGACCCAGCTTGTGGTCTGTGCTTCTTGATAATGTGTCAGGGTGACAGGAGTGAGCACCCTCCTATGTAGCCACATCCCCACAAATGCACTCAGCAGAAAATCTGTAAATGGATGACATCCCGAATCAGTGAGTGCATTTCATTCCCGTTTCCCTACTGGACATTCCCCGCCCCCCCCCCCCACATTTCCAGGTAGTTTCCGCATCGCTCACCTAGTTTAAGACCTCAGAGGTAAAAGCTCTCAAGGCCAGACTGAATACTTGCTGAGAGCCTTGTCTGAGACTAGAGAAGGCATGGCGAGTAGGAAAGTTAGCCTAGCCACGGCTCAGTAAAGAGGTATATAAAGATACACACACACACACACACACACACACACACACACACAGACATAGACACTCTCACACAGAGGTTAGATTGTTAAAACTAAACTTCTCACAATTCCTAAAAATGAAAATAAATAAAGGAATGGCTAATTTTGCTTTATACAACCAAGGATTGCATCTTAGGCTTGATCTTATTGACAGAACTCTCTCTCTCTCTCTCTCTCTCTCTCTCTCTCTCTCTCTCTCTCTCTCTCTCTCTCTCTCTCAAACAAGGACACCTCTTTCGCTAGTTGCAAAGACACTGAAGCACAATAAAAGGCAACCCCAAGGGAATGTCACTGTCCACAAAATTATCCCCAAAGCAATAATAATTAGAGAGAGCAGACCCCCCTGCTTAGCCCATGTGAACTGGTTCTCATCTTCCTTTTGTAAGGCAGTCCGAAGGCAAACACACTAGCATCGCTTGGTTTTAAATGCATCATCTGACTGCTTCTTCTGTTTAGAACAGCAGGGGAGGAAATCACCACCATTCAGTCTTTGATTTCTTCTCCATGATCTTGTGATTCCCATTTACATTTGATCTTGCTCCAAAACTCTGGTGACACGGGAGATTCTGGGTTGTGGTCAGAGCAGCAGAGACGACCTTCTAGTGCAGAGGGCACAAGAGCCCCCTTTTCATGATCTTTACAAAATGAGCGTGGGCAGAACTCACAGAAGGAAATGGCTGCTCGGTCACACTCAGCACACTGATGCCACGGACACTCCCACTTTCCTAAGGCAGGGTCAGAGAAGGAGAGCGCCTGTTAGCCTGGTTCTTCATTACCCAGGAAAAAAGCCAAGTGTCCTCCCCTGCTCCTGGAGATAGGGTCTCACTCTGTAGCCTGGCTGGCCTGGCCTACCTGCTACGATTAGAGGTAAATGCCACCATGCCCGGCCTTTTCTTTCCTTTTGAAACAATGCTTGTCTATAGAGCCCAGACTGGCCTCAAACTCCCAGGGACCAACCTGCTTATGCCTCCCAAGTGCTGGGATAAATAAAGGATGTGCCCCCTGCACCTGACTCATACCCTACCTTCTTTGCTGAGAGACTAATTCTAACCAAATCCAGCTCCAGACTCCAGTCAAACAACCACGTAGTCGTGTTATTTCATACAGACATGAGCTACTGGCCCAAGCCCAATGTCCTAGGTGCCAACTACCCACCTCTAGGAATCATAAGTAAGACACCTGTCCTTGCTACCACATGTGGGTTCTGACCAGAGTAATTTTGTATGCTCTGTGAAATGTTTCTTATTTCACAGTTCTATGAAAGAGAGCAGAGTGCATCCTAAGTTACACATAAATGGCAAACCCTGAAGCAGAGAATGGCTTGAAGGTCCAGCTTACCACATGGTGGCTGAGTCAGGTTAAGGCATAGGAGGTGGTACGCTTTGGGACAGTCTTTTTTGTCACACATGACCAGCTCTCCCCCATCTCCACACTGGAAACAGTAGTCCTCGTGGATCTGCTTTGGCTCTGTTCTGAGTTTCCGTTTTCTCTTTAACTTGGCATTTTTTGTCTTCTCGTCAGCTGCGGCCACACTTGCAGACTGGGAAGACAGACAGCACAGTTTCAAAATCAGAGAACCATGAGGCTTTACACAGTGTCAGGTGCACACCTCGGCCTTAACTGTGTCTCGGTGTGTCCCTCAAACGCCAGAAGGGCTTATCTCACAGCAGCGTGTGATAAAGCCAGGGTTGTCACTGTCATGGCTCCTCTGAAGAAGGCTATTGAGTGCACTGCTAGGAAACAGTGGATCAGGCGAAAACTACAATCCTGTTTGTCATTTCCTTGATTGTTTTTTTTAATGACTTATTTTTATTTTATGTACACTGGTGTTTTGTCTGCACGTATGTCTGTGAGGGTGTCGGATCCCCTGGAACCGGAGTTACGGACAGTTGTGAGCTGCCATGTGAGTGCTAGGAATTGAACCTGGGTCCTCTGGAAGAACAGCCACTGCTCTTAACCAGTGAGCCATCTCTCCAGCCCCCATTTCCTTCATTTTTTTTTTTTTTAACCAGGCGGCTTTAAAAAGAGAGGGAAAGGGAGGCAGGCCTTCATTCCCATGTTTCTCAGATTAACTTGGCTGAGGTAGAAGGTGCTTTGGAGAAATCAGTCAAGAAGCCAAACTCCATATCCTTCTCCGACTCCAGTCTTGAATGGGGCCTCAGTGGGAGCAGGAGCGGCCACTAACAAGGCCTTGATACTTCAGCAAGTGGAAAGTCGCCACACACTAAGCCAGGACCAGTCTGATGACAGAACATGGTGCTGAGGCGACAGTTAGATGCCCATTCCACAGACAGACACTGGTGACGCTGCTGGTAGTTTCCTCTGTGATGTCATGCACTTCGGTTCTGGACTTCTGATGTTTGCCCGGGTCAAACACCTGCTGGCTGCCCAGCGTGGAAAGGGGAAGCTGCCCAGCGTCAGCAGCGTGGTATTGCTGGCTCCCATTGGTCTCCAGGCTTCCTCGCTGCACATTGCTCAGAGTTTCAGTGGTGAAATCACCCCTGCAGACTTCAGAGGTGGCATCTAAGGCTTCGAAGAAAGTGGTCTTCTAGAACCGAGTGTTCTGGGCTGCACAGTGACCTCACATGGGGCTACAGCATCAACACGGGCAGCAGCTGGTGAGTCCCTGACCTCAGTGAGATCCTCCTTGGTGAACACAAACCGTCCCCCACCCCACCCCCAGACACAAGTGTTTCTCCAGAGCTGAGCTCTTTTCCAGAATCCCCCAATGGCTTTTCCTCAGGATGTCCTTGTCCATTGGCACCATAGCTGTCCCTCGGAGGACCATGCGGATCTGCTTGGAGCCCACATTGTCTGCTCCTGCACTGAAGCATTTTAGATAATCATCGCAAAGTTCAATGATCTTTCTTTAATGTGTAGGTGTGAGTGTTTGCATGTAAGTATGCACACATGAGCACAGGTGTGCACGGACACAGGAGGCACCAAATCCCCAGAGCTGGAGTTACCAGAGGGCTGGGAGGGTCTGATGCAGACACTGGGAACTGCATGTGGGCCCTCTGGAGAATGAGTGTCTTTCTTACCTACTGAGCCACCATTCCAGCAGAAGTGAGATGCTTGCAACCAAACAGCTACACGTCCAAGGTGACCATCTTCCCTAGGCATGATGGCGGCGCATTGACTGGTCAGTGATTGCTAGGTTGTGTTCAAAGACAATGTCCAACTGCTGAGCTGTTCTTTGTTTTAATTGTAATGGTGGTTAGCTGCAAGCTGCTTTACTTCATTACTATTCAGACTCCAGGCAGCCTGCCTTTCCCCCAGTGACCTGTAACTTACATGCTACAACAAACACCTTGTATTTATGTAAGGTTTTTGTTTGTTTGTTTCTATTTTTATTTTCCCTTTTGGGCTGGTCTGGAATTAACAGCAATTCTCCTACCCCTGCCTCCCAAGTGCTAGGACTACATGCTTGAGTCACCACACCTAGTGACATTCACCATTTTTTTTTTTTTTTTTTTTTTGGTTTTTTGAGACAGGGTTTCTCTGTGGCTTTGGAGGCTGTCCTGGAACTCGCTTGGTAGTCCAGGCTGGTCTCGAACTCACAGAGATCCGCCTGACTCTGCCTCCCGAGTGCTGGGATTAAAGGCGTGCGCCACCAACGCCCAGCGACATTCACCATTTTAAAAGTATATAATCCAGTGAGCTTTAGAACATTTCAGAAAAACCAGACCTTACTAAAACAAGCTTCATCAAAAGTACAGTAGTGGAACCCTGTGGCCCCAACAATCTGGGAGGTGAGGGCAGAAGAATCAGGAACTCAAGGTCATCCTCAACAACAGTTCGATGCCAGCCTGCGCTGACTCCATGAGATCCCTCCACCACGGAGAGTCATCAACAGACCCCACAGAGTGGCAGGGTTCTGTAACGCTGCAGTGGCCTACAGAGTCAAGAGGCTCCTTCAGCACGCACCCTCCCCGCCCTTGGCTGGGGCACTCTGTACAACTGACCTTTGGCCGCACTCCTAGAAAGCCGCTGCAGTTGTCTGACCCACAGTGGCACACTGTTGGGCCGTTGCCCAGACAGTCCAAGTTATAGTTAAATGTTAACTCCATCCCTAAAACACAAGAGAAATAATTATTCACAGTGACGCACGAGGAAGAGATACTCCAGACACGGGTACGCCGACACATGGTTCTAACACAAAGACTTGTAAGACAGCTCAGGTGAGGGTGCTCGCCACGCAAGCCTGGCACCGTGAGTTTGATTCAGACCCCATGGTGGGAGAGCAGAGCCTAATTCCAGAAGTCACTATCTGTCTCATGAGCACGTACGTACGCACACATCATGTAGACACACCAAAAAGAAGACAAGTTTAAAGACTTCCTCCTTCTACATCCCATCTCACCAAAAACCAATGATAGGAAAGTGGAGACGTGGCTGACATCCCTGCCAACGAGTACGGCAACGCTAAATGCTCTAAGCAGACGACACACCCTTTTATAGAAGCGGTTAAGACCCGAACATGTGATCTACCATCAAGAAGAAGGGCTTCTAGCCTAGGCTTCCTTTAAAGCTGAACTCTGGTTTCTTTTTCTGTTTTGTTTTGTTCTGTTTTTCAAGACAGGGTCTCTCTATGTTGCCATAACTGTCCTAGAACTCACTTTGTAGACCAGGCTGGCCTTGAACTCACAGAGATCCTTCAGCCTCTGCCTCTTGAGTGCTGGGATCAAAGGTGTGCACCACCAATGCACTCCAGTTTCTAAATGAACAACATGACAGGGCATTGTGACAGTGTTAGGAATGCTTTCCACTATGAACAAATTCAAGTTCACAACTCAAACTCATGACTCAAGTTCATGACCCACGTGAAAGCTCCAGGGACCCAAACTGAAGCCCTTTAACACTCTCAGTCAGGTGTGACCAACCCAGAGTCTAGAAAGAGCTTCAGTTTGTCCTCAGGACTGAATTGCTCTTACCAATTCCCTAAGCCTTAGGAGACAATGCAGGTTTCGATGAGAAGCTAAGAAGGGAAGGAGAATGAAAGTTCCCTGTCAACTCTGAGACAGAGTGGTCTTTCAGAGTGAAAAACCAAAGAAAGAAAAAGAAACCAGCTGATGCTGACACAAGCAAATTACTCTTTATAAAAAGATTGACTTGCATTATTTTTAATTATGTGTATGTGTGAATGCGGGTGGTGCCTACGGAAGCCAGAGGCCTATCTGACCCCCTGTAGTTGGAGTTCAAGCGGTTGTGAGCCACCCTACACAGATGCTGGGAATTGAGCTCAGGCCCCCTGCAAAAGAAGGACTAACAGCTGCCATCTCTCCAGTCACCACAAACTGGTTACTTTTCTTTTGTTTTTTCCAGATAGGGTTTCTCAGTAGCCATGGAACTCGCTCTATAGACCAGGCTGGTGCCAAACTCACAGAGACCCGAATGCCTCTGCCTCCCGAGTGCTGGGATTAAAGGAGTGTGCCACCACAGCCCATAAGCTAGTTGATTACATTTGGTATGTGTGTTAAGACATCATATAGATAGAAGTATTTTGGGAAAGTCATGTATCTACACTGAAAGTAGTAACACACACACTGGTGTACACACACACACACACACACACACACACACACACACACACACACACACACACACCACCACCAGGCCTACTGGTAAGTTCTCTCTTTGGATGCACCTTGACTGCACTGGCAAATAATACCAAGTTACAAATAGAGCATGTTATCTTATCTGAATCAACACTCGGGTGCCAAGACTTAAAGGATAATGTCCTCCCTGACAGACCAGATGTCTCCCACAGAGGGAGCCAGGACAGCAAGTCGCCCTTTACCTGCAGGGATATCGCAAATAGCAAACAGCCCAACTCGAACATCTCCGTTTACTGTCCACTTCTGTGTCTCACAGTTTGGATTACAGCTGTGGTTCATGAAACGAGAATAATTTCCTTTTGGTCCAGCATCAATTATTCGGTCCTTCAGAAAGGGGAGAAAATAAGGGGGGTGGGATACTTTTGACATAAACTAATGCAAGCCCATTTAGAAACACACATCATTGCCACAGCTGGCGTGTGGCAATGGGCAGTTCTGAAGACACAACAGTCACCCTCTGTGTAGTTACCGTTTGATGGTCTTAGATTTTTAAAGCTTCTACCTAGACACTGCGTAGAATGGTGTGATGGTGATAGTCTAGGCCACATGTCCAGGTGTTTTTGATAAGGGCTACACCATTCGCATAGCCAACTACTCAGTTACTTTGTTCTCAGTTTTTCTTTCCCCGCTCTAAGCAAGAAGTGAAACTGGGGGACAGATGCAGGTGGGAAGGGGGCTGGGACTCCCCCAAGGAGGATGTGGAGAGGCACCGTGTCTCTGCTCTCACGAGGGGCATACTTTCCAGTCGCTACCTACTTTGTTTTCACTTGAAAACACTAGACAGTTGCCCCCTCAGTTTCGACTCTTAACAACGTGGATAAGCTCCAAGCCTGAAGCTCTAGAATGTCACGCTGACTGACCTGAACTCAGTGAGACTGGAATTCAGAGGCAGACTACAGCATGAAATGGCAACCGAAGTTATGCTCACGAAACAAATGAAAGTGTAAAAATTTTCAAATAATGACATAACTACATGTAGTTAGAATACTTTCAAAATAAACGTTTTTTTTCTTTTTTGAGACAGGGTCTTACAATGCATTTCTGGCTAGTGTGGAACTTACTATGTAGACCAGGCTGTCCTTGAACTCACAGAGATCAACCTGCCTCTGCCTCAAAAGTGCTGGGATTAAAGGCCTTCGCCACCATGCCCAGCCATCTCTTTTACTATTCTTGTTGTTTTGCTTGGGATGAGGCTCAAACCCACAGCCTCACATGTGTTCAGTGCATGCTTTACCATGGAGCCATGACCTCAATCAGAACACAGGGAACACGGGTACTAGTCTTGGTCCTTAAAGTGTGACAGCACACTAAACAGATGAACTGTACCTTGACCGGGGCTTCCCTTCCCCTGTGGACTGCTACAGTAACTGAGGTCACAGCTGCAATGCCCAGGGTAGTCTCTAACTTAAATTTCTGATCCTCATGCCTTACCTTCCCAAATGCTGGGAGTATAGATATGTGCCACAATCCTGGCTAAAGTTTTATTTAAATTAGTAGTTTACTGCCATTTTTCTTATGACAACTTTCATTATTTTCCGTGTATGAGTACACTGCCTGCATGGATATGTGTGTGTCACAATGTGTGCCTGGTGTCTTTGGAGATAAGAGGAGAGCCCCAGATCCCCTGGAACTGACATTAGACGGCTGGGAGCCAGCATGTGGGTGTGGGGAACTGAACCCAGGTTGTCTTCGAGAACAACAAATGCTCTCAACCACTAAGTCATTTCTCCAGCTCTGCTGTCATTTCCTTTTTAAAAGCTTAATAAATACACAGAAACTTTCTGAATTTTTGGCTAACTAAAAATTTCAAGGTATTTTATTACTCAGAATCAGAGTTGATTCCTCTGACAGTGATAAAGAAACCAGGTCTCTCACTGACTCAGATCTGGAACTAGGACCCAACAACTGAAGCCTAGACGCGGTCTCTCTATCTCTGGCTAGACTCCTGCCAGAGTCTCATACCTATGAGGGTTCCTTCTGTACTCCTGAGAGAATTACACCACTGAGTACTGAAAATCATATATTATACTTAGAGAAAATGAAATGAAGAGAAACTAGGTTCAACATAATACTATGAACAAAACATAAAGTCCCTTTTTCTCACCAAAAAATAAAAGCAATTTTACCTTGGTAACAGTTAACATATAAAAATTAGTTACACTGTTCTCGTGCGCTCGCTTGATTCGAAGTCTGCATTCTTCTTCATCAATTAATTCACCAACATATTCATTTACAAATTCACCCTGCAGAGAGGCATTTAATACGGAACTGTAAAATCCATGCACTATACTGTAATGCATTTTTTGTTTGTTTTTCGAGACAGGGTTTCTATGTATTTTTTTAAGATTTATTTATTATGTACAGTGTTCTGCCTACACATATGTCAACTCACCAGAAGAGGGCACCAGATCTCACTATAGATGGTTGTGAGCCACCATGTGGTTGCTGGGCATTGAACTCAGGACCCCTGGAAGAGCAAGCAGTGCTCTTAACCTCTGAGCCATCTCTCCAGCCCTCTTTGTATTGTTTTGGAGGCTGTCCTGGAACTCACTCTGTTGACCAGGCTGGCCTCGAATTCAAAGAGATCCACCTGCCTCTGGCTCCCAAGTGCTGGGATCAAAGGCGTGCGCCACCACCGCCCGGCTGAATAGCATTTTTAACAGCATATGTATGAACTGAAAAGAAAAGAGTAGCTAGTGCTCCTACACTGCTTTCATCAAGCACCACAGTGTGAAGTGTATGTACATCGTCTCAAAAAAGAAAAAAGAAGGCCAAGGGCTGGGAATGTAATGCAATTAGTAGAGCCCTTGCATACTTTGTACAAGGTCATGGGTTCAATCCCCAACAGCGCATAAACTCCATGTGACAGCATGTGCTATAATCCTAGCACGTGGAAAGTACAGATAGGACATGTTGATTTCTAGTCCAGTCTGGGACACATGAGATCTTGCCTTAACAACAAAACCCTAGGGCTAGGGGTCAAAAATGGCTTAGTGTGTAACCTGAGTCTGACACCATGAACCCACATGATGTACTGAGAGATGTTCCACTCTCACCAAGGACCACGGTGTGCAAGTGTATGTGAATCCGCCTCTCCCAGTTATCTCAGACAAGCCATTAAAAATGTAAAAAACACCCGGGCCATGGTGGCTGGAGGCAGAGGCAGGCAAATCTCTGTGAGTTTGAGACCAGCCTGGTCTACAGAGAGTTCCATGACAACCAGAGCTACACAGAGAAACCAGTCTTCAAAAAAACAAACAAAAAAGTAAAAAACAAAAACCAGAGCTGTGAGCTGGCCCAGTTGATAGTGTCCCCCTCTCAGATGTGAAGACACGATCTCAGATCCCCAAAACTAAAAGGTCAAGCATGATGGCAGATGCCTGAAATCCTAGTGAGTGATGGGAGGTAAGGACCAGACAAATCGCTGGAGAAGTTCTAGGTCAATGAGAAACCCTGTCTCAAACAGCAAGTCTCACCTAGTTGGCCTTTTGTCAACTTGACAGGAGCTGAGTTATCTGACAAGTGGAACCCAAACGAGAAAATGTGTCCATCATGTCACCAGGGTATTCTCCTGGTTAGTGACTGATCGGGGAGTGCCCAGCTCACTGAGAGCTGCCCACCATGGGCGTGGACCTGGATGGTCTAAGAAAGCAGGCTGGCCAGGCTGTGGTGGCACACACCATTCACTTGGGAGGTAGAGGCAGCCTAGACTACATAGTAGTTCAGGACAGTCAGCTTTAAAAACAACAAAAAAACAAAGACAGGGAGGAGAGCTGACTGAGCCACGGGGAGCAGCATAAGCGCCGGGGGTGGCGTTCCTTCCTTCCTTCCTTCCTTCCTTCCTTCCTTCCTTCCTTCCTTCCTTCCTTCCTTCCTTCCTTCTTCCTGGCCTCTGCTTCGGTTCCTGCCTTGAGTTCTTGCCCTGACTGCTTTCATGATGAGCTACAACTGTAAGCTAAAATAAGACGTTTCCTCCCCAAGCTGCTAAGACATGTCAAAGACATGAAAACGGCTTAGAAACAACACCCAGATTGTCACGGGACTTCTACACGCATGAGCACACGTTCTAGACTAGAGTTACAGATGGTTGTGAGCAGCCATGTGGATGCTGGGTGCTGAGAATTGAACCCGGATCGTGTGTAACAGCAGCAAATGCTCTTACTGCTGAGCCATGTCTCCCATCACTTAAGTTGCTAACTTGTTTTGTTTCTGAGACAGGGTCTTACTGTTAAGGGTTAGGCCAGAATTCACAAGTTTATACAGCCCAGGCCAGCATCACATTCTTGGAGAGAGTCCTGCTTTAGCCTCTCAAGTGATGGAAACAAGTGTAAGGGACCACACCCAGTTTTAAGTTGCTAGCTTTGTGGTAATACTTTCTTGCAGTAACAGAAAACTAATATGCCATATCAATCAAGCCACCCTACTAAACATCCCAGTAGTTTTGGTCTGAGGTACTAACTGAGACCTAGCCCTTGGCTCCCGATCTCACCCGTGCCACCTATCACTCTGTTCATCCGTCTTGTCCAGGCTCACAGCTTGACTCCACCCCTTGGGTCTGCTGTGAGAGCAGGAAGTACTCTTTAACACTTCTTACATTTATTCTCATTGTATGTGCAAGAGTGCTTTGCCTGCCTGCGTGTATGTGTATCACATGTGCCTGGTGCCTAGAGGTCAGAAGAGGGCATCAGATCCCCTAGAACTGGAGTTACGGATGTGGCAGCCGCACTTCAGGACCTCTGCAAAAGCAACAAGTGCTTTTAACTGCTGAGGACCAGGCCCCGGTTAGTTTCTTTTCCTGAGTCAGGGCTTCACACTGTAGCCCTGGCTGTCTTGGATCTCACTCTGCAGATCAGGTTGGCCTTGAACTCACAGACATCCACGTGCCTCTGGGCTACCCTCCCCCACATCTGGTTCCCTGACAAGAGCCTCAGGAGACCCCATGCCTCTAACATCTGAGACCCACTATTTCAATAGCAGGGTTTACTAGAGATTCTCGTTTTTCTTTTCTTTCTTTCTCTCTTTCTTTTTTTTTATTTTTTTGTGGTTCTTCGAGACAGGGTTTCTCTGTGGCTTTGAAGGCTGTCCTGGAACTTGCTCTTGTAGACCAGGCCCTCCCTGCTCTGGGCTGTGTCTCCACCAGATTACCTTCTTAATGCTTCTTTTGGTTCTGAGGCCCCAGCCTTTCCGTTCCGTTTTGATGATCTCTGCATCGGGGTAGAGCCTCTTGGTAAAACACTGGTTCTGACATCGGTCCCCAGCAGGGCACACCTGCGGGTGACACTCGTACTGCGACATTCTGTTCAGACACTGCGACTCCAAGCCGCAAGGGTTTTCATCAGCAGGCTTACAGTTGCAGCGAGGAATCTCCGACAGGTCGGCCACCTGGATCGGGACCTTTCCTATCACTTTGTTAGCCTAGGAGACAGAACCGCGAGAAGGTGGGTGGCCTGTGAGCAACTGGAACTACACCGTTAAGCATGTAACACGACCCTGAGGGAAGTTCTGCATCTTAAGGTGTCCTGCACAAACAAGGAATAACAACTATGTCTATATACTAGACAAAGTGTTCACTTTGATGTTAATTCTCATTTGATTATTGCTCTTGCCACAGGCTGACAGAAATTGAATACCTGAAATTAACAGAAAATAAGCTATCTGTGAAGTGTCTGGAAGAGAGGGACTAAAGATCTACATCATCATTTGACTGCAGAATAATGTGGTAGAAACAGAACAAAATTTCACATAAGCTGTGGCTCCTGGGTATGGAACAGCTTGCCAAAGACCCACTTATCAGCACCCTAGGCAGGGTCCCCCCTCAGGCCCACAGGCAGGACTCCCGCTGAGGCAGCCTCAGAAACTGCTCGTCTAACAAGGAGGCGCTGACCCATGGGGAACATATCTGCAGGTCCCAGGGGCTTTGACACCAGGGATGGGCGTGCTCACCTTGATGTGTTTGTAGGGAGGGGGTTTTCTTGAAGTCTTCTCTATCTCCAGAGCCTCTTTACTTTCTCGCTGCGCTTTCAACTCCTGGAAACGCTTTGCAGCTTCTTCCAGTGCTGACAAGAAGGGCAAGCAGGCCATTATCAAAGTGCAAACATACACCGCAGGGCAGGAAGCTAAATTCCGCCATCTTAGAGATGCTCTGCATCTGGCCCAAGGTTTACTTTTTAAAATGATATCCTGGAAATCACCAGTCACCATCACTATAGACGTAATAATGATTCAGGGGACAACACATCAAATACTATACTCTGCGTGTTCCTCAGAGCAGAAGTCCTACATCAATGACAAAGGCCTCTAAGTAACCCTGTCCTAGATTTAAATGAAGTCTACCCTACTGAGAAAGGCAGACTACATCATGTTGTGAAGGCCCCAAGCTCTTCCTGGGAAGCCTTTTCTACTGCTTGGCAAAGGAGTGTCACCTGGTTAAAAGACACTTCAAACACAGCACAGCATCCCAGGGTTTATGCATCTCAAATCCAGGTCTGACGTCAGGGTAAGTTTATGAATGCAAAATCATAATGCCTGGAGAATAGTGGCAGAAACTTCGTGTGCAAACAAGGGGATTTGAAGGAGCATGCACTGGGGTGGTGGTTTGAGTCACTGTAAGCGTGGGCCAGCTTACCTTTTTTGAAGGTTTTGTTAATGCTAGTCTGTCCCTCAGCAAAGTTTTTGTCTCCCTCCACATAGGGGAACACTCTGCCTTGGTGTACCCAGTAGTAGTCATGAGAACCAAAGAAGAACACAGGGAAGTCCCCCAAGTCGTGCTTAAGGCCCTGGATGTTGTGTGGCACGGACCTGGGGCTGCAGATCTCTGCAGGCCACCATCTGAAAACAAAAGTGAGAAAGTGAAAAATTGCTCTCTTCTTCAGAGTGGACAGAGAGGAAGGGGTTCATCAGATTCAGATTCTAAAAACACAATACTTTTGTTTTCGTTTTTTGAGACAGGGTTTCTCTGTGTAACAACAGCTCTGGTTGTTCTGGAAGTCTTCGTAGACCAGGCTGGCCTCAAACTCACAGAGACCAGCCTGCCTCTGCTCCCAATGCTAGGATTAAAGGCGTGCGCCACCACCCAGAGACCCTGTCTCTAAGAACCACCACCCACAAAACAAAACTATTAATAAATTAACAAAACACGAACACAGGTGAAACAAAGCAGGCCCTATCTGCTTTGTTTGGTTTCTTTCCTTAAGAGATTAGCATTTAAAACGTATAAAGTATGTATCACAAATGTATCAGTTATAATGTTTAATAAAAAAAGATGTTGGACACATTTCTAGCTCTGGAACTGGGAAGTTAACTAATATGGTCCCGGCACATTTAACTGTAGAGAATTCACTTTCCCAAGCGTGACTTAATATCTTCCCAGGTAGAAAGATTATCTATCAAAAGTAAAAGCTGTCCCTAGCAGTAAAAGGCATCACTCTGAGAATAACCACTGCCATAGTAAAGAGTAAACATGGCATGCAAATCAGCATTTCCGGACTCCAGTCAGGCAGGAAATGCCTCTTGACCTCATGAATCAGCTTGTGTAATGATATTGTGTTTATGATCTAATAAAGCGTGCCTGAAGATCAGAGTGCAAAGCTGGTCACAGCCAAAGAGGCAGGCAGTGGTGGCACACACTTTTAACCCCAGCACTCAAAGACAGAGGCAGAAGGACCTCTGTGAGTTCAAGGTCACCCTGGGCTACATGGGAGTGAATCCGTCTAAAAGAGCTCACACCTTTAATCCCAGCACTAGGGAGGTGGAGACAGAAGTGATATGGCTGGGCAGAGAGAGGAAGATAAGGCTGGAGGAGACAGGAGCTCAGGGCAGGCTGAGGACAGGATGCCCCTTCAGTCTGATCATTGATAGAAATGAAAACTCTCTAGTGGGTGGCCACTTTGCTTTGCTGACCTTCAACTGTCTTTGGATTTTTATTATTTGTCTACAAAGTTTTATGTCAGTTAGCATTTTAGAATCAATTCGGTTTAATAAGTACAGGGTGGAGGTAGAAAAAATGCCTCCCCTTATTGTTGTGCCCAAATTCTGAACGCCAAAATCACCAAGAGACCGATTCCGATGCAAAAACAAAGTCTTTTATTGTTTAATGAGTTAACTGTCTTTAACTTGGGCACTTCATCCATTCATCACAGTGGACAGCATGAGAAAGACCTGGAGAAACCTCGAGGTGGGGAACTTATTGGGCAGCATAAGGGGAATGCCTAGGGGCACACAACAGTCTCAGGATTGGTACACTTTTGGGCTGGGGCGACCTGTCCTGTGTTGATTAGTCAACTGGTTGTTATGACCTATAGGCCCTCCAGGGGTGGTTGCTATGCTCTGCACAGCACCATTATGCCACTTTTACCATAAAGTGCCATAAAGCACATCAGCTAAGTTCTGATTGGTTCCTTGTCACGTGGGTATCTGACCTCCTAGTGACTGGGAGGAGGGGCAAGGTCAGGCAAGCACTTGTTGAGTCTTTTCTGTAGACTGTCATGGCTGCTAAAATGGAGGAGGGGGCGTGGGGGGGCACGCTGGTCCCCTCACTTATGATCTTGTCATGGACACTATTAATATTAGATGTACACTTCCCCAAATAGTAAGAACACATTATGGGGCAGGGAAAACATCCACACATATAAAATAATAACTAAATAATCATCAAAACCTTAAAGGAGACTATTTTTTAAAAATGCTAACCACACACACAATTTGTTGTTGTTTTTGAGACAGGGTTTCTCTGTGTAGCCCTAGCTGTCCTGGAACTCACTCTATAGACCAGACCTTGCCCTCGAACTCAGAGATCCACCTGCCTCTGCCTCCTGGGTGTTGGGATTGAAGGTGTACTTCATCATCATCTGGCTTATGTTTTTATTTTTATGTTTGTACACATGTGTGAGGCCAGAAGAGAATGTCTGAACGCTTGGAGTCCAGGTTACGGGATGTTGTAAGCCACCTGATAAGCGTGTGAGGAACCCAAACTCAGATCTTCTAAAGAGCAGCAGCAAGTGCTCTATCTCTGCAGCCTCTGCTCTTGTTCCTTTAAGAGCTAAGGCTTGGGTTGTCCAGGTGGCTCAGCAGGTGGGTGCTGCTGCCAACACTGACCTCCTGAGTTTATCTTGGGAACACATATGGTAAAAAGGAGAGACAGATTCCTGAAAGCTGTTTTTGACCTCTATGGTTGTACTGTGACTCGTGTGCCCCCATTTAATAAATAAGTACAAATGGATCTTACTGGAGTAATCTCACTCTTTTTTTTTTTTTTTTTTTTTTTTTGGTTTTTTGAGACAGGGTTTCTCTGTATTGTTTTGGAGGTTGTCCTGGAACTCGCTCTGTAGACCAGGCTGGTCTCGAACTCACAGAGATCCGCCTGCCTCTGCCTCCCGAGTGCTGGCATAATCTCACTCTTTTTTTTTTTTTTTTTTTGGTTTCACGAGACAGGGTTTCTGTTTTGTTTTGGAGGCTGCCGGTCCAGCCCGGCCTCGAACTCACAGAGATCCGCCTGCCTCTGCCTCCAATCTCACTCTTTATATGGCTTTTACACATAGTTTAAGACTACTTGAGCACAATCGGCCTGCACACATTTAACCCCAGCACTCAGGAGGCAGAGGCAGGCGGGTCTCTGTGAGTAATATGCCAGCCCGGGCTACAAAGCAAGTTTCAGGACAGACAGGGCTGTTACACAGAAAAACCCTGTATTGAAAAGTATTTTAGAAAAAAAAAATCAAATGGATCTATCAGGACAAGGCTATAAACTCTTGATCAATCAAATGGACCTATGGCGACAAGGCTATACTATAACTCTTGATCTTATTAGACTGGAGACTACGAGTTGGCTCAGTGATTATGAGCACTTACTGCTCTTCCAGAAGACCCGTGTGCCATCTCCAGCACTCACATGGTAGCTCACAACTGTCTGTAACTCAGTCCTGGGCAATCTGACACTCTGCTGGCTTCCACAGGCAAGCACACACACAGTATGTAGACATACAGGTCGATAAAGCTTCCATACACACAAATCAAATAAATAAGACTTAGAAAAATAAGTTAAAAAGAGAGATCTAAGATACAAAGAAAACATAATCTCCACTCTCCATGTAATTCCTTTCATTCCAAAATTTAGTAGCACATAATTCATGAGTATAAAATAATTCTCAGAACCTAAGAACATAACCCTTCCAATCCCCTAAAAAAACCATATCCAAACCCCATGTTCTTTACCCCTTTTGTTCGGGGAGCCTAGCCTGTCTCTGCCTGTGTGCTAATTCACTACATGCAGATTTCAAGTCGGCTCAGAACAGTCTTACTTCCTATTTGTCCTTGGAAAACTTGCCTGTAGTTTCCCAGTTTGGCCCAAACAATCTGTCTATAGCGCAGCTTCTTGCCCGTGCTACAGTCGCGGCAGCTCCAGCGGCCTTCGGGCATGTCTATGCTCAGGCACTCCGGGTGGAAGGACGCGGGGCATGATTCACAGCACAGCAGTTTGCCACCTAGAAACAGACAAACAGGCTGAGCGGCTGAGAAAGAAGGACAGGACAGTTACCTTTTAAGTACATTATATCTTTTTTGAATGGGAAAAACAAAGGGATTGATACAGTGGTGGATTAAAATAGGAAACAAATGAAACAGCCCATTTTTAAGACTCCAGTGACTTGAAACACGGAGCTTTTGAGTAGGACCAAAAACACTGCTGTGCCCCTTTAGAACATGAGCACCTGAGGAAGCAGGTGTCAGCTAGCTAAAACATCACAAAAGATACAGAAACTCTTTAACCCAAGTAGATTTGAAAGTACATTTTCAAACAAATGGCTTTCTTTTGTTCTTCCAAGCAAAGAAAGAAATAATCATGCCTGTATTTTAATCCACTGCCACAATGAACTAAACCTCTTTATAATAAAATCAGCCAAGCATGAAAATAATCATTAAGTTGATCAGTACTTCTTAAAATACAAAAATGGAATACAGATTCTTAAACTGGTCCTTACAGCACCAATACCTTCTCAGTGAAGGCAGGTACTCAGGCAGGCTACACAGCAGTGGTTTGAAAATGTTCCATCACCAAGGATTCCCTTTTTCCTAAATATGACCCAGATTTTCAAAATCATGCCAACCAAAAATAAACTTGCATTTCAATATTAATGATTTCCTCCACCTTTATTTGGAGATAGCCTCATTCTGTAGTTCACACTTCCCACTGGTGATCCTCTTGCCTGTCTCCCAAGTGCTGGGATTATAGGCATACACCATCATGCCCAGCTCTCCTATTTGTATTGACCAAAGAAATACGTAACTGTTGGGGGCTATGATCCAAAAGCAAAGCAAGTATTATAGTATTATCATGTTGGATAGTTCAAAGTCATAGCCAATAAACCTCATGTAATTCTATATTGCATAAATGTGTAATTATCTTAATTTTCTAAAAACACTTGAAATTTTTCTTTGGATATCTAGATTTCTGACTTAAGTTTGAGAACTGCTGCTTTACAGCACAAAACTAAGTAATTCACAATGAGAATGAAGTACTATATGCAAACGCATCACTTCAGGTTCCTCCTAAGCCCTCTCTTTTTAGACTAAGATGTTCCCAGGTTGATTCCAAAACAGGTGTGACAAATAGAATAACACTTTGAATGCAAACAAATACACATGGGGGGGGTGACTAGGTATTTCTAGTATGAATATCAACAAGCAACAGAAAAGGTGAACCACTGAAGAGAGAGACATTCCTATCGACAAGCCAGCTCTATAACCTACAAGCTGCAGAGATGCAAAGCCTTCTACATAACTTCATCAGACTACATGCTCCAGCCTTTTATAGTGTTCCAGAGATCCTGTCTTCCTGCACTTTCACACCTCTAACTGGAACTTTAAAACAAAAGGCAAACCTACATACAACCAGTGATGAACCAAGAACTGTATTTCCTCTGCCAAGCTACACTTCAGTCAGCGGTGCTTCCCCTTTGACTGCAGGCATCAATGGGGATTAATCGGTTCAACTTTCCAGTCTTGAGATTAGTTGCTTGAATGTTTTAAGTCCATTAAAAAGAACAATCAGGAGGAAGACCTGTCTTGCAGACAGCCTTAGAGACATGTGATTATCAGCACCACTGTGGAAGTCGGGCTGGCCATGTTCAGTGTCAATGTAAGTGGTCCTACATTTTCAGTCTTATTTAAGAGGAAATACAGAGCCAGAATCAGTGAAAACTACCATGATAGAAATGTCTAAAATATATAAGAATATAGAAAAAAATAAAAATATGAATGGTCTGTCTACCTTGTTGCTATACAAAAAAATAAAAATAAAACAAAACAACCACACACAAAAAAAAAGACCTGCTTTCCAGATACGAGAGGAAATACATCGTTCAAGCTAAGTAGAGGGCTCAAAACCATTTCAATAGATGTCAGGTTAATACTGAATGCTGGAAACAAAACAACAACTGAGTTAAACTCATTTTATAAATGTACTGACAGACTACTACTACTTTGTGAAGGAATAAGGCCCACCTCCTTGGGAAGCATAAACATCACTGTAAGGCAATGCAATGTGACCTCAGCAGGAAGCGAGCCATAGGCCAATCCTCTCGATACACCTAGTAGGCTCTGATCGCCTCGTTCAGGATCAATTATTGCCACTTGGGCCAGCAATGGAGCAAGGATATATCAAACAGGCAACACAAATGACAAACACTAATAAACACCTATGCTTAACACACAAACACGGTATATTGGGTAGGAATGATGAATTTTTCTTTATCAGTTCTGAACTTAGACCCCAGATCATAATGAAAATACATTAAGCAAAAGCCGTATCCTACCTTCCAAATTCAGATGATTGCTCTGAGATGGAACCCCCAAATAAGCATGAAGTCAGTCACTTTCCCTCTCTCACAAGCAGGCTACAGCAAGCTAAGCACAAATAAAGTTTCCTTGCACGAATGACAGTGATTGAAGAATGTGAACATACATTTAGCTCATGGTTCTTTATGGATAAACTAAACTCCCCATTGGTAATTTGGCTGGGCTACCTTTCAACATCTAGCATTTGGGGTATGCTCTCAACACCAGCTTCCCTCCTATGGAAAGGGAGGGCTCTTGCTTTCATGGCATCTTAACTAAATATTGAAGAAATAAAAAACAGAATAAGTTCCAGAAACAATCTTTTCCAGTACCCGTTACCTTGGTTTTCTTTTCTAAATAGCCTCTCTTGTTAGTTGCTTATAGGTATTGACAAACTATATTATGACTATCCTAATATAACATGGATAGAATGACAGTTCTAGGTCAAGCAAATGAGAAATAGTTTCTTAAATGTCTTTTATACTAAGTAGAATTCTAGTCTTCAGATTTTAATAACCTTTGGAATGTGTGAAAATTGACTCAGGGAGAAAAGTAAAAAATTGTGATGACAGAATAATTTTAAGCCCTTTTTGCTAAATTTCGTAGCTATATGAAAACACAGTCACAACCACCATGGCAGAATCTACCAAAACCATCAGGCAGAGCTTGACAGGCATACATTCCCCCCCTTCATTTAAAGAGAGAAAGAGAGAAAAAGGAAAATGCAAAAATAAAAACCAGAAAGAAACTATTTTAGTTATTACCTTTCTCACATTTCTTTTTGGAAGCTGACGAAGAAGGAATCATAGGTAATTTCATCAACTCAGCACGGTTTGATTCGTTCAGTAGGTAGTGAGATTTATAGGCATAGGAACTGAACATGGGGTCTGAATGGTCCTGAACTATCAGCCCTATATAAAACAAACAGAAAGAGATGAGCTGCGATGAAACTACCCATGATTCCATGAGGGAAAAAATCAGCCCCTATCATGCGCCCGAGCCTACAGTGAGAGATGGGAGCGTGTGAAAATGGAGCCCTACTTCCCTGGACTTTGCTAAAGGAGTGCAAACAATCTTAGATTTTATTTTATTTGTTCACTTTTTGCCAGCACAGAAAGCGATTACCACCTTAAACAGTTATAAAAAGTTACTCTGATCTACCTATAAACAAGATTCACTGTAACACACCGACTCCCAAGACCTCCAATTAAATTTATAATGCAGCTATACGCCATTTTCTATGCAGGGAACTGTTGTTCTAATGGTAATTACTCTGTTGGTTATTATCTTATCATGACCTAGGACACTATAGTATACTCAGAACAGTGTCACTTAGGGACCATTTTGAGACCAAGTCTGTTTGGGAAGGGTCACTGCTCACTCTTTCCTGTGGTGTAATCTTGATTTATGTTGCCCTCCACTGAGATGGGCTCAAGAAATGTCCGCACTAAGTAAAAGAATGGAACTTGACACTGCTACTAAAACAGTAATTTTGTAAAAAAATATGTAATGTCAATAACTTTTTTATTCATTTAGTGCAAAGAGGTGCTATTAAAAAAAGAAAGAAAGAAAGAAGAGAAAGGAGACTGTTAAAACGAGGAAGGTTAAGTAGAATCTCTCCACTCACCAACTGAGCGTCAAGTAAATCACTCAGCCTAGGCTGAGTGTTCTGACCCACACAAAACCGGAAATGTCTCCTAAGGCAACTGTGGCAATCGGTTCAAACTGTGTCTATCAAAGTGTCATTTACATATGCAAAATAAACTGCTATTGTTGCTATTAAAATAGAGAAGACCCTAACTTACCAGCTCTATTACAAACAAAGGCAAAGAATGTTAAGTAATTTTTATTTAACATAGTAGTGAAGATGCACAAAAAATGTAAATACTATAAAGTGCACTGAAAGATGTCTCAGTTTTCCTATGGCGTTTTGAGTTGGCTGGGGATGTGTGTAAGACCTCTAAAAATAGTTCTAGACCTTTCAATCCTTAAGAATTAGCTTCATGACTTGCTTTCAGTTAGCTAGTTTATTTGTGTGTGCTTGCAGACATGTGTACATGCATGTGTACAGTGTGTACGTGCATGTGAGTACAGTGTGTACATGTGTAAGTAGTGTGTGCATGTGAGTACAGTGTGTGCATGCGTGTGAGTACAGTGTGCATGCGTGAGCAGTGTGTGCATGAGTGAGTACAGTGTGTACATGCATGTAAACACAGTGTATGCATGCATGTGAGTACAGTGTGTGCATGCGTGTGAGTACAGTGTACATGCGTGAGTAGTGTGTACATGTGTGTAAGTACAGTGTGTGCATATGTGTGAGTACAGTGTGTGCATGTGTGTTAAGTACAGTGTGTACATGTGTGTGAGTACAGTTTGTGCATACGTAAGTACAGTGTGGCATGCGTGTGAGTAGTGTGTACATGTGTGTGAGTACAGTGTGTACATGTGTGTGAGCACAGTGTGTACATGCGTGTGAGCACAGTGTGTACATGCATGTAAGTGCAGTGTGTGCATGCGTGTGAGTACAGTGTGTACATGCATGTGAGTACAGTGTGCATGCATGTGAGTAGTGTGTACATGTGTAAGTACAGTGTGTGCTTGTGTGTAAGTGCAGTGTGTGCATGTGTGTTAAGTACAGTGTGTACATGCGTGAGTACAGTGTGTGCATGCGTGTATGTACAGGCCAGAGGACAATTTGCAGGGGTCATCTCTCCTATCAGCGCAACCCCAGGATCAAATATCAGGCCCAAAAGCCTTTACCCACTGAGCCATCTCAATGGCCCAGCTCAATGACTCAAACATCCAGTTACTAAGAGCTAAGAAAAAATACTTTATGAGGATGGAAAAATGCTTACTAAGGCTACAAAGATAGAAAATAAGCTCCTCTTTCTAATCCTAAAACATAATAATGTGTCTTGTTTGGCATATGAATCTACTATAGCCTCCTTAAAAAATAGGTCTCTAAAGTTTAGAATATTATATATTTGTACTTTTTTTTTAGTTTTGGCTTTTTTGAGAGTGGGTCTCATCATGTAGCTTTGGTATTTGTCCTGTAACTCAGTGTGCAGGCCAGGTTGGCCTAGAACTCACAGAGATCCACCTGCCTCTGTTTCCTGAGTGCTGGAATTAAAGGAGTGCACCACCTCACCTGGCTTGACTATTTGTACTTTAAAGACTTTGATTTAAATCTCAAATATCTGATATGTTTAGAGTAAAATTTTACAAAATGCTGTGAGAAGAAATGAAATTTTCTTATTATTACACAAAGTTACTTACTATACAGCTAAACATGCGGGTATTCAATTCATGGGCTTTTAAACAAAGTGTAAACAGATATAAACACAGTTTCTGATTCTGAATCATGGAGCTTTGTCCCATGTATTTTATCTTCAAGCTTTTAGTTAATGGTCATCAGTTTAATCTCACAAAGTAGCAAGGGTCTTTGTAAGTATTACATTTTCTACTTGTCCTAAATTGAAAATAGTTTTAAAAAGCAATCAATTAAAAAAATAGCCTGCTGTAATGACACATGCCTTTAATTCCAGAACTTGGGAGATAAGAGGCCAGCCTGGTCTACATAGTGAGTTCTAGGACAGTCAGAGCTACATAGTGAGACTCTGTCTCAGAAAACAAAAAATAAAACAAAGCGTTCCATTATTAAATGAAACAGAGCACAAAAAATATTGGTTAATACTGACTGAATTGGACTTAGAAGATACTCCAAAGTAAGCCATCACACTAGTTCTAAAGTGACATTTGTATACAATTAGGAAGGGTCTGGAAGGGCCAGAGTAGACGGGGATGGCAAAGCAACAAGGTTCCTCACCATCGCTGTTGCTCAAGTCTCCACCGCTACACATCAATTCATAACTCAATGGTTTGGGATTGAAGAGAAGGCTCCAAAACCAAGAGCATGGGCTTTTCTTGCAGAGGACCCATGTCTGATTCCCAGCTCCCCGTGGCAGCTTACAGCCACTTTCAATTCCAGTCCCAGGGTATCTGATGACCTCTTACGGCCTTATGGGCACTGCACACACATGGTTCACAAACATACATATGGGTACACACAAACAGTCCTTTCTGATCGCCACTCTATTCAGAACAGAAGATGTGGCAATTTTTTATTTTTTATTTGCCTATCTGAATCCTTTCTGTCACTATTAACAAGGTGGCAATGAGTATCTTGGTTGAACTCCTACAGGCTTCAAAGCAGGGAACTGTGAAGAGTCTAGCTTCAGGCTGGGGTAAGGATGGGTGGTAGGGAACTGGTCTAGCATGAGTCCCTGGGTTTAATCCCCAGACCACAAGCAAACCAGCAAACCAAAACAAAACATCAGTGTTTCCTGCTCTAATGGCAATAGAATATATGCTTAGGAGACTGAGGTGGGCAGAAAGCCTCAGGGTAAGGAAATACTAGTTGGCTGTAGAAGGCGCTGTAAAAGATGCTAATACAGATGTTTATTTCATTATTAACTGCCTATCTCCTCACATTTTTTAAAATGAGAGATATAGAAGCAAAACCACCTAAAATCTTTCATTCTTACAAATTGGCATAATAAATAAAATACCTACAGTCCCAGCTACTTGGGTAGCTGAGGCAGAAGGGTCACTTGAGTTCACAAGTTTAAGATTAGCCTCCAGACCGAGCTCATCTTAAAACAGAAAACAGGAAACAGAAAGGAACCCTTAAAAATGACCTAATAGACTTGATAGAGCTAATAGTTCCTTTAAATATTACATAGAAGGAAATGCAAAAAACAATGAAAATTTTATTAAAAACAAAAATGGCACTTTTATTAAACAAAAAGACAATTATAATGATTACTAACTACCCAAAAAGGAAAAAAAGAATTTAATTATAATACAGTTAGGATAAAGATGGACAGTGTGAGCTGGGTGATAGTAGCATACACTTTTAATCCCAGCATGATCTACAGAGTGAGCTCCGGGATAGCCAAGGCTACCCAGAAGAAACCCTGTCTCAAAACAACGAACAAAAGATGGACAGTATGCATCACAAGTGATGAATATGTAACGTGTGCTTTGGATAAAAACGGTCCCCACAGGCCCACATGTTTGGTGCCCAGTTGGTGGGATTGTTTGAGAAAGGCTTGGAGGTGTGGCCTTGTTGCAGAAGGTGTCACTGGGGTGGGCTCTGGGGTTTCAAGAGCCGCTGCCACTCCCAGTTTGTCTTCTTTCTGCCTCATGATAATTGACTCACATGTAAGCATTCCAACACCACGCCAGCACCACACCTGGCTGCTGCCATGCTCCCTGACATGACGGGGGACCATCTGAAACTGCAAGCAAGCCCCCACTAAATGCTTTCTCTTACAAGCTACCTTGGTCATAGTGCTTCATAGCAATAGAGTAATAACTAAGGTGGAATTTGGTAACAGGGAGTAGCATATTGCTGTGGCAAGCTTGATCATGCTGGGTTTTGGAGAAACGTGGAGGAAGCAAGGTTGAATGCAATAAGTGGGACTTAACGGGCCTCGCTAGCAGGAGTTTGGAAGATAGCAGGGGTAGAAACCATGTGGACTATGAAGGTTTCAGCTCAAGATGTTCCTGAGGGGAAGAGTATTAAGCATGTGGCTTAGAGACTATTCCTGTGATATTCTGGCAAAAAAAAAAAAAAAAAAAAAAAAGTGGCTGGTTTTTGGCCTTGTCTTTAGACTCTGCCAGCAGTTAAATTCAAGAGTTTTGGATTAACGTTGTTGGCAGGAATTTCAAGACAACCTAGTATTGACTGTGTCATGTGGTTATTAGTGATCACTCTTATGCAGATCTACAATGAAAAAAAACAGGGAAAAAAAGAAATACGAAATGTATAATTTGGAGAGAAAAAGAACATGAGAAAATTTCATGTTAGAGCTAAGTCTTGGGCTCAAAGAGATGAGAAATGGCACGACCCCACTCAGTTAAGAGTCCATGTCGTAAAAAAGAAATGCCTAAACAATCTTTTGCTTCTAAAGCAAAGAAAGCTTACTCAACAAGGAGAGGTCAACAAATCAGGGTTTATGCAAATGTAATTCAAGAAGGGGGCCAGGCCCATTCAAAGCAGAGTAGCAGACTATGGTAGCATCCCTACTTGACTCTGGCTTAGAGGCCAGAAGGATACACCAGCAGAGGGGTTGTGGAGTCTTCCTCCACAATTAAGGAAAGATGCTGAGGCCAGGTGAGTGGCACAGGAGTACCTGCCTAGAGGCTCTGAGAGGCCAACTGTGCAGAGCTGGGGAAATGAAGCCAGCATTGCAGAGGAGATCCCAAAATGTTGGAGATGCCAGAGCCCTGGGATGTCTGCCAAAGAGAACTGTAAAGAGGGCGTTGAAGCAATCCAAGAGAGAGCGGTGTGAAGCGCACTGTGGTCAACAAAGCCAGAAGGAGCAGGGCATCTGAAGAGACCTTTGACGTCAGACATGGAGATGCAGAATCTGGAGTTTGCCCCGCTGGGTTTTGGTATTGCTTTGGTCCATATTTTCTCATTATGCTATTTTCCCCCTTTTGGAATTGTAATGCATATTTGTACCAATATATGTTTAAGTACATACATCAGACATGGAGATGCAGAATCTGGAGTTTGCCCCGCTGGGTTTTGGTATTGCTTTGGTCCATATTTTCTCATTATGCTATTTTCCCCCTTTTGGAATTGTAATGCATATTTGTACCAATATATGTTTAAGTAAATAATTTGCTTTTTTGGGGGAGTTTGTCGAGACAGGATTTCTCTATTTAACAGCCCTGGCTGTCCTGGAACTCATTTTGTAGAACATGCTGGCCTTGACCTCACAGAGATCCACCTGACTCTTGCGACTGAAGAGTATGGGCACTTCTGAAATTAAACTAAATACATTTTGAATAGAGATGTGTCCATAAGCCTAGGGTTTCAAGGAGTGGAATGTGACATTTGAAAATGAAAGTGACCTTCATAGGATCACGTTTGAACGCTTGGTCTTTAGCTGGTAGATCTGTTTGGGAAGGATTAGGTGTGTCACTAAGGGGTGGGCTTTGAGGTTTCAAACGCCCAGGCCATTCCAGTTGCTCACTCCCTACCTCGTGGCTGTTCTCAACACGTGAGCTCTCAGCTACTGCTCCAGCACCATGCCTGCCTGCTGCCACGCTCCCCACTGATGCTCCCCACCGTGATGGTCACAGACTCATCCTCTTCAACTGGAAGCTCCCAATTCGAAGCTTTCTTTGATAAACTGCTGTGGTCATGGTGTTTTGTCACCGCAATAGAAAAGTAAGAATCACCATGACTTCTTAAGTTTGTTGATACCGCCCCACACTGCTTTCAGTTTATTAGTCTCATTCGGGGGAACCCTGCACGGCTGCTCAACTAAACCATCACACGTGTTGCCTTGGCTGTACCTCATCAGGCCCTCAGTGACAGATCAAAACAGACCTCCACTGGAAACTGTGCTAGCCTTGCTTTCCAGGTAACATCCCACAGCTGACATGACTATTCAGGAAGGACCTGCCTTAAGGAGAAAACTGAGGATGAGAACATTCTTTCCATCAGTCAAAGTATCAAACAGAAAAACTAACCAAGAACTTACTTGCAATTCTAAGTTTGCTTTTTTGTTTTCCTTTTTGAGACAAGGTCTCTCTCTATATATATAGCTTTAGCTGGCCTAGAACTTGCTATACTGACCAGCCTTGCCTAAACACCCAGAGATCCTCCTGCCTCTGTCTCTCCATTGCTGGGATTAAAAGGTGCGTGCCCAGCACTCGGGAGGCAGAGGCAGGCGGATCTCTGAGTTCGAGGCCAGCCTGATCTACAAGAGCTATTTACAGGACAGCCTCCAAAGCCACAGAGAAAACTTGTCTCGAGGAAAAACCAAAAAAAAAAAAAAAAAAAAAAAAAAAAAGGTGCGTGCCATCACACCCAGTTTAAGGTGTTTTTTAAAACAGAGTTAGCTTATGGAATTATTAGTTTTCTCAGGATTTGGATGTCTGCTTAGAATGTTCTCTTTCAGTAATAAGAGGATGGACTCAGCACTCCTAGGACGTATTACTATGTGACAGCTGGAGTTCTCTCCAATGCAGAAACACATTTAAATGGAGAAATATGCCAATGAAATCAGAACAAAAATAAAACGGGTTGACACTCACCTCTGGCACAAACGAAACAAAAGCCTACGTTTACAGCAGCAGAATGACTACTCCGCTTGGAATGGTTACTACAGATGAGAATGTGGGAGGACACAGAGACGCTTCCAGCAGCAACACACGCATCTCCAAAGTGATAGGCCACTGGACACCTGAAGCACCTCACCATCCGTCCTGTGTGAAGACAGGTTAAGAGCAGTCTACAGCATGCCGGCTATGGTACTCTGTGAGTAGGCTCCCCTGCCACTCGACACTGTCACGGTCAGTGCAAAATGCTCTTTACTAGGCTGCCTGTTATCCCTGTACTTTCCAGTCCCTAAATGCAAGCCTGATAATCACATCATATCCAAAGGAATGAAACACTATGTCTACACTTAGGGAGTTCTTTAGTGTAGTCTGAAGTGCCTAACAAGTCAGCCGCTGGGGCTCAGCCCGTAGACTTGGAGATGAACAGGGAGACTGCTGGATGCTGCGACGAAGATATGTACTTTGCATGCTGTCCCGTCTGGGGCGCTGGTTACCTTTACTTGCTTTGTGGATGTCCTTCTCCATGGAGCAGGAAGAGCAGCAGTGCTGGGGACAGCGGAACCCTTTTGACTCAAAGATGGCGGTGGGGAACTTTCGGACACAGGCTTCATGGTAAAACTTCCCACAAACATTGACAGAACAACGCTTCACACCCTCACCAGACGCTTTGCATGAAAAGCACGGGTGCTGCCCTAAGAAATTGATGAAAAGCAGGTTAGACACGTCCCACTGCATTCATTTAAGCACTCAGAACGCCAGGGTGAAGTCCAGGGCCTTGAGCGTGCAGACAATTACTCCTGACAACAAGTTCCATCCCAGCACTCGGTTTTTTTGAGATAGGGACTTTTTTATGTACCTCAGACCAGCCTCAAAATTGCCATCCTCTTGCTTCAGTCTCCTTAGAGCTCAGATTACAGGTGTGTGATTCCACATAAGCTAAGTGCTCCTTTTATACAGAAGTAGCTACAGACACAAAAGAGCTGCTCTTGGGAGAAATTCTGCTATTACACTTCAGAGTTTAGCATACAGAAAGAAACACCGGGCTGGAGAGATGGCTCAGTGGTCACAGGCACTGGCTGCTTTTTCTGAGGACCTGAGTCTGATTCTCAGCACCCACTTGGAAGCTCACAACTCTATCTACAATTCCAGTTCCAGGGCCTCAACGCCCTCTTCAGCCTCACTGGGCACCAGGCATACTCACAAACACACCTGCAGACAAAACACCCATACACACAAAATAAATTTCTTAAAATGTAAGAACACAGCCTAGCAGTGGTGGCACATGCCTTTAATCCCAGCACGTGGAAGGCAGATGGATTTCTGTGAGTTTAAGGCTAGCCTGGTCTACATAATAAGTTCTAGGACAGTCAGGGCTACATAGAGAGACTCTGTTTTTTTAAAAAAATTAATAGCATTATTTTTCCACTAAACATGTAATCATATTTATAGTTTTACTATAACCATAATTTATATTTACTACATTATATTTAAATATGCACTATAACCATAGTTAGAGTTTGATCAATGCTTGTTGAAATCTATGACAGGACTTTAAACCTATGTATTAAGCATGTACACACACACAAATATTAGACTCAGCTGCAAGGCAGCATGATCCACATACACCTACACAAAACAAAATCATCGTTTTTTGTTTTTGGGTTTTTTTTGGCCACTGGTACATTGTGAGAGGAAATCTGGACTGCTCTTTTGACCTTGGCAGTTTAATTCTGTATAGCGTCTTAACTCTGAGACACCTATGGGCAGGCGGGGAGGAGAGCTGGCTTAGCCGTGGACATCAGGGCAGCACATCCTCCCTAGCCAGCTCTGGGGCACAGCTCACCGGTTTCACACTCCTCACAGATGAACCTTCCCTCAGGGACCGCGGTCAGGCCCAGGCACTCCCAGTGAAAGTGTCTGCAGCACTCCCCTTCACAAGACACTAGACAATCGCCAGCGGTTTCACAGATCTGTAAGAGCAGAGAGCAGCAACTTTCAAACTGGAGCACCAGAATTGACCGGGGCACTTGCTCAAGTACAGGCCACTGGGTTTGTCTCCTAATATTCTGAGTTAGAAGGTCTAAAAGAGTTTTTCTGAGACAGGGCTTCTCTGTGAAGCCCTAGGTTTGGTTCCCAGCACCTACATAGAGCTCACACACTCATCTGTAATTCCAGTTCCCTCTTCTGACTTCTTCAGACACCAGACAAACAATAAAAACTCACTAAGACTGACACTTGCATTTGAAATGACATATTCCAATTAAGGACAGGGAGCACCACAGATATCCTTAGAACCTACAACTTTAAAGAGATGTAATAATAAAAACAGAACAGCCACCTGCCTACCTGACACACAGTGTCCTTCTTACTCGAGCCAACGCCTCTCCGAGACAAACTCGAGTCCACTGACTGTGAGTCAGAAGCATCTGCATCTGCCGCAGCTGAGGGGCTGTCCACTTCTCTCCCATAGCCAACCTATGGAAAACAGCAGATGACAGAGAGAGACAATTCCTGTAGACACAATGCAAAGCCTAGGGAAACCAGCTCAAATCGATCTCGAACAGCCTGCCTCCCCGCCTGCCTGCCTTCTCTTTTCTTCATTTCCCTTCCTTCCCTCCTTCCTTCTTCAAATCTGGGGATGCTATGTGTCTGTCATTTGGGAGAAACTGCAGCTAATATTTAAAAAGCAACAATGACAAAACCCCTCTGGTTCTATTATGTAAGAAATCTACAAAATAAGTTACAAATAACCAAAGGAATTGTTTTTCTAGCCAAGCTACGCCTTTAACCTCAGGCCTGGGGAGGCTGGGGCAGGGAGGCATCTGTGATTCCCAGGCCAGCCTGCTCCACATGGAAAGTTCCAAGCCGTCCCAGGTTATATAATGAGGCCCTGTCTCCAAAACATATTTTTTCCTCTAGAAGTTTTGGTTTTTGCTGTTATTATTATTATTAGCCAGGGTCTCACAATGTAGCTCTACTGTCCTAGAACTCGCTCTGTGAATAGGCTGGCCTGTAACTCAAATCGAGCACTCTCCCTTCTGAGCATGGGATGAAAGGCATGCACCACCACACCTGGCCCTTCATCTGTTTTGTTTTGTTTTGTTTTGTTTTGGAGACAGGGTTTCTCTGTGTAGCTTTGGGGCCTGTCATGGAATTAGTTCCTGTAGACCAGACTGTCTTGAGCTCACAGAGATCCGCCTGCCTCTGCCTCCCCAATGCTGGGACTGAAAGTGTGTGTCTCACCACTGCCTGGCCATCCTTTTTTTTTTTTTAAAAAAAAAAAAAAACAAGGCTGACCACTACCATATAGAGCACCTCTCTGGTAGGTGTAGTTTTCAAGGCCTGACTACCCTACATTATCCTACAATGGACCCTGAAAGCTTGTCTGGAGGTTCAAGCAGGAGAGTGAAGCTACTCATACAGCCTTGACCAAGACCTTCCCTTGGGGAAGGCCATTCTCTTCCATTTTTGGAGAGTTGCATATGGAGTGATGAAGAAGGGGCATGAACCTACCCAGACAGGTAAACTGAATTATTGTGGTAACCAAGCGTCAGAGATCACAGTCAATTCAGCCCTACACCCTCCCATGAGTGTTTACGTCTCCCTGATGTCTCCCACGGAAGCAAACTACTGTGGCTGGCAAGAGCAGTCTGACCCGACCCCTGCACAAACTTACCTGCAGATCACTCAGTCCTCGAGAATCGGAGTCAGATGTGTCTCGGTATGCGGAATTAGCCGTGTCTACATCGGTTGAGGCGCGACTCCTTTTCTTTAGAGGCTTACAGGAATCTGAAATCTCGCTGGCACCTTAACACAACACACTGAAATTAATCCTCAGATCACATTTAGGGTCACTGCTTTCCTTTTTTGTAGGAGAGTATTTTCTTTCCCCAAACTCATGTTAAGTGTGTTGGGGGAATTCACAGCTCACTGTACCACTTAAGTTGCCAGTCAAACCTTCAGAAGCTTCTGGCTTTCCTGGTAGAGGTGGTTCATTTACAACTGCTCTAGAAAACGTTAAATTTAGTTCTGCTATGTTCACCAACAGAGCCCAAGTTCCAATCTAGACATCAATTCTATCAAAACTGAAGGACAGCCAATTGATTCAGAGAACCATTCAATTTTATAAGGGGAAGACATGAAACCCAACACAGTGCAGTTTACAGATATGGTTGCAGAGACATCTCCATCTTGTTTTATTAGGGATGTGACAAATCTTTGATTTGTATTCGATTCGTACACGGATAGTGCCATTTCAACCCCCCAATTTTGCAATTCAGTTGATGATTATCCCCCAAATAAATTTTGGATGTTCATAATTGCTCTTTCTTGGTAAAGTGGCATTTATTGTGACCATTAGCAAGTGCTGCAGCACATCTACACACGTCCATCTACATGTCATGCCATGTGGGAGGCACAGTAACCGAGGGCTGTAATGGACAATCAGTGTTCAAGTGCAGATCACGAAGGACTCACGAGAGGCCTCTGGACTTCGTGAGGGAAGGAATAAATATATATTTGAAAAAAAAAAGGCAGAGAATAGTGTGGAAGTTTTTTTTTTTTAAAACTGCGTGTAATACAAATCCAGCCAAAACAATAGTGCAAAAAGTTACAAAGCAACAATCTCTTGGGCTAATGCAGTAGGCTATGCGGAGACAGCCACGGTGAAGTGTGCAGGTCAGGCACGGTGAATACCAAGGAACCAAGGAGACGCTTAATATTTCCACCCACAGTTTGTGTTTTAGATGTCCCCCCAAACTTTCCATACAACAAACACTTCTAGGTCAGCCCAGCAAGCTATGGTGGAAGTGCAGTCCAGAAGAGACCATGGAGAAAGAACTCTCCTGAGGCCATGAAGATCCGCAGCAGGCTGGGTGGGAGCAGAGCTTGGTGTACAGCCTCATTCTGTGGTGGAAGATGTGGGCCTCGGGAGACTGCTCAGGTTACTGGAACCTGGTTATCACATCCCATCCTACAAGTTTGCACTGAATGCTTCCTGACTACAAGTGAGGGTGCCTGCCCATGTTAACGCTGATTAAAAAACACAATACACAAATCTATCTCTTTCATTGCTGGTGTGTGGAACCAGAACACCACCACAAAAGATTTCCTTGGGCCTAAAAGATCACTGAATTAACAAGGAGGTTTAACAGAGGAACAGGAGTGCTGTACTGAGAGGCTTTCGAAGGGAAACACAGGTACCGCCAATTCCGATGAGTTTCTGAAAATGCTAGAAAAATGACAGACTGCTGAAGACAGCCATCGTGCTGTTCTCCATGATAACGGCACTAACATTAAAAAAAAAAAAAAAAAGAGCTTTTAATGATTGCAATGTATACAGTTAGGGCCGTTTGGCAAAACCCTGCAGATGTGTATTAATGATGCTTTATTTAAAAACAAAAATGAAACAGTCCATGTTGGAATTGATCAAGTTAAGTTAATGGTAGTTTTTAGGCTGGACCCATGATTTAAGCTGTACCCATCCAGCTCAGACAAAAAAATAAAAATAAAAAAGAGAGAAATCATCTGAATGTTAAAGCAATTGTTCAGAGTCTTGAAGAAGAAACCAGGCCAGAGAATGCCAATAATGATTGGCAAAATCAAAATCAAAACAAAAGAAACTTTATCGAGCCGCCGACAAAGAAATCTTGCACGGAGACTACAACTCTGGAGTTTCTGGGATGAAATTGTACAGGAATCTCAGTCCACAGTTTCCTCATTCGCTGCGGAGACGGAGCTGTCACTGAATCTGACAGAGCCCTGCACTCCTCGGTCCGCCGACCCTGTGGAATGGTGGAAACACAACGCAATCAGGCCTCCTAATCTCGCAGCGATCGATCGCGATGTCTTTTCTTGGAGCTCCGCCAAGCAGTGTTCCCTCCGAGAGGCGTTCAGTTCTGCTGAGGATCTCCACGGAGACCATCGCTGCAGACTTCTCCCCGAGAATGCAGAGAGGCTGGTGTTTTATTTTATTCATTTTAAAATAATGCAATTTGCCCAGAGTAAACTACAGGTATTAAACACAGTTTGAGCTCACCAAAATCGCATGAGTCATGCTATGGAGTTTGCACTATACTCAAATTGCACACAGAAAACGCATATATAAGTTTAAGGGCTCTTAAACTTTGTGCATCTCTCAAATAGATTCACATATGGTCATCTAATAGTGGCCATAATTATGCTATGGGTCAATTTACAAAAGGATTGTACAGCACTGTAAAAAGTAAGCGTGGAAACACTTTTCCCAATCAAGCTGTCCTGTCTGATTTGCCATAGTCCATTTTTTGATAAACAACATTAATAGCTACTATTCGGTATTCAGTCGAATACCAAAAAAGTGGATTCGTCACATCCCTAGTTTATAAGCCAGTGAAATCCCAAAATCTTAACGGAGAAAAGTTGGAAGCAATATCGAGTCTACATGGTATTCTTCAATTTACCAAAACAAGAGAGACTTTTCATGTGGAGGAAGAGAGAAGGACCAACTCTAAAAGTCAGTGTCTGTCTCTCTCTCTCTCTCTCTCTCTCTCTCTCTCTCTCTCTCTCTCTCTCTCTCTCTCTCTCTCTCTCTTTCTCTCTCTCTCTCTCTCATACACACACACACACACACACACACACACACACACACACACACTCCACCAGGGGGGTGACATTTCACACCGAAGAACAATGATTTACAGAGACAGACAAAAATACATGAGGTACAAGTAAGTTATTCTTAAAAACTGGTTTAATCAAGGAAATGTCAAGCAGCATAGTACTAACTCACCTTTCTGTAATCCAGTCTTCAGGGCAGCCTGAGGAGCTGTTTCAACCTGTTTGGACAGAAAAACGAAGCATTAACAGGAAGGTTTTTCTCACCTTTAAAAAATAGAGGGAAAAATAACATTTTCATCAAGCTAAGTAGTGACGAGTGACCAATGTTACCGAGAATCTGAATTCAACCCCGTCTTCAGGGTCAAGCTCTCTGTCTCAAAGTTAGGGAGGGTTAAATCCTAGCTGCCTGTGCTGAGTGCCAAGTGACAACACACAGCCACATGCTCTTTGGCAAAGACTTCCCACCGCTCCCTTGGTGCATGACGAGAACAAGAGTATTTTTCTCAGTGTCTGGGAGGCAGGAGAGGAGCGGTTTCTTTGACCAGCCCCATGTTGCTATGGACCCCTCCCGCCCCAAAGACATTAGGATAAATTTTTACTTACTATGATACTCAGGTTAATGTAACTCACGCCACTTTAAGACCCTTCCGCGCCTGCACTCACAGCTAAGTTGCTGGGAACCGGGACCCTCTCTGTACAGAGTGCTACATGGCTCCACACTGCTGGAAGCTCAATACTTGTGCTGCTAGAACAAACTTAGTAAGTCTGGGACACTGCAATAGCACTTTCTTGAGTGTCTTATGAACAGGGTCTTGATCCTACATCAGGAGAGCGAGATCAGAAGTTATTCTGCCAATGTATATGTAAAACACGTGGTACTGGAAGACTGAACCATTGGAACAGGGAAAAGATGCTGTTTGGAGAGGTTCCTGTTTAGGCTATGATTGAATTTTATGTTTCTTTAAGGTGTGAAATATGCATGTTGAAACACAATTTGTAAATATTTAAGGATTGTTCTAAGCTTTTTAAAAATTTTTTTAATTTTTTTTACAACAGGTAAAAAAACATACAACAGGAATGCTTTGTGTACGATACAATTAGTTGTACAAATATAAAATCTTCTAAACAATCACTGGTATTATTCTACTACTAACTATATATATATAACACAGTGGCAGTAACAATTTGTCCCATTATTTTTACTCATTCTGTTTATAAATTTTAAACTGACTGGTCACAGACTGAATTTGGGAACCAGGTGGCAAAGTCACAACTTCATTTTGGTAACAAACACTATAGGTTTATCAGACTTGGAATTTTTTGGAATAGTCTAGATATGGAAATTATATGGTAAATGACAAGTATTACTGAAATTTTAGCTAAATATTCTCAAAAAATGTTTTATATGCTTGTGATACCATAGAGCACCCACAAAGTTAGCTTTTAAATTTGGAAATTTAAAACTGTGAAGATTTTAAATAAAAAAAGTACTCTTCCATGATAAATGGCTCTAAAACATTAAACTTACTGGAACTAATTCTGGATTTATTTTAATACTAGGTGGTTGGACTATAAAAAATAACTATTCTAAAGCTGGTTGTGGTGTCAGACACCTTTAATCCCAGCACTGGGGAGGCTGAGGCAGGCGGATCTCTGTGAGTACCTGGCCAACCTGATCCACACATGGAGTTCCAGGCCAGCCAGGGAAATATAGTGAGACCATCTCAAAACATGAAGAAAGAAAAGAATATTCTGGGGACATAGCTCATTGGCAAAGTGCTTATCTAAAAATGGATATTCATTCGCTTTTTAAAAATAAAAAAAAATCTGAGTTTATAATTTATAGGAGAATCATGTCTAAGAGTTACTTGAAAAGGTAATTTAACATGTATATTACTACATTGATTACACCAGTTGACCACATTCAATCAAAATGTAACCCTCCCCACACACTTTTCCTTGAATATTGTTTATCTAACAGTCTGATTTCAGGTGAGTGCCATTTCACTGGAAAAATAACATTTCAAAAGATTTGTGATACCAACAGAAAAACCAGATCACCTATGATTACCTGCTTCTTAAATATAAGAATATAAATTAAATTAATTTGATTTGTTCAAAAAATAAAAACAATATATACCAGCAGCTAAAACCAAAAATCAAACTTTTAAAAAGGGAACTCCACGATGGTTCCAAGTAAAACTCATGAAAACATGAACTCATTGTGCTTATAACAGAAATTTCAAAATGAATGGCTTCCCGTCTCCCAAACCTGTATTCTGTGAGGATGCCTGAAGCACCACCACAGGTCGCCACTGCAACCCAGCAGGACAGATGGAAGGATAGTTCAGGACGGAGGCCAAGGTGGGGAGAATCTATCTTTGGTGACAAGAGACAAGCCACCACATTACAGAAACGCTCTAACTCTCTACGTGTAGGAAGCCAACCTGCTCCTTTTTGATCTTCTTCTTTGGCACAACCTCGGTGGATTTCTCTGATTCAGATCGAGTCCTGACTGATCTTCTATGCTGCTTCTTTTCTGCTGGGCCTATGAGATGATTTAAGCACAAACAAAGAAAAACTCATTAAGATTGCTTGACTCATCTGGTTAAGGCTGACCAGATTCCTGACTTTTTTATCTATTACTGACAGAGTTATAATTAAAAGTCATTAAAAAGCCTTTAAACACTTGGGAACACAAAATTATTTAACAGCTCAAATAAACTGAGAATGGGCTCTACAAAAGATCCTAGTTACGCTGGGTGGTGGTGGCGCACACCTTTAATCCCAGCACTCGGGAAGCAGAGGCAGGTGGATCTCTTTGAGTTCCAGACCAGCATGGTCTCTTGTAAGAGCTAGTTCCAGGACAGCCTCTAAAGCCACAGAGAAACCCTGCCTCAAAACTCCCTCCCCCCAAGATCCTAGTTACACAAGTAAGGGAGATGTTTTAGTTTAGTTTTAAAGTCAGACCAAAACAGCAGCGGCACAGTTGCCTCCTGAAGGCCGATAAACACACTTAAGAAATGTGACTCTGGGGACTGAAAGGATCAGCACAAAGGGCTTTGCTATCCTATACACACAGGGAGACTGGGGTCAGATCCCCAGCAACTACTTGCAACAGAAACAAGGGGCTTGGCAGCACACACCTGTAACCCTGCTGCTGGGGAGTCAGAGAAGGGTCTCCAAGGCTTGCTGCCAGCCAGCTAGAGACCCCATATCAAAAGATAGGGTGAAAAGCAATTGAGAAGTACACCCCCTAGCCTCTACATACATGCATATGCACCTGAGTGTTCTCTCTCTCTCTCTCTCTCTCTCTCTCTCTCTCTCTCTCTCTCTCTCTCTCTCTCTCTCTCTCTCTCTCTCACATACACACACACACATACACACAGACACACCCTACATGGGTTCAAAATTCAATCGCTGGTACACATTTTGCACCTTCTGTGAGTTGAACAAATTTTATATATAAACAGCAACAGCACTGGGTACACTTGTGTAAGTTATTATTACTGCTACACCAACCAAGCTAGAGGAAAAGAGATGGACACAAACATGTGACCAAACACAACCACTACCTTGACTATCACACAGAGACACTGCTGTAACTCGGAAATGGCTACTCAGTTGGTGGAGTGCTTGCTTAATGTGCATGAAGTCCTGAATAAAATCTGCTGTGCCACACAAACCAGGGTACAACTGCTTAAAAATAAACTGATAAAAACTTATGTGGACCCCATGTGGAAAATAAAAACTGACACGGCAACTTGGAAGAAGACCAGGAATGAGTACCTCTGTGACACAAACAGCAACACCTTCACTGCGACTATTTGTCAGGTCTTAAGTACAACTGACTAAAATGTCCTTCCTTGTGAGACTCAAGTCTGAGCCAGTGGGATGGCTCAGCAGGAAAAGGTGCCTAACACCAAGCTCACAGTCTGAGTTCCAACCCAGAGCCCACATGGCAGGAAAAAAGAACCGACTCCCCCACAACATCTGCTGACCTCCAGTGGTGTACTCCTTTACAATCAGATAGAAGCCTCTCCCATGCAGCAAGGCAGATAACCTTCAAGACTCTGCAGCTCACTGCTCTGGGTTACACGGAAATGCTTCCCTTTGCCTTAGGTCAAATCCAGAACAAAGAACAATCTCACTACTTTGTTTTTGGTAGAGTCAGTAGTTTGGTAATACTATAGTTATTTTTTAAAAAAAAAAAAAACAAAAAAACCACATTTTATGTATCTTGTGTACCTGTGTATGTGTGTGTGTGTACAGGCACACATGCCACAGTGCCAGGATGGGGATCAGAAGACAACTTGTGGGAATGTGTTCTCTCCTTCCACCATGTGGGCCCTGATAATCAAACTCAGGTTGTCAGGTACCCACTGAGTATCTCACCAGCCATTTTTCTTTTCATGTATATATGAATGGGATATACCTGTGTGCATGCATGTTCACATAGGCACATATGTGTACAGGTGTGTGTGCAAGTTTGTGCACATACAGGTTGAAGGCACTATCAGGAATCAGTCAAACCCAGGCATCACTGATGGAGAGTCTCCATAGCCACCTTCCAAGGCTGGAATTATAGGCAGGCTACCACACTCATCTGTGTGTCCAAGGAATCTGCACTCCTGGCTCCTCGCTCGCTGACAAGAACTTTAGTTGCAGAGCTAACTCCACAGTGTGGCATCAGAGTACTGCAGAACTACAATTAATCTGCACCAAAGTCACAATCTAGTCACAGAAGTCAATCAAAGTTCTGGAACTATCCTTTAATCTTTTCTCTTTAAACTGATAAGAAAATTTTACTAGGAGAGGCTGTCCTCATAGACCAGCTGAGGATTTCAGAGGTCCCAGGCTTCAGTGCAATCATCAACACCCAAGTACTACCCAGAAAAACAAAAGGAAAACAGCCTGGAAGCAACAGCAAGCAAGCAAACAAAACCCAGTTGCTTCTAGGGTCACATGTGGGGCTGGCAAACAATCTGAACTACAGTCACAGAACTTTCACATCATCCTATGATGTGCTGACCAGATATAGCTTGCTTTGTTTTGTCTCTTGAGATAGGTTCTCATGTAGACGGACTATCCTCGAAATGTCGTGAGTTTCTGATCCCCCTGCTTGCATCTCTCAAAAGATGAACATGAACCAACATGCCAGTTTATGTAGTACTGGGGTTTGAACCCAGGGCTTGGTGCATGCTAGGTAGACACTCTAACAACTAAACTACATCCCCAACCCTGACCTAATTACTGTCTTACAGAGGGTGACAAAACATGACTTCTTAAGATTATTCTGAAAGCTACATAAAAAACAAACACATTTAAAACCACTAACAATTTTTATACTTATTTTCTAAGGACGGGGTGGATTTGGAAAGTAATGTAGTAACCTAGTATGAATGTAAATATCATTCTTCAAACTACAGAAACATGTCAATGGCACCCAGTTGAGGTATTTAAGTTAAAAAAGAGAAAAAGCTCAGCTAAGATGATACAATGTCTTCTAAGAGGAAACAAGCCTCTCTTCTGACCTTTGGACTACTACAAGTTATTTTTACAAAAAAAAGTGAGATGATCATTAGAAAGACAAACGAATATTACCAGTCATAACTGCAACTAAACTGAAACCAAAATCAAAATTGTATCGCCCATCCTCAAGATAGGTTCGAGTCAAAACTTAGCACCTAACCTCCGTGTTTCTAAGGAAGAACCCTGATTGCCTTTTTCTAAGTATAAAGAATGAGAACATTCTACTTTAAAAAGAAAACAAAGGTGAAAGCTCACAGCAGACCTTGAATTTTATAATGAATAGACATGTTCAGTAGTTGAAGGGAAGAAAAACAGGACCCATTAATAAAAACTGACACTTAAGAAGTGTCCAGTAAAGCCGGGCATTGGTGGCACACGCCTTTAATCCCAGCACTTGGGAGGCAGAGGAAGGAGGATCTCTTGAGTTGGAGGCCAGCCAGGTCTACAGAACTAGTTCCAGGACAGCCAAGGACTGTCGAAAAAACAGAAAAAAAAGAAAGCTTCCAGTATGAAATGAAGAACTTATTTTCTCCCTTCTTAGGAGACTTTAGGTGTATAAGTAAAGATCTAGATATCTCACTTAAAGTAAGACAGATTAACAATGCTACAATAAAAACTGATACACCTATTTGAACAGCTGAGGCCAAAGGGTTTCATGTTTTTTGCATAGTCAAATGAAAGCAAATATTGGCCGGGCGTTGGTGGCGCACGCCTTTAATACCAGCACTCGGGAGGCAGAGGCTGGCGGATCTCTGTGAGTTCGAGGCCAGCCTGGTCTACAAAGTGAGTTCCAGGACAGCCTCCAAAGCTACAGAGAAACCCTGTCTCGAAAAACCAAAAAAAAAGAAAAAAAAAAAAAAAAAAAGAAAGCAAATATTACATCATGGCCAATCAATGCAAAGTCTAAGTCACTTGTCACTTGCTCACCTTCAACTTCACTAGAGGGTGTCCGACATGAGGCGAGCAGCAGACCTGGCTACTCCCTCTGTTCTTTAATTCAGCTTCCTTTCCCAATTTGATACTGGATAAAGATACTCTGCTTACTGTGCCTCATTCAACTTGTGCCTAGTGCCCTCTGGAAAGATCTCGCCCTATCCTGCATTCTTCCAACCTGTTTTTAGAGAGCTAGCCCAAGTATCCCCTCAACAGGGTTTCTCTATGCAACAGCTCTAGCTGTTCTGAAACTGACTCTGTAGACCAGGCTGTCCTGGAACACACAGAGATCCTCCTGCCTCTACCTTCAGAGTGCTGGGATTACAGGTTTATGCCACCAAGTCTTTTTTTTTTTTTTTGGTTTTTATGAGACAGGGTTTCTCTGTATTGTTTTGGAGGCTGTCGGTCCAGCCCAGCCTCGAACTCACAGAGATCCGCCTGCCTCTGCCTCCCGAGTGCTGGGATTAAAGGCGTGCGCCACCACCGCCCGGCACCACCAAGTCTTTTTTGAATGGTGGTTGCAATAAAGATTTTGTAATAATTCAGATTTTACTTAAGATTCAAACTCTCAAAAATAGCCCTCTGTACCCTCTATCACAGATTTGCCTGGATTCAAGATCTCTATTTCTGCTTTCCAGACTCTGACTCTTCCAGAAGACAATGTGATCATTATAATATTACAATACACTAAGAAGTACACTGTGTTGTGCAATAGTATTTTAAGATGTTACATTCGCTTATGCTGTGGAATATTTGTTTAATAATGCAAGGGTGTGTTGCATTCTTTTGTGTTGCATTTGTTTATTTCCGTGGAGCTGTGTTACTTTGCCTGTCTAAAACACCTGACTGGTCTAATAAAGAACTGAGCGGCCAATAGCAAGGCAGGAGAAAGGCTAGGTGGGGCTGGCAGGTGGAGAGAATAAATAGGAGGGGAAATCTGGGAAGAGGAGATTGGGGAGCGATTAAAAAGGAGAGGAGGTTGGGCGCTGGTGGCGCACGCCTTTAATCTCAGCACTCGGGAGGCAGAAGCAGGCAGAGCTCTGTGAGTTCGAGGCCAGCCTGGTCTACAGAGCAAGTGCCAGGATAGGCTCCAAAGCTACACATAGAAACCCTGTCTCGAAAAACCAGAAAAAAAAAAAGAGAGTAGGACATCAGGGGACAGTCACCTAGCTACACAGCAAGCCACAGAGTAAGAAGTAAAGAAAGGTATATAGAACAGAGAAAGATAATTTAAGAAAGGCTGGCTAGAAAGAAGCTAAGGCTAGGCATTCTAAGAAAGACTAAGCCTCCATGTGATTATTTGGGAGCTGGGTGGCAGCCCCCAACAAAGAACAAAGAGTAAAAACAAACAACTACACCACCGGGTCAGTGAGGTGACTCAATGGGTAAAGGCACTTGCACCACCACTGAGCTCAGTCCTGGGACCCACACTGTGGAAAGACAGAACCCACTTCTGCAGGTTCCCCTGACCTCTGTGCACATTCACAGTGACACACACACACCACACACAAAAATAAATAAATGTCACTTTTTAAAAAGCACAAGTATATATTTGGTCTCTGCCTTTCATTCCTAAATCCTTTCTAATTCTCTGAGTCGTATGAACGCATATTTGTCCTGTTTGGTCTTTGACCTAGTTCTCGGCACACAGCTGCAAAGTAGATGGCATGGATCAGTCTTTTACGCTAGTGAGACAGCTCCTGGGCTGCTAGGCAGAGGCTAGTCACTACAAGGTCAAAGCCACACTAAGTTTTTAGTTCCAAGCCCGAATTCCTGACCAAAAGGGAAGACAGGCTGGAGCCTAAATTAACAACATGTGATGAAGCCTCCCGAAACCCTCTGAAGTATGGCACTAGAACTTTCAGATGAGAACACTGGAGGTGCCTGGGAGGGCAGAGACACTACAGCCCTCTGTATCTGTTGTCAGGGAGTCTCTTCATCTGTCTGTACATCTGTAGCCTCTGTGGCATCTTTAAGGACAAAGTGGTAAGCTCCACTGAGTGTTTACCTGAGCTCTGTGAGCCACTCTAGAAAATAACTCAATCACAGGAGGGAGTAGGAGCAACCCCAATGTGCAGATTGTTAACCAGAAACTGGAGACAGGGTCACATGGTGGGTAGGCCAGAAGATCTGGAATCCAAAGTCAACCTCCTGTCCTCAAAAAACCCAAGTCTTGGAGCCTTCTGGAGTCTATCCTGAGCCCAAAGGCATGGGCGCTGACGCTGGCTGGGACAGCAGTTGGGAGGTGGGAGCAAGGGTTAGTGAACCCAGGGCCAGCTTGTGCTTCATAGCAATACTCTACCTCCAAGAAACCAGAAGCAGGTAAGTTTAAACCTGAACAGTCTGACAGTGTGAGAAGTGATCAAATAAATGTTCAGGTGACACATAGTTTCTAAGGAGGCAGAAGCAGGAGACATGTGAGTTCAGGGCCAGCCTAGACAGTGAGTTCCAGACCAGTCAGAGCCATACAATAAGACCTTGTCTCACAAATAAAAAGTCGCTTAGCAAGTGTCTAAGAACTGGTCAGTATGAGAGAAAAAATCATCTACTCATCTGGGTCACAGGAGTATGCAAAATGGCCAATGTATGCCAGAACAGAGTTTTTTAAAATATATTTGTATATATATTATAAAAATCATTTCTTAGAAATCAAATTTTTTTAAAGAGCAAAATAAAATAAGCTCTTATTTCTAAGATAAGATTCTAAATGCCCAAGCTTATTAAAACTTTCCTTTTCAGTTAGGTACTAAACTTAGGTCAGTTTGTATACCAGGCAATCAGTCTTCCACTGACATATACAAAGCCCTACAGGGGTGGGGAAAAGTTGTTGAGACAGGTTCTTGCTCTGCAGCCCAGGCTGTCCTGGAAATTTATAGATAGCCCAACTAACCTTGACCACAGGGATCCTCCTGCCTCAGCCTTCTGAGTGCTAGGCAACCACCACTTGGCTCCCGCCCCACTGTAGGGTTTCATTTTGGCACAAGGTCTCACTAAGTTACCACACTGGCCTTGGAGTTGTGATGCTCACGGCAGCTTCTTCAACTGAGATTAAGCACTACTATAGAAATAACATTCATTGTATCACTCGTATAGTACTGTTGTTATGACACAAATCTACTAGGCAACCAGCTTAAACTAAGATACATTGTAAGTCTTTTTGAAAAATAGCTTTAGACTGGTAAGATGGCTCAGTGAATGCAGGCACTTGAACCCCAGGACCCACCTTAGAGACTAATTTGAATAGGTAGTCCTCTGAGATCCACATGCATGCCATGTCACAGCATGTGTGCACATGTGTGCACACACACACATACATACACACACAGATGAATAAAATTAAAATTTTAAATCAAAACATAGCCTTAAATTTTCCAAAGACACACCCTTACTAAACACAGGAATTCTTCTACCTCTGCATTTGTTTGTTGTTGCCTTCCTTTTGGTTTGTTTTGTACAGCCCTGGCAGGCCTGGAACTCGCTCTGTAGACCAGACTGGCCTCAAACTCACAGAGATCCTCCTGCCCAGCCACACACTCCCTGCTTCAGGTGTCTCCCTTTTAAGGAAGAATGACCCTGCTCAGTTTTCAGTCCCAGGTATCTGCTGACCAGAGAACAAGTCTCATTAGCGTAGCTAGGTTCTGGGTCCCAGAGCTAACACTGTACACATCTACCAACAAATTTATTTGCAATAGAGGATAAAGAAGCACATGGTGAGGATGAGAAGTCCACTACTGCTGGAAGAGTAAGCTGCTATGAAAAGAGAAAGGACCTAGACATGCTTATAATTCATAGCCACACACACCCTTTATTTACCTCCTTATTTACTTCTTTATTCTGAGCTGGAATGTTGCTGGTTTCTTTTGGCTGGGATTACACACAAACTACCATACTCATCATAGAATTTACAGCCATCCATTCTCATTCTCTCTCTCTCTCTCTCTCTCTCTCTCTCTCTCTCTCTCTCTCTCTCTCTCTCTCTCTCTCTCTCTCTCTGTGTCTCTGTTTTTTGAGACAGGGTTTCTCTGTGTAACAGCCCTAGCTGTCCTGGAACTCGCTTTGCAGACCAGGCTGGTCTTGAACTCATGGAGATCCACCTGCCTCTGCCTCCTGAGTGCACAGCTATACTCTTAACTATGGAACCATCCTAGTATTTAAATTTCTGTAGGGAAAAGAACTATGGATAAAACTCTCCAGTATTGTATTCATCATTTCCTACTAAAATGATTGCTTTTAAAATCAAAATTTTTAGTTTTACGTGGATGAGTATTTTGCCTACATACATGTCTGCCTGTGTACCATGAGTGTATCTGGTGCCTGTGGAGGCCAGGATAGGGCGTTAAGTCTCCTAGGACTGGAGTTAGAGTTATCATATGAAGCAAGAATTCTCACGGTGAAATACCTATGCACGTGTGCTATTACGATCTGTTTTCACTCATCACGGTTTACCTTCATAAGGAAAGGAACCCGTCAGCATGGATCCAGGTGCCCCTCAGTCATACCCACCTGCAGAACCTGATGTCGCCTCAGGAGATGACGAGTTCTGAGCTGGCTTCTCGTTTCTCTGACTTGGTGAAGAGATTATAAGCCTGTCTTGCCCCCTGACACTTATTTCTGTTTTGTTACCAATTCCCTTTAAAACGAGGCAGAATAAAAAAAAAACAAAGCGATTAGCAGGCACATAGTGTCATGAACTTAGAAAGATGATTTAACATAATCATAATTTGCTCAAACTTGTATTGTCAATTATGATAAGTCGTATCAGAAACGTTTTATTAAGTCATCAGGATATATTTTAAAATATACATTGAGATTATTTGAAAGAAAATTGAAAACTATTTGCCTTAAGTTCCGTTGTTAAATGTCCTTAATAAATTAATTTGCATCACCCCATTCTCTGTCAAAAACAAAGTAACCTTGGTCTGAACAGTTCCTTTCTTTACAGGACCGTCATTTGGTGAAGTCATATGTTACAAAGGTAGAAAGGCCAATGTGTCTTGAGATGAGAATATTTTTAGATAAAGAAATATGCCATTTATGCTTATAAAATGTGATCAAATAGGTCACATGGAGCAGACAGCAGGTGCAATTAACTTAGACATTAATTTAGGCATTTTTAATGTAATGAAATACGAACCATTTTAACTGTTATATTTATTTTTCAAAAGTTCACTTTGTTTTTAAAGATTTATTTTCATTTTACATCTATGAGTGTTTGGCCCCAATGTATGTGCACTGCATGCTTGCCTGTAGAGACCAGCATGCAGTCTTGCAACCCTTGGAACCGGGATTGCAGATGGGTGTGAGCTATCATGTGGGTGCTGGGAACCAAATCCAGATCTACAAGAGCAGCAAATATTTTTAAGGACTGAGTCATCATCTCTCCAGTCCCCAAAGATCAGTTTTATCTTGAATTTCCTTTAATAGTGTTAGGGTGTGGGGGGGTATTTTTTCATACAGAAGCAAGTAAAACTGTTCTAAGAATAAAGGCAATTTGCATTCAAACAATATGCAAATGTTGCTATCAAAAGAATCACACTGAGGCTAGAGAGTGGTTAAGAACACTTGCTGCTCTCCAACACCAATATTTTGGGGCTCACAAATGCCCACAGCTCCAGCCCCAAAGGATCCCAACACTCTCTTCTGGCAAGGAAAGAAAATGAGGAAGAAGAAAGAGAGAAGGAGGGTAAAGGAGAAAGCAAAGGAAAAAGAAGCCGGAGAAGTCAAGTGGAGGCTATTCTTTAAGCTTTTTTTGGGAACTGAGCTGTATTAAAATCAATTAAACCCACAAGCAGAGACAGATTAACAGGCAGAATCCCTGAACATTTCTAAGAATGAAACATCCCTATATGTAATCAACTATTTTAATGTGTATATGTTAATGCAGAAAAAAACACAGACTTCCATAATATACACATGCATGAGATACAACTAAATCAAAATCACAAACCCCAAATTATAGAGTGGGTCGTGAGGTATGTATATATTCTAATGACACAAAAAATTTTGACACCTTCAAGCCAAAGACTAACTGCCTTAAATGGAAACCCAGAGTAGACTTATAAAGAGTTTTAGTAGCTGATCTATACCATTAATTACCCTTTCCTCACCACAGTTCATTATAGGACCAACGTAGTAATGAAATGTCTCTAAAACTCAATGAGCTATCACAAGCTAACAGGAATCTAACAAAATTGCTGGCTCAGCAATGTCAAGCTTAACATGGCCTTTACTCAGCAGCTTCGAGCTAGATTTAAAGACAGCCTGAAGTAGAGGTACAGGGTTAGGAGGGGTGCTGGCCGGTAGGCATAACCAGCCCTGTTTTATTGTTTTAGACAAGGTTTTGCTATGTAGCTCAGGCTGGCCTTGTGCCTCTGCCTTCTGAGTGCTGGAAGGACAGGTGCAGACCACTATGTCCAGTCAGAGGACCTCACAATGTGCAGATGTAAGGACATGCATGAAATCCTCACTAGAACTGCACTCCAACACGGCAGCCACATGAGGCTGACCTGCAGTGTGGTTAGTACAGAGCTTGTCTAGTGCGCATGGCCCAGTTGCATGGGCATATCTACAGTCCCAGGACTGGGAGACAGAAGCAGGAGAATCAGAGGTGCAGGCTATATTCAATCACAGAGTTTAAGGCTCCCCTGGCCTGTATAAGACTCTAGAGAGGTGGGGAGGGGAGGGGATACACTGAATTGCAAAAACTTAGATGAGAGAAAAAAGAAACAGTTCACCAACCTCTTTGTACTGACTACAAATCAAAATGTTTAGTCACATTAAGTTAAATGAACCGTGTAGTTAAAATTAAAACAAAACTAAACTAAACTAAAAAGCTACTGCCGGAACAACCAAACAGATGAGCAGGCACAATTATTCCAGTAGTTTTGTTTTTTTATAACAATTCAGATAAAAGAAAATTTTTAATAAAAATCATACTTTACAACAAAGAAAAACTAACTCTACAAATGAAAAACGGCAAACTGCCCGATTTTTCCATGACTTTCAGGAGCTAAGCTCGATCCTGGCTCCATTGCTCAAGATTAATCTACTGCAGATGTGAGTGTTACATGAAATGGGAAGAACTCACTTCTTGCCCAGAGTAAACGGGACTGCTTCAAATGCAGTGGATCCAAAGGGCATTTAAATCACATTCTTAAGTGGTTTTTTTTTAGTACCATTCCCCGAACCCCTATAGAACAAGAGGTACCTTCGTGGAATAAACAAACTGATCAATAAACTTCCCATCTCCCGTGGCATTTTGAAGAGCAAACACTTGTTCAATTTTCACAACTGGAGACATGTTACACTTCTGCAAATCTAGGCTCCCTTTGTGCATCGTGATGGAAGCGGGTAAGGATTTCCTTGCGGCTGCTGTTTTCCAGGCTATTTTAACAGGAGGCGGCTCTTCCTCTTCCACGCTCGTGTGCCGCCTCTGGCTTTGTCTTCGAATGTCAGTACTTGATTGTGAGGAGGCCACCTCCCCAGCATTGGTCTGTTCTGGCTGACTGTTCAGCACAGATCTTGGTCTTCGGGGTTTCTTAACTTCGGTCTTGGAGGTAACATTCTTCTTTGCTTGGGATGAAGCCTCTTCTGGCTGCTTGTCAACATAGATGAATGTGTACTGTTCTACTCTTTCTTCTCGAGTCATTTTCAATGCTTTCTCTGCATGAGCGATGCCAATGTCCCACTGGGCACGTTCTCTCTGAGGCCGAGGTTTCCGAATCTTTATAAAAAGATACAGGCATTATGTGAAATTTTATATATGTCCAATAGGCACATTAAAATTGGCATGTACTTTCCAGGCACCCTGAAAATTCTTTCAAGTACAAATAAATATTTTCAGTTTCTCCAGGCAAATAAATGGAATGTGCTGATCTCATGACATTAATAAACTAGTATTACTCTATTAAATGGCACGAAGGTATAGTCTTTGATTTCTATTTCTTTGGTGACTTCTCTGCTACAACGCACCAAAGAGTGGTCCTTCCACATCAGTATTTACTGAACGTTAGTAATGGAAAAGGAGAACGACTACAAAGATGACTTGTTTTCAGGGGCCAATAAACACTAGCACTGAACATGCCATGGCAAACTTGCTATTCCTCCATATGAAGGCAAATAAGTCAGGTACTATGGGGATCTGGGCAAAGCTTGCTGCCAGCCAATATTTGGAGATGTGTGGCCAAGCTATGCTAATATGCAAACAAGGATTGATGAGGAGAAAGAAGAAAAGCCAAGAGAGCAGCACAACCAAGAAAAGCATGTGTGTAGGGGGTGGGGTGGTGATGAACAAACCCTGAATCCCTTTCCATATGGTTGAGCAGAAGAGTCTGGGCGGGCGGGAGGGGAAGAAAGCTTGCAGTCACCGTGTGTGAGATGACCAGAGAAACTAACTGAAAGTGATGAGCAAAGCAACCAAGAACCGTTCGGATAGGGGCCAGGGAAACGGCTCAGCAGGTAAAGGTGCTGGCTTACTAACCATCCTGGGGACCCACACGGCAGAAGGAGAGAAACAATTTCCCCAAGTGTCCTGTGACCTCCACACACACATCAGAGCATGTGAGCTATACATAGATGAACAGAATAAATACAACAATAGGGCTGGGCATGGTGCACGCACCCATAATCTCAGGACTCAGGAAACACAGAAAGGCAGATCACTGGGAGTTGAAGGCCAACCTGGGCTACAAAGCAAATTCCAGGCCAGGCAGAATTGATAGTAGTGAGATCCCATTTCAAAAAATAACAACAAAAAAGTGATAATAAAAAAAATCAGACTATAGATGGTATAGTATATGCTAATGTTGACTAAATCTTTAAAATATAAGTCAGATAAAATTAACTAAAATCCTCTTTATATACTGAAATTTGTTTAGTCTCAGTACTTGGGATGGGGACAGGGCAGGGGGCGGGGCAAGGGCAGGGGCTGAGACAAAAGCAGGCAGATTTCAGTGAGTTTGAGGCCAGTCTGGTAGTTTCAGGACAGACAAGGATACAAAGGAAGACCCTGTCTGGAAAAACCACTCCCTCCCTCAAAGAAAAGGTGTGGGTGGTGCTCTGGAAGACCAGAGTTTGATTCTCAGCACTCATGGCAGGTAGCTCACAACCGCCTATCACAACAGCTGCAAAGGAGCCCATGTTTCTGGACTCTGCTGTCTGTTTTATTAAAAAGAAGAAAAGAGAGCCCGGTGGTGGTGGCGCACGCCTTTAATCCCAGCACTCGGGAGGCAGAGGCAGGCGGATCTCTGTGAGTTCGAGACCAGCCTGGTCTACAAGAGCTAGTTCCAGGACAGCCTGCAAAACTGGAGAGAAACCCTGTCTTGAAAACCAAAAAAGAAAAAGAAGAAGAGGAGGAGGAGGAGGAAGAGGAAGAGAGGAGGAGAAGTTGAATTTCTTTAAAAACTTGTGATAAAACTTGGTGTTTTTGCTGTTGGTGGTTTAAACTCACTGAATCACTCCTAGCCAAAATGTAGCTTTTAAAAGTATAAAAATTACAAATTTCTGAAGCATAAGAGACCTACATTAACTGCATGATATACTTGAAAATTTTATCTTTATGAAACCTAGTACTAGGTACAATGAATATATGCAAATAACATACAATATAACCAAACTAAAAAATAAATAAATAAATAATCAACAAGACATACTGATAATCTGTTTCAAAAGTCTAAATATCCACCACCACTTCAAATGCATTGAAGTTCTATAATTCTTGTGGCCTGAGCTCGACCAGTAACTGAAGTCTTCTGTACCTCAGTTCCCTGATCTGAAGAAAAGAAAAATATATACCTTACCGGGATTTTTATGAAGATTACGTAAGCACATCAATACTTTCAAAAATACTGATTTCACAGAAGGCACTAGATAAACTTTTTATTTGGTCTGGTTTTGGTTTCTGAGATAAAGTTTCACTGTGTACCCTAAGCTGACTTTAACCTGGACCCTCCCCTCTTACGTCAGCCTCTCAAATGCTGCCATTACAAATCTACTGACTCTTATCGAGTATTTTTAAATCTTTGATAAAATAACTTTGTTAATAAAATAAAGAAGAATTAAGGGTAGATACTAATACAGAAAAATTACTTAAAATCTTTAGCAAAATAAACATCACTAATACCTACTGGATTTGTACACATCAATTCACAACAGACTGTAAAGTTGGTCTTTGTTTTATGAGACAGGGTCCCATGTATCCCAGGTTAGCCCTAAAGTCTATGTAGCAAAACTTGAAGCTCTGATCCTCCTGCCTCTACTGGATATGCAGCCATGTCCAGTTTCTGTGGTACCAGTGACCCAAGCCAGGGCTGTATGTGTCCTGGCAAGTACTCCACCAAAGGAGCAACAGACTCAGTTCTGAGAGTTTTTAGTAATACTATAATACTGCAGGACATATACAATTATTTACTATGTGTTTTGAGATAGGGCCTCACTATGTAGCTCTGAATGGCCTGGGACTCACTACATAGACCAGGTGGGCCTCAAACATTGAAGTGCTACATCTGCCTTACTAATGAGTGCTTGGATTATGGGCACATATCATTATGACCACTTATAAAATGCGTTAATGGACAATGGGGATATAGGTGGGCAGCAGACTGCTTGTCAGTCAAGGGAAACACCCTGGGTTCCATCTCCAATGTAACAAACAAAGCAAACCACACACAATAGTTACCTTTTGTTTTTCAGAGTGATTGCTGGCTTGTTTGGTTGCCTCAGCTAGTAACTCTTCATACTGTTCATGACCTTTATACTCCCGTACCCGTTTCTCATGAACCCATGCCCTCTCTGGCTGGTTGCTAAAAAATTGGACATGATATTCCCGGGCACCTGTAAGAAAATATTCATATTAATTACGTTAGCACATAAAAATCCACATATAATTTGCCAAAGGAACCTTGAACACTGTTTTCTCAGCATTTTTCCATTAAAACTTGAACATTTTAAATTGCCCAAAGATATACTACAACATTCGGTAACCTTGCAACTAATAGATACTATAAAATCACTCCATATGATTAAAATCAGGGCAGCAAGTTTTAAGAGAAAGAAAAATGTGAAATTCTGCTAATTGCCCCATTTATTACTTTGATTACATAATTTATTTTTTACTTGTCTCTAATATTTTTACAAATTAGAATATAAATACACAATGTTTCCTTCCAAAACTGTACGTTTCCTTGGACTTTAAAGAGCCAAGAACTGAGTGGATCGTTATAAATGTAAGATTGTTTTATGGGTCCTGTGACCCCTATATCACTGTCATAATAGTATTACTGATTTCTCTTTTACACTTAAGACAAAGCAATGGCAGATAGAACTATGGCATCGTACCACAAACACTCCACAGAGTGACACCTAGCTACTGCGTGCTTCACTGCCGACACTGGCATTTGTTTTGTTTTTCGAGACAGGGTTTCTCTGTATTGTTTTGGATGTTGTCCTGGAACTCGCTCTGTAGACCAGGCTGGCCTCGAACTCACAGAGATCCGCCTGTCTCTGCCTCCCGGGTTCTGGGATTAAAGGTGTGCGCCACCAATGCCTGGCACTGGCACTTTTTTAAAAGGATGGTTTTATATGATGTCCTTGATAAATCAGCACAATGATTAACTTTCCTGCATTTCAGTCTTGAATTTGTGCCTCTTTAATACTCTGTGCAGTAAGAAACCACAAGAAATGAACGAGACACTTCGGCATCCTGGACAGAGAAGGCTGCCTTAAGGGAAGCACTAGTTATGGTCATCTGGCAGCAAGATGGGATGTCACAACCACTAGAAAATGTGCCTTTCTATTGCTATTCGAACATGAGAAGGTGGCAGATGTCTCTCAAGAATGAGTTCCTATTTCAAGGAAAACACATTATTTGTTATCAATAATATACTTTGACCCTTCAGGTAATTACTAGGATTTTGGAAAACCCACCTTTGCCTCTCTGAATCTCCTTACTTTCCCAGATCAAAGAACTTCTGAGAAAGTAAGTGGTGATTTAGAAAAACATCTAGCTAGGCACAGTGGCACACACTTTTAATCCCAGCACTCGGAAGGATCTCTTTTACTTTAAAGTCAGCCCGGTCTACATAGAGAGTTCCAAGACAGCCAAGGCCACATAGAGGTACTCTACCTCAAAAAGAAAGAAAAAGAAAAAAAGCTATAAAGGAATCTGTCAACATATGAAAGATTTACATGACTCACTGAAACAAGACTTTTTTTAATTTTATTTTTATTTATTTTTTGAGACAGGGCTCCTCTGCATGTAGTCCTGGCTGTCGTGGAACTCGCTCTGTAAACCAGGCTGACCTCAAACTCACAGAGATTCACCTGTCTCTGCCTCCTTGGTGCTGGAATTAAAGGAGTGCACCACCATTGCCCGGCATATGAATCATTTTTTAAAAAATAAAAAAGACAAAGGGTGTAGCTCAATGTCAGATCATGTATAAGGGGCCCTCGATTCAATCCCCAGTTCTTCTCGCCCACAAATCTAAAAACCAAAATAAAAAATAAAATCCTGAAGACAGGAAAACTTACAAAGCAAACACATACCTGACTAAATTGTCTAAACTTTCTGTCAAAGGTTGAATGTGTAGAAGAAATGTCTTTATATATGAGGAATAAGGCAGTGGCTGAGATGCTCAGGGGTGAAGAGTACTTACTGCTCTTCTGGAGGATGGGAGGCTGTCCCAGCACCATGTCAAGTGGCTCACAACTACCTGTAACTCCAGCTCCAAGGGGAATCACCCTGAGAACCTTGGGGGCCACCTGTACTCGGGTGCACATACCCACACCCAGAATTCTAAGGTAATTTTTTAGGAATCTGTTCTAAAGTAGGGGCTGGACAGATGCAAAGCAATTTAGAGCACATTGCTATGGCGGAGGACTAGGGCTCTGTCTTCAGCACCACACGGCAGCTCACAGCATCCATAACTCCATGGACGCAACACCCTTTACTGGCACCCCAGGCACCAGTCACACATATGGTGCATATACATACATTCAGGCAAAATACTCAGACACATAAACATTTTTAAGTAAGACAATGCAAAGATAAATTACATACTTTTAAGCTTTAAAAATATTGCTAAGCCAGGCATACACCTTTGATTACAGCACTCAGGAGGCAGAGACAGGCGGATCTCTGTGAATTTGAGGCTATCCTGGTCTATATAGTGAGTTCTAGGATAGTCAGGCAACAGAGAAACCCTGTCTGCAAAACAAACACACTTAAAAACTGATAATAAATAAATAATAACTATTACTGGTGTTAAGTAAACATGGGAAGGCTGGTGGGTGGTGGTGCCCACCTTTAATCTCAGCACTCAGGAAGCAGAGGCTGACAAGTCTCTGTGAGTTCCAGGCTAACCTGGTCTACACAACGAATTCCAGGCCAGTCAAGGCTGCATAGTGAGACCCTGTGACAAGAAGGGACGAAGGGAGAGGGGAAGGAGAGAGGGTGGAGGATGGAAGGGGAGAGAAGGCACGCATGAGGAATGAGGCTGAGACATGAGAAGATAGCTCAGCAGATAAGCACACTTGCTGCACAGGCATGAGGATCTGAGTCATATCCTCAGCCCCCTGGTGAAAATTCCAGGCATGGCCTCAGCGCCTGTAACCCAGGCCCGAGGAAATGGACACAGGACCGGTGGGCGTTCTGACCATCAGATAAGCCCCAGCTGAAGAGACGCTGACTCAAAGGAGTGAGGTGGAGAGTCACAACAGTAAGACAGCCCGTCCTCCTGTCTCCTCTCAGTGTGTGCACAGGTAAACACACCACATACACACAGAGCAAAAGTAGGGTTACATGACACAGTACTCTGAGAGCATGAGGACCTCAAGCTCCAGGCTAGCCTGGGCAACATAGTGAGACACTTCAGGAACAAAATCCACTCCCATCCCAGGGAAAACCTCATACCAAAGGCCTTCATGTACATGACTGCTAATTACAAAGAGAGAAAGAATTACCTTGATATTTACTTTTATTTTATAAATACCACGTGTGGGGGTGTTTTGTCTACTTGTATGTCTGTACAGCAGTGCCTGGTGCTCAAGGAGAGGACATCAGCTGCCCTGGAACTGGAATCAAAGATGCTATGTAGGTGCAATACGTTGTTCAGTGCTAACAATGTGACTAATAACAATTGTAACCCAGTGGCTGATAAGTACAACCCAGATAAACTGCATACAGTAGCTTAAATATAGAGCAGCACAGAGTGCTCCACAGGCATCAGGTCCACAACGAAGCCCAGTCTCTGTGTTCAGAGATGCTGTGGCTGTAACAGGATACTACTTAGCAACAAAAAGTGATAAAGTACCGATGCATGTCAAAACACAGATAAACTTCTAAACCATGCTAAGTGGAAGAAGCCACTAGACTGGTACAGACAGAGGCAGAAGGTTCTCACGTCAGCTTAGCCTCCAGGGTGTGGGAGGGAGTTTTCAGTGATAGCTACTGGGTGTAAGATTTCTTTTTTTTTTTTTTTTTTTTTTTTTTTGGTGTGTGTGTGGGGGGTAAAATTCTTAATTAGATTGTAGTGGGGTAGCACAACTCTGAGTGAACTTTTTAAAAATCACTAAATTCTGGGCCGGGAGGTAGTAGTGCACACCTTTAATCCCAGCACTTGGGAGACACAGACAGGCAGTTCTAGGCTAGCCTGGACTACACAGGGTGTTCCAGGCCAGTCAGAACTACATGGTGAGATCCTGCCTCAAATAAATAAACAAAAATAAATAGATAAATTACTAAATGTTATACTCAGAATATTTTAATTGATTTTTAACATGAATGATTTTTAAATTCTAGATTTGCAAATCACTAAGAGTAACATAAACAAATTTTCTAGCACTAAAGTACAAAACTGCCTAGGAAACATTGAGTGAATTAATGAATTAAATGTGAAAGCTCCTGGGGCTGAAGATGACTCAGTAGTGATGAATGTAACTGCTTTTACAGAGGGCCCAAGTTCAGTTCCCTACACTCTTTAGGAAGCTCACAAGAGCCTGTAACTTTAGCTCCAGAGAATAGGAGCCTCCAAGGGCACCTGTACACATCTGTACATACCGCCCTTCCCAACCCCACGCACGGCCACACACAAGAATTTAAAATTTAATAAATCTTAAAAAGAAACATGTAAAAACTCCTTATATGATCTCAAAGGGTTGCTTTCTTGAGAGCACTTTAGAGTCATGACTCTTGTGCTGTCATTTTAAAAGTTCTCAAGGCCTAGATATGGACAGGAATTGTTATATTTCAGAAGATTCAGTCTCTTGGATAATACTGCCCTGTTCTTCATTCGCAGAGCTGTAAGAGTTTCAAGACACTTCACAAACTCTGACCTCTCAGGCCAACCACCTGCGTTGTGACTGCATGGATTCAACTGCTGAGAGTTGCAGAGCAAGGGTCACACAGTAAGATCTTGTGAGGCTCCTTTTCTGAGACAGGATACGCCTCATGGCAGCTGCTGGGAGCACCGCATTAGAACGTTCTCGAGGGAGATGACATGCAGCTCTGCTGACAAAGTGTTTGTCCAGCAAGCAAAGAACCCTGGGTCCATTCCCAGCACCTATAAAGCAGCCATTGTAGCACATAACTGTAATCCTAGCATAAGGTAGAGGCAGGAGAATCAGAGTTCTACGTCATCCTCAACTACATAGCAAGTCTGAGGCCAGCCTAGGCTACACGAGACCATGATTCCAAACAAACAAAAAAACCTTAAGAAGATACATAGCAGAACCACCCACTACAGTACCTTGCACAAAGCTAGACAATGTTGATTTTTTTCACTCCTGCCCCACTTCTTCTACTCGCCCAGCCTTTAATCGGCACATACTGTCAAAATGAAAGATGGTAAGCCACACCTCCTAGTACACTAAGACGGTAAGCCACACTACCTAGTACACTAAGACGGTAAGCCACACTACCTAGTACACTAAGACGGTAAGCCACACTACCTAGTACACTAAGACGGTAAGCCACACTACCTAGTACACTAAGACGGTAAGCCACACTACCTAGTACACTAAGACGGTAAGCCACACTACCTAGTACACTAAGACGGTAAGCCACACTACCTAGTACACTAAGACGGTAAGCCACACTACCTAGTACACTAAGACGGTAAGCCACACTACCTAGTACACTAAGATGGTAAGCCACACTACCTAGTACACTAAGATGGTTATGCCACACTACCTAGTACACTAAGACGGTAAACCACACTACCTAGTACACTAAGATGGTTAAGCCACACTACCTAGTACACTAAGATGGTAAGCCACACTACCTAGTACACTAAGACGGTAAGCCACACTACCCAGTACACTAAGATGGTAAGCCGCACTACCTAGTACACTAAGATGGCAAACCACACTACCCAGTACACTAAAATAGTAAGCCATACTACCTAGTATACTAAGGCAGATTTTAGCTAAGTGTCACCAATAAGGTGGAACCCACAAATCTGTTTGTTAGATTTAAACAGATACCTTTTTCTTTTCATTGATGGTGAACAGGTATCAAGAAGGAAGTTTGATATATAAAGAAAAAGAGTAAGATGGAAAATTGTCACAGAACTCAACACATTACAAAAGTGAGTTCCCAAAGCAAGTACCCTAAAATTAAGTTACAAGCCACACTTTCTTTGAACTAAGTAGGTTATTTCCAGGTGGGAGAATCCTGGGAATCTACTACCCATCCTGTTTTGTCAAAATCAAACATCATGTTTGGACAAAATACACACGGAACATAACTTTTCTTAATTTGAACATTCCTAAACTAAGATCATCTATTATAACTAGATCCAAGTTATACTTCTATGTCCTATCAAGCATGTAAGGCTTTCCCAGTATATTTAGAGTCATGAATGAAACAGGAAAGGATAAAGCACTGAGTGAAATTTAATATAATGAAAAGCACTTGTTTGGGTGACAATGATTCCCATAGGAATACATAGTGAACTAATGATCAGCCAAGTTAGGTATGGTGAGATAAATCTGCAATCCCTGAACTCAGAATTACCAGGGGAAGAATAATGAGCTCAGGAACAGCTTGGACCATACAGAATGAGACCCTGTATCAAAACAAAACAAAACACACAGCATAGTTCAAAACAGGCTTAGCCTATATGTTAAACTCACATAAAATATCTAATTACTTACTAATATGCATTTATCTATCTATCTATCTATCTATCTATTTATTTATTTATTTATTTATTTAGGTTTTTGGAGAGAGGGGAGGGGAGAGAGGAGAGAGAGGAGAGAGGGGAGAGAGGAGAGAGGAGAGGAGAGAGAGAGAAAACCCTGAGGAGCAGAAGCAGGATTGTTGGATAGTCAAGGCCAGTTTTGGCTATAGTATAAGATCCTGTATCAAAAACAAATAAGCAATAATAAAAATCTGATAAAGATTAATGTTTTATGTCAGATAATATATATGCATATTCTTATATTCACATACAACACCAAATGTTCACTTTTCTTTATTGCAAACTTGTTACTTAGTATCTATTTATTACTTTTCTTACCTCTTGTGTTAATTTTGGTATGGACCTCAAGCTGGGGGTCACTTGAAACCATACAAGGCCACCAAGGATAGGTTCCCACCTTGGACCAAACAAGATCACCAACCTGGAACTTAACACCAGTGGATGCTTCTGTTGTTGGAACAGAAGACAGTATTGGCTGAACCTACAGGAAAAGGTTACAAAACTCCATCAGAAGAGAAAGAAAGAGGGATGAAGGGCCTGAAAAGGAAAGGAAATGGAGGGAGGGATGGAGGGAGGGAGGGAGGGTGAGGGAGGGAGGGAGGGAGGGAGGGAGGGAGGGAGGGAGGGAGGGAGGGAGGGAGGGAGGGTGAGGGAGGGCGGACAGAGAGGGGAAAGAGGGAAGAGAAGGGAGAGAACTATACATAAAGCATATCCAAAGTGCTCCCAGGGGCTGGGGAGATGGCTCAGTGGGTGAAGTGCTTGTCACTCTAGCATGAGGAGCTGAGACAGAGTCCCTAGAATCCACATGACGTAGGTGTGCTAACATGCATTCATAATCCCAGTGTTCCTAAGGAGATGAAAGGGGGAGAGAAGCTCATGGGCCAGGCATCCTGGCAAACACAGGGACAAAGAAACACTCTGTGCAACAAGGTGGGAGGATGCCCGGGCTGACCTCTGACCTCCAAGCTGTAAACTTGGCACACACACAACCACACTCACGTACACGAACACACACAGAGTGCCTGCAATGTAAAATTATCTCCAGTTATATTCTTCCCTCATATCTGCGATCTATAACTAGCAAAAAAAGAATGAAGGAAAACTACTAAGCCCATCCCAAACCCTGAAACAGGACTACTGGTTCCTGTTGCCAAACTAATGATGGAGCATTTTGAGAGTCCAATGAAAACAAAACGATCATGGTTTTTAATAAGGAAAATAATTTGTGTAAATTTAGAACAAATTTATTCCTAAAAGGCCCCAAGGTTTTCCCAGTGCACTTTTTGACATAAAGATGGGCAGGGGGCCGGGCGGTGGTGGCGCACGCCTTTAATCCCAGCACTCGGGGGGCAGAGGCAGGTGGATCTCTGTGAGTTCGAGGCCAGGCTGGACCGACAGCCTCCAAAACAATACAGAGAAACCCTGTCTCGTAAAACCAAAAAAAAAAAAAAAAAAAAAAAAAAAAAAAAGATGGGCAGGGAGCTGTAACGGTACACTTCAAAGAACTGTCTGTCACCTCCTTTGCTGTTGTTGAAGATTCATTTATTTTCCTTCATGTATATGAATATGTTGCCTGCATATGTGTAACATATGTGGTTAATGTCTCTGGGGGTCAGAAGAGAGTGTTGGATCCCCTAGAACTGGAGTCACCATGTGGGTGCTAGGAAATGAACCTGGGTCCTCTGGAAGGGCAACCAGAGCTCGTAATTGCTGAGCCATCTCTCCAGCCCTGTCATCTTTTCTGACATCATACCTGGTCACTGTATTCAACAAGCCACTCACCGGGACGGCCTCTTTGAGCACTGGCTCTTCTGTTGGTTTTTCTGGTGCAGGGTCCACCCTCTCATTTGGTCTCTAGGCAGAAAAATGTAGGGGACAGAATAAAGAGGCAGCAAACTAGGAACTGTGCTGTATGAGAATAATCCAAGAAAACCAAACGGTAAAGAACATGAGGACGCACAGTACTGAGAGGGAGGAGGAGATTATCTATGCGGTACATGATGCCAACATTCACTTTCCATCCTAAGCCAGTTAGGACTCTTATCTTTTCCTTTATCACCCAAACAGCACTGTTCTAAGCAAACTGGCTTGTTCCTTTTTAAAATCTGGCTTTTCTACCATCTACCCTCCCCACCCTGGTTGCTCTGTGTGACTGATGTGTGTGCAGAGGTCAGAAGACACTTGGGAGTCCGTTCTCTCCTTCCACCTTTCTGTGGGTCCCAAGAACTGGACACAGGTCACCAGGTTTACTCAGAAAGCTCTTTTATCCATTGACAGCTCCCAGCCGGCTTTCTTTTTAATGTTAACAGACTGAAGGGAAGCAGGAACCTGAACCTGCTCACAAGGTCTAACCTGAATTTTTCTGGGAAGAACTTTGGTAATGTGTACAGAGAGCCTTGTCCAGGTCGTTTTTCTAGAATTGTTTCTGAGAAGGCACCGAGGGGAAAAACTCTTAAGTATAAAGATCTGCAAAGCATCCTGCTTATAGAAGCAACATAATGAGGCAACGTCGATGGGGCTGGAGACGGCTCAGCAGTTAGGAGCACCTGCAGCTCCCAGCACCCACATCTGGAGGCTCACAACTGCCTGCAACTCCAGCTCCAGGAGCCAGGGCCACTGACCTCTGAAAGCACTCATGTGCACACATCCACATAGACACACACACAAGCATAATTCAATAAATAAGTCTTCTTTAGTCCCAGCACTCTGGAGGCAGAGGCAGGCAAACCTCTGTGAGTTCGAGACCATCCTAGTCTATGAGGGCTAGTTCCAGGACAACCGCCAAAGCTACAGAGAAACCCTGTCTAGAAAAACAAAAAAGAAAAAATGTACTTATATAAAAATAAAATTGGGCTGGGTGGTGAGGGCGCACATCTTTAATCCCAGCACTTGGGAAGCAGAGGCAGGTGGACCTCTGTGAGTTCAAGGCCAGCCTGGTCTACAAGAGCTAGTTCAAGGACAGCCTCCAAAGCCACAGAGAAACCATGTCTTGAAAAACCAAAATAATAATAAAATAAAATTGGTTAAATTATGGTATAAAGGCAACATATCCATTATCTATCTTCCTATGAGTGCATTATATATACATATTATATGTGCACAATACACCTGAGACATGAAAGCAGAAGATGGGCATTTGTTGGGAGGAAGGGAACTAGCAAGACAGGTGGGGTGTCAGAAAGGGTGGTACTTATGCACGTATGAGTGAGGAATGTCATAATGCAATCTATTATTTTATATATTATCTGAAATATTAATTTAAAATAATAGAATATAAGCATTCAATGTATAAACTATTATGTTACTTTTTAAGTCACGAGCACCAGAAATATATCCTTTTTTTTCTCAAGTGAACTTTGGAAGACTATAGATATGGCTCTTTGGTTAAAAGCACTGGCTGCTCTTACAGAGGACCTGGGCTTGGTTCCCAGAACCCACACGGAGGTTCACAGCACCCACAACTCCAGTTCCAGGGGATCCAATGTCTTTTTCTGACCTCTAGAAACACCAAGCATGCACATGGTACACACACATACATGCAGGCAAAACACTCATAAACATAAACATATCTCAATAAATAAAAATTTTAAAGCAGTGAACTTTTGACTGGCAGGATGGTAAAGGTACTTGCCACCACGCCTGACAACCTGAGTGCAATACCTGGAACCCATACAGTGGGAGAGAGGGTTGACTCCTTCACTGCCTTCTACTTATGCACCAAGGCACACACGCACGCACGCACACACAGTCAATACCACAAACAAACGAACAGGTTACTTCTAAAGTAAATGTCTATACTGGGTCCCGTGCTGTGCACTTGTGACACCAGATACCTGGGAGCTACGGCAGGAGGATAGCTTGAGCTGAGGCCAGCAGAGTTGACAGGATTTTTATATTAAAAGGGGGGGTAATAAAACCGACTAGCAAAAGCTGTACTCTGATCCCCCTACACATACAAGCATATCACTATTGATGAATAAAAAGTTTTACAGGCAGGTCAGATGACGTGGCCCTATGGTTGAGTGCTTCCAGAGCATGCTGAAGCACTGGGTTCATTTCCTACAGGCTGAAAGAAAACAGAGTATCTTACAAGGCCATGTGGAACTAGCAACCAAAGTCTAAAATATGTCTACTCTTCAGAAATTACATTACAGGAACTAATCCTGCAGAAATACAAAAAAGAAGAAATTTAACCAGAGGGATGGTAATTATAGTATTAATGCATAGCAGTAATCCACACATTTATCAACATTTTCAAACTTTTTACTAAAAAAAGAAAATCACAATTAATGTGTACCTTGAAAAGATCTGATGCAACATAAGATAAGTTATATCAGTAATCTGTTTTGACAATGAGATTAGGGAAATGTTAAAAGAAAACCTATATTTTTGTATTGTTTGCATTTTCTGTAAAAAGTAAATTTTCTCAGGAGACAGAGGCAGGTCACCCAGAGTTAATAAGACTTCCTTAAAAACAAATAGGTAGGAAAATAAATAAATTGATTAATTTTATTTGTTTGTTTTGGTCTCTGGCTGTCTTGGAACTTACTATGTAGACCAGGCTGGCCTCAAACTCACAGAGAACCAATGGCATCTGCTTCCCAAGTGCTAGAATTAAAAGTGTGTGCTACCATGCCTGGCAAAAGATTTTTCTTTTTCTTTTTTTTAAAATTTCTTTTCAGAGTTAGATAAAATTCAGATGGCTTAAATAAGGGCCTATGCTTAAGAACAGCTGTGGCTCTGACCTCAGAACCCTCTGAGCAAGGTAACTAAGGAGAGGCGCTGGCTTAGTAACGACTGGAGAAAACAACAACAGGAAGAAGCAAGCAGGTGCCTAAGCTTGAACAGGAGCAGCTCTCATAGCGTTTCAGTGCTTAGTCTCCAGTTGGTGGACCGTTTAGGAGGGTTAGGAGGAGGCGTGGCCTTGTTGGAGTGGGTGTGGTCTCGTTGGAGGAAGTGTGTTGCTAGGGGTGGGCTTTGAGGTTTCAAAAGCTCACACTAGGCCCAGTGCCTCCCTACTTCCCCAGCACTGCCCCGTGAGCTTCCAGCCATGATGATCATGGACTAATTCTCTAAATGAGTTCTTTTATGAGTGCCTGGGACTGGTCCTGGTGCCTCTTCACAGCAGTATAAGAGTAACCAAGGTTAAAGGCAGATGGGGGCAGAGTGTTAGAGCACTAGGATTAAAGGTGTGTACCTTTCGGGCCACTGCCCTGGCTCTGAAAGGCCTGTTTTAAGAATACGTTCTATTGGGGCTGGAAAGATGGCTCAGTGGTTAGAGCACTGGAAGCTCTTCCAGGGTTTGGGCACCTTTTCTGATCTCTTCACGCACCAGGCACATACATAGCGCAGGCATACATATAGGCCAAACACCTATGCACATTAACATAATTAACTAGTTATTTTTTTTTAAGTCACACTACTGACCCACTGACCAAGGAAAGGAGCAGCTAAAAGGTGAGAATGGAAGAGCAGGCTAGAGTGCAAGAGCCTTGTAGACCACGACAAAGCGTTTTACTTCATCTCGAGCACAATGAAAATCACCCAGAGACTGAGGCAGACAAGCAGTAAGTCACTTTTGTTTAAAAGATGCTGCTGGCTGCCATGTAGAAAGCAGGAGGGAAGCAGAGTGCTCAGCTAGAATACTGCAGTAACCCAGGTGCAAGGCAGTGGCAACTGACAGAGCCCCAAGCTCTGCTACATGCTTCTGCAGTGCTGCCATGCACACATGCAAGGAGCAAAATGAGGACGGACCGCACACACCTTTATTCCCAACGCTCCGGAGGCAGAGAGGGGTGGATCTCTGAGTTCAAAGCCAGCCTGGCCTACAAAGCAAGTTCCAGGACAGCCAGGACTATTTACATAGAGAAACCCTGTCTCAACAAAACAAAACAACAGGATTCCTCCCTGTCTAATAATTCTACTTCTAGTTGTACCCTCAAATAGACAACGGAATCTCAGAAAGCTGTATCTACTACACATGTTCACATTAGCCTTACTCCAGCTAAACCATGGAATCAACACACACACACACACACACACACACACACACACACACACACACACTAGACAAACATAAGTAAATAAGTGAAATATGTTCCAACTATATTAGCTAAATAAATTCCAAAGATATAAGCAAAATCATATTCCCCAAAAGAACAAAATATTAACATTCACATTAATGATGAGAAAAAAAGAGGCTGGACAGATGGCCAAGTTGACAAGATAACTTGTTATGCAAACATAAGAAGCTTAGTTCAGATCCCAGCATTTACATAAAAAATAGTCAAGCATGGACACCTGTAACCTCAACACTGTGAGGAATGGAGACAGGAGAATTGCTGGGGCTTACTGCCAACACGGCTCCAGGCACAGAACCTATCCCAAGGGAACAAGATAGACCCTGATAAAGTGGGAGACCCAGCATTCTCCTTGACTCTCCTGTTGCCCCTACATGCATCACACAGGCACGTGCACTTACACATACACATATACATATACTACATACAGACCACACACATATACACACAAAGGAAAAAATCTATAGAAGATAAAGTGTACCCTTTTCTTTTACCGTCTGAGTAACAAAGTTTATGCTGTTACTGTTTTTTAAGTGTGTGAACATTTTCAAGAGCAAAGGGGCATTTATTAATAGTCCACACCCCACTCTTCTTCCATCAGCACAGATTCCCCCGTCTGTCTTGTTCTCTGTAAATGTTCCTGTCTGAAGGTAAGTGTTGTGGTTTCAGACATGTTCTACATACATGGCTCCTGAATTCTAATAAAGCAGAATGCTACTTCAAGAACAAAACAGACAATTTAATCTTGCTTCATGGCTCCTGGCACTTGTTCTATTAGGGGTTTTCATGTACTTTTTGTTTGTGCTGAATTTTTTGTTATTCTGTTAGTCTTTTGAGACAGGCTCTCATGTAGCCCAGGTTAACCACAAACTCACTATATAGCCAAAGATAACTCTGAACTTGTGATCCTCCTGCTTCTACTTCCTAAGTGCTGTGATTACAATTATGCACCATTAGGACATGTTTTTAACAAACTCTATCACAAAGTGTAGCCTAATGAATACAGCTGAATATTACCCTACTTGCCAGAATCTTTATAGCAAAAGCCAGCTCAGCACAGCAGTTCTTAGAAACTAATGAGCTAAAAGCCAAATCCAGATCTTCTCAAGTTTTGTGATTCTCCAAAGCCATTGTGTACTCATCTCTCTTCACTGTAGGTCTAGACAAGAAATGTTACAATGGGGCTGGAGTGTTGCGCAGTGGTACACACGTGCCTACCCTGTGCAAAGTTAGAGTAAAAAGAAATGCTATGTTGAGTATGTCTGGAGCACACAATTAACTTCTATCCTCCCACTTATTAATTTACTCAACATAAAGTCAATATAAGATATATGGAAGGTAGTTCTGTGTGGGGTGTTTAACAAATAACATCAAGAACTCATGAGGGAGTTGGAGAGATGGCTCAGGGGTTCAGTGGTTAAGAAAATTTGCTGCTCTCCCAGACAACCCACGTTCAATTGGTTCATTCCCAACAAACACAGCAAGTGGCTTACAACAGCCTATAACTGTGTGTGTGTGTGTGTGTGTGTGTGCACACGTGCGCGCGTGCATGCCTGCATGCATGCGTGTGTCCCTGTGTACCTTTGGAGGCTGTCCTGGAACTTGCTCTGTAGAATAGGCTGGTCTTGAACTCACAGAGATCTGCCTGCCTCTGCCTCCCGAGTGCTGGGATTAAAGGTGTGCTCCACCACTGCCTGGCCAGCCTGTAACTCTTAAATCTGGCCTCCACGGGCACCTGTATGCACATGCATGCATACACAAGAACAAATGCTCAGAAGATAAAGGGCACTTGCTGCCAGGCCTGACAACCTGAGTCCAATTCTTGGGATCAACTATAAAAGAGCAGAACCTTCTTGGCCAAGTTATCCTCTGACCTCCATGCATATAGTATGGCATGCATGTATACATGTGCATGAACACGCAGACACACAGACACACACAATAAATGTTTTAGAAACAGTGCATTGTAGAGAGCATTTCATGGTATGCTAACTCTAAAAGCCAATGAAAGAGAAAGAAAAGGGAGGAGCTGGAGAGGTGATGGCTCAGCAGTTAAGAGCACTGGCTGCTCTTCCAGGGGACCTGGCTTAAACGCCCACACCCACATAGTGGTTGATCTCTGTAACTTCAGGGAGTCCAATGTCCTGTCTGTCTCCATAGGCCCTGCACTGACATGACACACAGACAGACATGCAGGCAAGACACCCAGACACTTACAACATTCTTTTTTCACTCTAAAGCCTTTATTCTACACCAGAATGGCTGAGTATCTGTGACTGCTCCTAATCACTCAATTCTATTTCTTTCACAGCATGTGACATCCTTTAAACCTTTGTGTGTGTGGTGTGTACATGCATATACACACACACACACATGCATATGAATGAACTGGAAAAAAAGCACCCATAGGTAGGCATCTTTTGCTTTGCATCCAGTCACACCTTCAATTCTTCGAATGGTGTCAGCACATGATATTCAGTCAGCATATGTGTTAAAAGAATAAGAAAATGGCAGAAAAATATGGAGACATGTGAAACATCCATGTGATCCTCATGGGGACACCAATCACATTTGAGTCATTAGATGCAGCTACCCAAGAAATATTCAATTAACAAGTAGTCTTTCTTTAAATCAAAGAATAAATTAACTTTACTCAGATATATGAAATATGAAAGCGAATAACTGTCACAAAATAAGCATTTATTATTTTCTTCCTAAATACATATATAGGAAACATCTGTAGTTTATATCACAACCTCTTTTTTTTTTTTAAGATTTATTTATTTATTATGTAGTGTTCTGTCTGTATATATGCCTGCAGTCCAGAAGGGGGTACCAGATCTCACTACAGATGGCTGTGGGCCACCATGTGGTTGCTGGGAATTGAACTCAGGACCTTTGGAAGAACAGTCAGTGCTCTTAACCTCTGAGCCATCTCTCTAGCCCTATATCACAACCTCTTCATTGAAGTTAGAACTGATCTATTACATACTTGCTATTATTATCTTATTGCCATGAAACTTCACAATCAAATCTCAGACAGTAAAATAATCTACCAGAGCTGGGCATGGTGGCTCATGCCTTTGGATTAAAAACTAGATAGATAGATAGATAGATAGATAGATAGATAGATAGATAGGTAGATAGGTAGATAGGTAGATAGGTAGATAGGTAGATAAATAAATAACAGCAACAAAAATCCACCAGTACACATGAGCTTTTATAAAAACTCTGCCTGGCTGGGCAGTGGTGGCCCACACCTTTAATCCCAGCACTTGGGAGGTAGAGGCAGGTGGATCTCTGTGAGTTCAATGCCAGCCTGATCTAAAGAATGAGTTGCCAGGACTGTTTCACAGAAAAACCTTGTCTTGAAAAACCAAAAATTCTGCCTAAAGTCCTAATCAGCATGTTTGAATAATCTGTTTTTCTTTTTTCTTTTTTTCTTTTTTTTTTTTTTTGAGACAGGGTCTCACTATATCGTCCTGGCTGGCCTGGAACTGGCACTGTACATCAGGATAGCCTCAATTCACAGAGCTCTACTGTTCTGCATCTGTCTCTACTTCCCAGACATAACCCCTGGGGAACGTCTTGACTGTAAATAGCTCTCCCTCCTACTTCTGCTTAGTTAGCACCAACCATGTCTACAGAGAGGGTTCTAGGACAGCCAGGCTACACAGAAAAACCTTGTCCAAAAAAAAGGAAAAGAAAAAGAAACAAGATTCTTCATGCCAAACACTTTTAAAATATCTCTTCAATTACAATGTCCATTATACACACCAAGCATTTATTCATTAATTCTAATATTTCCAAACACCTTGCTAATGATTACAGGAAAGAACTCATCAGAAATATATTTGAAGAGAAAAACACACTTAAAAAGATTTCCAACTTCCAGTAAACATAAAAGATTACAAAACTTTACATGAAATGTCTCAACTTACATTCTGCCCCTCTGGCTCTAGCTTGGGGATTTTGTGTGATTTGCGCTCTTCAGATCTGGGTGTCTCGTGCTTGTTGCTTTTTTTCCTCTTTTCCTTTCTGCTTTCATGCTTTGACTTGGTGTGTCCACTCGCCTGGACTTCATTTAAAAGATCTCCACAAAGGGAGGACTCAAACAATTCCCTGCCATTCTGGATAGTTTTGGTTATTTTTAGTTTAATCTCAGGTGAGCCCGTCTTCTTTGGAATTACAGTTTGTGGTACCGAAGGAGGAGGTGGGGGTTGTGGAGGAGAAGGTTTTTCCAGAATTTCATGTGGTCTTGTGTTTGGAATCTCTGAGTGGTAATAGTCAGTGGGGCTAAAGTTTCTAACTGCACCAAAACCGTTGGCTGACCCATTGGGATACTGATTGTATGGTGGATATTTGGTTTGAGTTTCATACAAGCTGATCGATGGTGGGTAGCCATTTGTGAGTGGAGGAAGGTCTTCTGTTGTGGGTGGATACTGGAAACCTTGTTGCAAAGTAGTTTCGAAGGGTGTCTGGCCACCATCTTCAACAATGTCACTGTTGTTATCAAAGGCATCCTCCTGGCGGATGTTGGCGGAGTCAATGAGTTGAGGTGGTTGCTGAATTGTGTTTCCCATGATCCCTTGCATGAAAGAGAAGGAGAAATCCATTGTTCTGCTCCAGCATCCTTAACTTTCCCTTTCTCTCATCGAGCCTAAAATTAGAAGAGGATGAAAAAGTATTAAAATTCTAATAGGCAAGAAGACAACCAATTGATAAGTATTATAAAGTGTTTTAAACCTAATTTTCAAATTCAGATATGCAGACATTAAGCCTACATATTTCTGACATAAAACAAATAGGATCTACTATGGAGCCCAGGCTGCCCTTAAACTAGGAGCCTCCTTCCTCATCCTCCCAGATACTGGGATTATGGGAACACCATCTCACCCAGAAAAAAATCCCAGTTACTTTCATAACAACTTTAGCATGTATAAGTAATTCTCATACATACATTCTTCATATTTTTGTTTGCTTTACTTTCTTGAGACAGGGTTTCTCTGTGTAGCTCTGGCTGTTCTGGAACTTGCTCTGTAGACCAGCTGGTCTTGACCTCAGAGATCTGCCTGTCTCTGCCCCCTAGTGCTGGATACACTTCATTCTTTAAACAGTTGTGTAGTAAACTGTAGCTTTCAACTATGTATGTACTTTAAATCATTAGGTGCTTACAAGCTTTTAGTATATGAACATGTCTACAGAAAACTTTTGGAGGCATAGTCTTGCTATGTGGCCTAAGCTGTCTTCAAACTCCTGGTCTTCTTACTTTGCCCCTGGGTAATGGGACTGTGGGCATGTACTACCACACACAGCTCTTGAATGTTTCCTTCAGCAGGGCACACTATCGGATGCCTGTCATCCCAAGTTTGAGGAGGTAGAGATAGAAGGATCTTGAGTTGGAGGCCAAACTGAGCTATATATAAGGAAATCCTGTCTAACAGAGGGGAAAACAAAACAAAAAAAGCTTCAAATTATAAATATATCTATTCATACAGGGCAGATTTAAAAACTACATCTGAGCCAGGCATTGGTGGTGCACGCCTTTAGTCCCAGCACTTGGGAGGGAGAGGCAGGCAGATCTCTGTGAGTTCGAGGCCAGCCTGGTCTACAGAGCAAGTTCCAGGACAGGCTCCAAAGCAATACAGAGAAACCCTGTCTCGAAAAACCAAAACAAACAAACAAACAAAAAACCAACCAAACAAACAAAAAAACTATATCTAACTGCAAAACTGTTCTATGACCATACTATGTCCATTTATAATCATATTAATAGTGTGTAAAGATGTCTAATTCTCTACACCCTTGGCCATTATCTAGTTGTTTTTAAACTGGTGTATATAGGGGATTCATTATAAAATGTACATGCCAGTGTCCTACTCTTGAAGAGTCCGGTTTAATAAAGTCTCTGTGGGGTGTGGGGGAAGGGGTCAGAGCATAAGCATTTTAAGATCACATCCAGCTGATTCTTGAGGCAAGTCCTTTGTTAGATCACTGCAGCTCACCACTATATTTATTACACAAATATGCAATGTATCTACAAGGTATCTGAACATGCCCACTAGGTGATAATGTTATAATGCAGACAAGCATTTGCAACAAAACTGCCCTGTCTTGTCAGAAGGTTGGACAAGACCACATCCAAAGTAAAGAATTAATGAAAAGTTCATATATTACTTCTACATTTTCATCTACAGAGCAAACAGGTTTTTATTACTATATTAACTCTGATGAGCTGATTTTAGCTGTTTGAAGTATTGTGAAGGCTTCTGATGTTAGTATTCAAGCATCTGCACTGGCCTGTCCTTGGGGTTCTGACGGGATACACCATCAGCTGCAGCCACTAAGAGCACCACCTATGCATATTCACTATGTTCCCTTTTAAACGGGCCCTGCCCATCTCCCATCTCCCATCTCCCATCTCTCTCTCTCTCTCTGTCTCTCTCTGTCTCTCTCTGTCTCTCTTTCTCTCTTTCTCTCTCTCTCCTTCTCCCTCTCTCATCTCTCCTGCTGCTCTTGACTCTGAAAGCTGGTCTCCCCTCTTCCCTTTCCCCTTTTTATGATCCCTTTCCCTAATAAAAAAAACCTCCTCTGCTTGAACCCTGTTTCGTGGCATCTTTCTCTCACACACGCTTTTCTTAAATTACAACATCTGAGGCATACAGACCAGTTCAATTATATGATTAATTGACAGTGTCTACCATCTTAGTTTGAGTAGTGTCAAGTACTGAATTGTGTTTCCCATGATCCCTTGCATGAAAGAGAAAGAGAAATCCAAACTCAAAATAGCAAATCAGAAAGGAAAAAACCCTATCCATATATCCATCACTCATATAGCTGCTGTTTGTTGTACTGTAAGCATACAAATAACTAGAGATTTTTTAAAGTTTCAAACAAAAATAAAAAGGCAAATGATGGCCAGGTATGGTTGCACACACCTTTAATCCCAGTACTTGGAGAAGCAGAGGCAGGAGGGTCTCTTAAATTCAAGGTCAGCCTAGTCTACACAGTGAGTTCCAGGACAACCAGGGCTATTTACAGAGAAGATCTAAAAATAAAAATAAAAAGAACAAAAAAAAACAAAGAAATGGGTAAGACTACTACCTCCAACTCATAGATTTGCTCTCCACCAAGGCAACAGATGATGGAGAGAAAGCAACATTCTCACTTTCTATCTCCTCTGGGCCAGCTATTTCATGCTATCTCATTGACCATTCATAACAACCTGCTAAGTAGCTAGGTATTGTGATTCCCATACAAGAATGTGAAGGTCTGAGTGAGAGGTTAAGTGGCCTGCCTAAACCACAAAGCAAAGGGTAGCACTGGCTTGAATAAAGACAGGTTCATGTGCCTCTAAAGCCCATGGTCTTTAGCACTACATTATTTCCTCCTTCAAGTTATCAGTTTCTAGAGAATTCATTCTTTTTGTTCATGTGCTTTATTCCTGGACAACTGTCAAAATAGCAACTCTTCTAATGACTACTTCTAATGTTTAAACAGTGCTTTATATAAAGTTCAACATGAAAGCCTCCCAGTAGCCTTTCCCCAGATTTTATCTCCTATGACAGATGGAGAAGTAGGGGCAGAGAGAATTGAGACAAGTAAACACAACTCCATCAACTGACTGTTAAGCGTCAACTCAGCTGGCTCAGAAGTATTAGGAGTAATGTCTTAGGATACAGAGCAAGCATAGAGACATTTCTGCAATCTGATCCTTGATAAAAACATAGCTCACAGCAACAGACCTAAGAAGATTCTCCTAGTTGGCTGCAGCTGTCAACGTGGACACAGCCCAGAGTTATCTGAGAGTCTCACTGGGGGACTGCCTCCATCAGACTAGCCTGAGGGCATGTCTGTGGGCATTTTCTTGATGGCTAACTGGTACAGGAAGGCCCAGCCCACTGTGGGCAGTACCATTATTAGGCAGTAGGCCTGTGCTACCTAAGAAAGCTAACTGAGGAGCATATCAGTAAGCAGCACTCCTCATGGTTCCTGCCCAGCTTCCCTCAAAGATGGATGATGACCTAGACGTATAAGATGAAACAAACCCTCCCCTCCAGAACCAAGTTGTTTGTGGTCACGGATTTTTTTTTTTTTTTTTTTTTTTACGAGACAGGGTTTCTCGTAAGGCTGTCAGTCAGTGGAGGCTGTCAGTCCAGCCTGGCCTGAACTCACAGAGATCCGCCTGCCTCTGCCTCCCGAGTGCTGGGATTAAAGGTTGGTCACGGTTTTTAATCACAGTAACAGAAGAGCAATCTACAAAGGACGACTTCTGACTCTGTTACCACACACAGAGCACCGCACAGATTGCAATAAAAACTTTCCATTGATACTTCAACTTAAAGGCATGTTAAATATTAATAGCCAACAAGATGCAACCTGTATTTTTAGTTGTGATCACCATCATTGATGACATAAGCTTCCAAATGAGTTTCAGATACATGTGTTAAGACTCAAGTTTCTAAGCTTTTCACTAATAACCAAACAAAAGCTATTAAGAATTTTGATGTTTTTCTTATTTTGCCTGATCTATCCCTAACTACAAATATTTTGTTTTAGTTTGAACTGAGAAGTGACATGACCATCTTATAATTGCATGGGGAATTGCAACGACAAGGGTATGATTTTATATCCCTGAGAGTACTAGGGATCACACCCAAGGCCTGTGTACCCTAACATTTGCTCTACTACCCAGCTACATGCCTAGTACTATAAACATTCCTAGTATAAGTATATTATAGTATAATACTATAAGTATTCTTAGTACTATGTTTTTAAATTGCATATGCACACACACACACACACACACACACACACACACACCTCGAGTGTGCATACATGTGATTCAAGTGCCCATAGAGGCTTCCAGATCCCTTAGAGCTGAAATTACAAGGGGGCTGTAAGCTGTTCAAGATAGGTGCTGGGAACCAAACTTGGATCCTCCACAGGAGCAGTCAGTGCTCTTAACCTCTCAGTCATCTCTCCAGCCCCCAATGTGCATTCTTACTTCATCTGCAAAACAACCCTGGAAGGCTGCCAAGGCAGATGTGCATTAGCTCCACTTGCTAGATAACTACACTGAATACCGGAGATGTCGATTTTCCCAGGGCCATGAAGCTAATTAGTGATTTGGCTTGAAGACTAGATTTCCTGCTTTCTAATCTTGTGTTCTTTTACACAGTATCTTTGCCAGAGAGAAAATGATGCCATCAGGACAACCATACTTTAACCTCAGGAGTCACACATTCAAGACTAAAAGCAGGCCTTTGCTTCCTGGTCATTTTGTCCTGGCTACTGCCCTTTTTTGCTTCCTGTATTACAAATCATAGAATCATAAATGACTTATTTTTCCTTCCCTGTTAAATCACAAAACTAGTTTGAATAAATCCTATAGTTTCTTCTTTAAGTTTTGTTGTCTGAGATAGAACCTCCTTGTGTTGCTCTACATAGCCTGGAACTTGCTAAGTAGCCTAGGCTGGCCTTGAACTCAGATATCCACCTGTCTCTACCTCCTGAGTGTTAAAATGAAAGGTATGCATCACCACGCCTGGCAGTTTCTTCTTTTAAAATCTGATTTATTCTTTGACTTACAATTTCAAAACACAAACCAGCCCTCAGCACCTTATCCTCGACTATGATCATTAATTTTTCTATATATTGCTTTTGTTTTGTTTTTTATGTAGTCCAGGATGACCTGGACTGAACTCATGGCAATCTTCCTGCCTCAACCTCCCAAATGCTGACATTACAGGCAAGTCACCACACCTGCTATCTGAATATGTCTTGCCTCTATCTCTTCTTCACAGAGCAGTTAGAAAAGTTCTTGAAATCAGACTTCTAACTCCAAACATAGAAACACTACAGCTTCATAATTTAACAAATCTCCCCCAGGCCTTTCAAGGGGTTCCATACCTTTTGCCCATCAATCCAAACAACATGTGCTTGAAACACTTTTCTGAGCATCTACGGAGGCAAACAGCTCTCAATTGTAGACTCGCTCTCACATCATACTTAACTCTATAAAGCAAATATTTCCATTTCACACGAGAAAAGATTAAAAAAGAAATCAAACGATTTTCTCTCAGTCAGTGCAGCCAGCAGAAGCTGGATGAAATGGTAACGCTGAGATCTCACAGAGGAGCAGTACCGTCTCTGCAAGTACCTTCACTGTTCTACTGTGAAACGTCTCACTTCCCCTACGTGTAATGCAATGCCTGTGGGAAGGCACTCCTCGCATCTCAAAGTCCGTACTCTATCTAAATGTGTCCTTCCACTCTTCCTTCCAAAAGAAGCTCCATCTGTCAGCTGTCCAAGCAGGAAGTCTTAGAATCACAGTACATCGCTTGAGTTTTATTCCCTGCATATGTAAGTCCCAATCATCATCTCAGCTTCCTTATTCCATATCTACTATTCTGGTTTGATGTGAAACTGCCCCCCAAATGTTCATGTCTTTAAGTCCTTGGTTCCCTCCAGGTGGCTTTGGTTTGGTAAGGTGTGTGATTTTTTAGAAGGTGCAGTCTTCTTGGAGAAAATCATTCCTGGGAGGATAAGTCTCTCTCTTCCTCCTCTCACCACCCCCTCCCTCCCCACTTCCCTCTCCTTTTCTACTCCCCAATGCACAGCATGTAATCAACACCTGTCGCATGTTCTCCTCACCATGAACAGAGGCTGCTCCCACCAATGCCTTCTCCATCATGATGAATGGACCCTTTCAAACTATGAGCAAAAATAAACCTTCCTTCCCTTAAATTGCTTCATGTCAGGCATTTGGTCATAGAACAAGAAAAGTAATTAACAGAGACACCTTTCCAGCCTCCTGCTTCTGCTTCTTCATAATCTATTTTCCCTTATCACATCACTCTTAGAAGCAAATCCAGTCATACAACTTATCCTCTCAAAATCCCCGAACACAACATAGAAAATGAACTATTACTACAATCAGCAATGATGGCTCTCATAAATATCATTCTGAAGGTTGTGGGTGTTGCTCAACTGTTAGTACGGGATTTGCCTATTGTGGTGGTCTCAATAAAAATGGCCCCTATAAGCCCCAGTGGCTTTATTAACGGTGTGGCCTTGTTAGAGGAAGTGTGTCACTCGGGGTGGGCTTTGAGGTTTCGAATGCTCTAGCCAGGCTCATTGGCTCTCTCTTCCTGCTACCTATGGATCCAGATGTAGAACTCTCAGCTCCTCTCCAGCACCATGTCTGCCTGCATGCCACCATGCTTCCTGCCATGATGATAATGGACTCAACCTCCAAACTATAAGGCAGCCCCAGACCCTAAGATACCTAGCATGCACAAGATTCTGGTCTATCTACAAGTCACAGGTACAGTGAGAAAGTAATAAAAGTACTACATTCTGTTTAGTTTTTTGTGGGTTTTGTTGCTGTTGCTTTGAGACAAGGTATCACTGTGTACCCTTGACTAGCCTGAAACTCATTATGTAGACCAAGTTCACCACCAACTCACAGAGATCTAGCTGCCTCTGCCTCCCAAGTGCTGGAATCAATAGGGCGCATCACCATATACACCTGCTATGGTTTTGTTGTTGCCGTTGTTGCTGTCTGCTTTAGTAAACGGTACTGCTAACATGTAGAACATTAACAACATGGGCAGTACCCAGAAAGCCTCGGCATCTACTAAGACTCCCCATTGCTACACTCACTGGCCTTTTTAGTGCCTCAAATATGCCATGTTCATTCTTGTAATCAATTTATTTTTAAGATTTACTTATTTTTAGCCGGGCGTTGGTGGCGCACGCCTTTAATCCCAGCACTCGGGAGGCAGAGGCAGGCGGATCTCTGTGAGTTCGAGGCCAGGCTGGACCGACAGCCTCCAAAACAACACAGAGAAACCCTGTCTCGTAAAACCAAAAAATAATAATGATAATAATAATAAAAATAAATTAAAAAAAAGAAACTGGTGCTACAAAAGATTATTGGCTGCCATGTGGGTGCTGGGAGCTGAACCTGATTCCTCTGGAAGAGCAGCAAGTGCTCTTAACCAGTGAGCTTATCTCTCCAGCCCCATTTTTTTTTTGAGACAGGGACTCACTATACAGTTCAGAGTGGGCCTTGAAATTGGTCCTCCTGGCTCAGCCTCCTGGAGGCTGAGATATAGGAATACAGTGCTACACTAGGCTTATGATCAGATTCTTAAATTTTTTTTATTTATGTGAACATGTTTGTGTATATGCAGGTACCTGTGTGAGCACACATGTGGAGATTAAAAGTCAACATCTGATGTCTTCCTCGATTACGTGCCACCTTATTTTTTTGAGACAGAGTTTCTCATTCATCATAGAGCTCATGGACTAGTCAGAGAGTAGGCAACAGAATCCCTGTCTCTGCCACCTCAGCACCAAGATTACTGGTATGTGCTGCCGTGCTGTGTTGGAGATCTGAGCTCAGGCTATCATGTGTACACCACAAGTACTTTACTGGCTGAGCCATCTCCCCAACCTGTAATCACAATTGTTTTAAGTGTGCTTTACCTACCCATCAACCCTCAGTGGGGGCCTTCTAAGGTCCACCACATATTCTCCTCACAAAGCCTACTTTTTCCCCTTCATGGTACTTAGCATGATATATGTTATACAAGGATGAGGTTGTTCTCTAAGAATTCTTCTAATAATTATCTACCCCACTCACTGAGCTGTATACTCTAGAAGAGACATTCAACATTGTTCTGAATGTTCAATAAATGAATAAATAAAGGGCTGGAGAAATGGCTCAAGGGTTGAGAGCACTTACTCTTTTTTTTTTTTTAAGATTTATTTATTTATTATGTACAGTGTCCTGCTTGCATGTGCCTGCAGGCCGGAGGAGGGCAACAGATCTCATTATAGATGGTTGTGAGCCACCACGTGGTTGCTGGGAATTGAACTCAGGGCCTCTGGAAGAGCAGTCAGTGCTCTTAACCTCTGAGCCATCTCTCCAGCCCCGAGAGCACTTACTCTTGCAGAGGACCCAGGTTTGGTTCCAGCACCTACAGAGTGGTTTGCATCCACCCATAACACCAGTTTCAGGGGATCTAGCACCTTTATCTGTCCTTTGAGGGCACCAGGAACACATGTGTACACAGACATACATGCAGGCAAAACACTCATGCACAGAAAATAAAATAATAAATCTAAAAAAGAGTTTAAAAAAATCAGTAATTGGAAGGACCCCCCACCTTAAAAGACTTAACTGTTACACCTCCATTGCCTGCCAGTTTCCTGAGTATACTAGCCTTCAACAAGAATCACTCACCCAGAAGGTAACTGCATGATAAAAATGTGATATGCTCATTGTAATAGGACACCGGACACCTGTGGTTATGTTGTCAACTACTCTCGCACAAGTACCAAGTAATTCAATGAGAAAGGACAATAAATTCAACAAGTAGGGCTGAGTAGAACCCCTGGATGAGTTGGGAACCTCAATCTTTGGTGTTTATAATAAACAGAAGTAATTAAAATTATACAAAACACCAAAGTTAAAAGTGTAAAACTTCCAGAAAAAATACATGAGAAAATGTTAGGCAAAAGATACACGCATTGTGGCCCAGGAAAGAAAAAGACAGATAAAATGAACTTCCAAGGTTAAGACAAATCTAAGAAAGAAATAAAACATGACTCCTGCAAGATGGCTCCTTGGTTAAAGATGCTAGCTGTGCAAGCCTGACAGCCTGAGTTTGAGTCCCCAGATGCCACATAAAGATGAAGGAGGAAACTGACTCCACCGAGTTTTCATTTATCTCTAAACCTATAAACACAAACGCGCACACACACACACACACACACACACACACACGTATGTATACATATATGTGCAACATCTACACATATATAGTTAGGTAGACAGAAAGACAGATGATAATAGAGATTGCATCACATAATGTCTGTTGTAATTTAAAAATCAATGTGTGTGAGAGAAAGATGCCTTTCCACAGAGCTCACATACATGGAAAGGTTTTTTATTAGGGGGAAGGGAATGAGAAAAGGAGGGAAGGGAGAGAGGAGACCAGCCTCTGAGGACAGGAACAGCAGAAGAGAAAGGGGGGAGGGAGAGACAGGAAGAGAAGCAGAGAGAGAAATGGGAGATGGGCAGGGCCCCTTTAAAAGGGAACATAGTGAATGTGCACAGTTGGTGCTTTTAGTGGCTGCAGCTGAGGGAGTATTGACAGAACCCCAAGGACAGGACAGTACAGATGCCTGAATACTAACAATGTTGAGGTATTTTATATTAGATAACAAATAGGGACCCATCTCTGTGAGAGAATAATTGTCTCTTTCTCTCAGCAGTCATTATTTGCCTGTAGACAGTCTCTAAGAATAGGATTCTTCTTTGTTCACATGTCTACCAGTATTATCACCGTTTAGGCAGCCATATATTGATGTGTTATCAAGAATGCAGCTTCCTTGTCATTTTGAGACATAAACTTTTTTGCTTATAATTTTGTTTGTGGTGCTGGGGTATAACACAGGTCCTTACACATGCTATAATACTACTCCATCTACATCCACAGCTGCAGCTAATAATTTTCAGGAGTATAATAACACTAATCTAACTTACAAGAAGATTCCTTATTCTTCGGAAACCCATGTCTTTTTTTGTTTTGTTTTTGTTTTCAGGCAGACCGGATGTGAGATTTATTACTAAACATGATTTGGTGGGGTATAGGACAGCACAGTAGAAGTCTGAGGAGTACAGGTCTGTCTGTCACTTGTCAAGGGCACCATGTATGGGTTTATATGTGACCCCACAGTCAGGAAACTGACTTACACTTGGCTCTACCAGGGCCTCAATCACATGTTCCTTATTCTGCAGTTTGTTGTGGATGGATGTGAGGACTTGGTCACTGTGCCCTGGGGCTCCCTCCCCAAAGTCACCACACATACCTGTCTGAAGTTTACTTTAATGACAGCACTGAGATCAGTCACACATGAATAGCTGCCAGGAAATTGTCTTCAAGATCCCTTAGGGCAGCCCATATAGGAAACAAACAGTATGTACTGAGGACAATGCTGTCTGCAGCCACTGCATACCAGGCCTCAATCAAGAAAGGGTCCTGGTCAGCTGAAGTGGTTATAGCTCCCTCCCTCCCTCCCTCCCTTCCTCCCTCCCTCCCATCTTTCCTTCCTTCCCTGCCCCCTTTCTTTCTTAAGACAAGGTCCCATTATGTAGTCCTGGTTAGCCTGTAACTCACTAGGTAGATCAGGCTAGTCTTGAATCCAGAAATCCACTTCCTTCTGACTCCAGAGTACTGGGATTAAAAACTGATGCTACCACACATAGCCCTCCTTTCTAAAGGTTTTCAATTTTTTTAAAGTAAAAGTTGAGAAAAGTTTGATTTTTATATTTGTATTTTGTATGTCCATATGCACATGTGAGCACGTGTCAGAGGACAACTTTCAGGAGATGACTCCCTCCTTCCACTATGTGGGTCCCACAGATCAAACTTACATTTGGTAGTAAGTGCCTTCACTCGATAAGCCATCTGGCTAGTCTGTGAACCAGTTTTTGTTGTTTTGTTTAGACAGGGTATCACTAGCTCTGGCTGGCCTAAATCTCACGGAAATCCATCTGCCTCTGCCTCCCTAGTGTTGGAATTAAAAGCATGTGCCACCTACACCCAGCAAAAAGTCTGCTTTTTGATAATCCTTTTTTCAATATATTTTGGAACTACATGTGTCCTTCTATAATGGTTTGTATGCACAGGAGAGCCAGGCAGCAGCCTGCAAGCAGCAGACATGTGAACCGAAGCCAGCACTGATGCCTCACAAAAGAGGGCGATTCTGTGTTGACCCCTTAGCCTTCTTTAGCTTGCTTTTCTAGATGTGTCTACCTTCCTTGTACAGGGCTATTAGAAGAACTAACCGTTAGTCCTCAAAAAAACACTTAGGACAGTGCCTGTTTGTGGTTTGCCCTTGGTGCCTCTTCCCTATTATTTGGCACAATATTGGATACAGAAGAAGAAAGAAGAAAGAAGAAGAAGAAGAAGAAGAAGAAGAAGAAGAAGAAGAAGAAGAAGAAGAAGAAGAAGAAGAAGAAGAAGAAGAAGACAAAGCTCTGACCTAAAGCATTTACAATATACTTTTATTTTTAATTTTATGTGCATGAGTATTTGCCTGCATGTTTGTATGTGCACCATATGCATGCCTGATAACCATGGAGGTCAGAAGAGGGTGTCAGATCCCTGAGAACTGGAGTTACAGACACAATATGGGTGCTGGGAACCAAACCCAGGTCCTCTGCGAGAGCAACAAGTATTCTTAATCACTGAGCCATCTCTCCAGCCCTTACAAGGTCTTTAGTAAGACTCATAAAATAGCAGTAAACAGTGCAAAACAAAAGGCGACAGAAATCAAACTGTGTTGCCACTGTTATTAAAAAAGGCTTTGAGGAGGCGTGTGTTGGTGGTGCATGCCTTTAATCCCAGCACTCAGGAGGTAGAGGCAGGCGGATCTCTGTGAGTTCGAGGCCAGCCTGGTCTACAGAACGAGTTCCAGGACAGACTCTAAAGCAATACAGAGAAACCCTGTCTCAAAAAAAAAAAAAAAAAAAAAAAGAAAGGAAAAAAGAAAGAAAAGAAAAAAGGCTTTGAGGAAGAAAAATAATGTGAAGAAAGGAGATATTGAAGCCATGAAAGGCAGGCTGGGGAACTTAGGGAGTTTTTCCACCCACTGCACTAAAACCACTCTGTACAGATAATTTAAAATTCTCACATCTTTGTGTTCTAAATAAATCCAAACAAGGACAGTACACCTAAGATGGCCTTTCATCTTGAAACTGGCTGTCCTAGAACTTACTCTGTAAATCAGGCTGTTCTTAAACACAGGGATCCACCTGCCTCAGCCTCCCCAGTCCAAGGCTCTCATGTGTTGTTTCTAATCAAAATATAATGTAGCCATTAAGTTATAAATGTTGGTAGAGCTTTAGGAAAAAAATAACAGAAACCAACAGGGTTCTAAGAACCTGACCACGCCTCCACAGTACCAGAAAGGAAATGAATAACAATGTTTACCCTCACAAAAAGCAGCTACAATTGATAAGCATCTCATCCACTTCCCAGAGATGAAAGGCAATACCGGAATTTGGCACAGTAACTTCAATAGAAGGCCAATCTTTCAAACAAGATGGATCCTGCTTGAAAATGTTTATGGGGAACTACAAACAAACTTCCAAGTGGAAGGGGTTGCTCCGTTTACCTTTCGATTATCCTACCCTCTGAGAGAGCAAACACCAGATTATGAGACTTTACTATTTTGCCAACAAATGAACTGCTTTCAATGACGTCTTATATGTACATATACAAAAATCTGGGTAGAAATATATAATTTCTGACTTAAATTTGGACATTTTTCTCTGTTTGTAAAACAGATTTTCAGCTCATTATATCTCCATAGGCTCTTTACAATTTTTTTCAGTTTTCTATGGCTTTTTAAAAGACAATTTGACAATATCAAAATTTTAAGGTTTGAAAGAACTTCTACCAAGCTTCGAGTAGTGGGCCAAACCTTTAATCTCCCAGTGCGTGGCTGGTCTACATGGTGAGTTCCAGGACAGCCACACAATGACGCCCTGTCTCAATAAAATAGAAGGAAGGAAGGATGGAGGGAAGGAAGGAGGGAGGGAAGGAGGGAGGGAGGGAGGGAGGGAGGGAGGGAAGGAGGGAGGGAGGGAAGGAAGGAAGGAGGGTAGCAGGTCATCATTTTGGCTGAGGCTAGCCCTGAAGTTTAAGGCTATGATTTATAAGGAAGCCTTTCCTTCAGTGACTTTTCAGCATCACAGTAATAAAACATTATGATCCCACCAAGGTGGCACGGCACATTCTTTTCTAGTAACCTTATCTGTGGATCTTCACTAACGGTACTTTCCAAGGTAGTCTTTCAAAAAAAAATCAAACCTGATGACTAATTGATGAGTGTAAGTGGAAAACCTACTTGCTTAAAAAAAATAAAATAAACAATTGAAAATTAGCAAAAATAACAATTGGGTTGGAAAGCTGGCTTGGCTGGTAAAGGGGTCTGCTTGCAAGCCTGACCACTCGATTTCAATCCAGGTTCGGGGAGACTCGACTGATTTCTACAAGTTATCGCCTGGCCACTACTTGCGTTCGAATGGTGTGCCCGTGTGTGCGCACGCACGGGCACACACACACACTAAATGGAATTGAATTCTTCAAAATAAACAAGTGAGGAGAGACTACTATATTTTCATGTGCCTTGACTAAAGGAAGAAGCAAATTATGTAGTTCCTGTAGTTTTCAGGGTTTCCTCCCAGCTCAGATTCAGGTAGCTGGACTACACACACAGCACTAGGCCCGAGTTTTGTGTGAAACGGGAACTGGGGCCTCTTGCTGGGTGATGCTCTGGATACAGAAATGATGGTAGTACACCTTGCAAATACACTAAAAGTCACACCACCGTACACTTTAAAAGAATGAGCTTTAGTCAGAATAACGTTAAATGCTTCAAAGCCAGCCTGGTCTACACAGCAAGTTTCATGCTAACTAGAGCTTCACTGTGAGACCCCGTCCAAAATAAAATTACGTCTTAAAAAAGTGAGCTTTGCTAGGCAGTGGTGGTGAATGCCTTTAATCCCAGCTCTTGGGAGGGGGGGCAGAGGCAGGTGGATCACTATGACTTCAAGGCCATGGTGGCGACCACCATTAGTTCCAGCACCAGGAGGCAAAAACAGGAGGCTCCTGTGAGTTCAAAGCCCTCTAAAGGCAGATCAATCGTCTCCTCCACGAACACAGCATTCCATTTGAATCCCACCACAACACTACACGCCTGCTTTAAGGCTGTCTTGTCATAGAGCAAAGGGGTACATGTTGTGTGAAGTAAACATGACCTCACAACATTCACATAAGAGAGAACGGTAAAACACTCCACCACATCAGTTCTGGACACCAGCTGCTGCCAATTACCCTCTGTGGGCTGAGACAATGGTTCAGCCAAGGCTCAGGTCAGCTCCTTCCCTCCCATTTTGTGGCTGCTATAATGGGAAAGTAACCGAATGTTACAGACCATTTACCCACCCACCCCCAGCCCCAACCTATTCAGACTTCTCTACCAAAACAAACATTTATTGGGTAGACACTGTGCTAAGATCTGACGTACAGGGCGGAAGCCTCAGACAAGGTCCCTATAACCCTGCAGCTTACAGTGTCATTAGAGAGGAAGGCAATAAAGGGAAATGCTAGGGGTGATGCTCAAAAGCCGTTCCTGATAAGAGCATGTTAACTTCGTACTGAGTGCCTGCCTGCCTGCATTATGTCAAGTCCTGAGCACAAGAGATACAAGATACACCAGACAGAGTCAGGCGTCCTGACAGAAACTAGCCGGGACTCAGAAGGTGAAGGTGAAACAGTTTTCAGACTTTCCCAGGCTGAGAAAGCTGCACTGTTCTCTGGACTGACAGCAGACAGCACCTCAAAGAGCTCTGATTAAGACCTTTCTGGGTTCCTTAGTATATAAGCACCAAATGAGCTTGATTTTCGAAATATTTTTCTTGATATGCTGTGAAATCAAATTAGAGGCACACTGGGAGTGGAGGAGCAGATACCAGAAACTAAGGAGAGAATGAAATGTGTATTGAGAACAGTGGAATAGGGTCTGGAGAGATGGCTCAGTGGCTGGGAGCACATGCTGTTCTTCCAGAAGACCCAGTGTCACAACATCCTATAACACCAAGATCTGACACTCTCACACAAACAGACATGCAAGCAAGACACCAATGCACATAAAAAAGTAAGCTTTTAAAAGGGGGGCTGGAGAGATGGCTCGGAGGTTAAGAGCACTGACTGCTCTTCCAAAGGTCCTGAGTTCAATTCCCAGCAACCACATGGTGGCTCACAACCATCTATAATGAGATCTGATGCCCTCTTCTGACCTGCAAACATACATTCAGGTAGAATACTGTATGCACAATTGATGAATCTTTGGAAAAAAAAAAGAATGCTGAACTAAATCATCTTTGACACCCACAGCTAATGCAGTACCTGGCACATTATCAATAAATCAATTCTCATAGGGAAAAAAATTATCAGATGACACAGGACTGGGTTAACCACCAAAATATTTTATTACCATTAAGTTTAAGTGCTGTTACCATGAGTGAGCGCTGACTTCACAGCGTTGTCACCTGTGGGGTGGCACACATGCTGTGCACATGCCTGAAGGACAAGAGACTTTCCTATCCACTCTCCAGTTCGTCTTGAGACAGGGCCTCCCACTGAACCTGGCTGGCCAATGAGCTCCCAGGAATCCTACCTGTGTACCCCTCAGCTTCAGGGTCAGAAGTGAAACTGCTGTTGTACTCATTCATGCACCAGAGTATGCACACACAAATAAATAAATGTAAAAGAATCTAATGCTGAAAATACATACTATAAACAACATATCATCTAAGCCACTGACTAAAAAGTATCTTTTAAGAAATATATAACATGATTCTCTACAATAAGTCTAAATACTATAAGCATATATATATATATATAACTACTGACTGTGTTTCATACTGGGTACATTATGAAATACTGTCTTTTTGTACAGTATATAAAAATTTGAGTCACTGTTAATGGGATTACAAGAAACTGTCATTGTTATACTGGCAAAAATATTAGAATCTTGACTTCTAGTAAAAATGACTCCAAGAAAAATGATTTTTGATATTAATTATAGATTAATACCAGTCCTGTCCAAAACACCAAAATCATACATATTTGAAGTGTCTTTTTGCACAGCTTCACTATTGACAGACTGGCCAGTTCAGATATCTAAACTTCCTGTCATCTGTCTTTTTGAGATAGTCTCTCAGAGATCTGCCTGCCTGTACTTCTTATTCCCAAGAACTATGATTAGAGGTGCATGACACCATTACCAGCAGATTTAGATGTCTTTAAAAATCCAAGGCAAAGTATGGCAGTGCCTTCTTCTGTTATGGAAGAGATCACTCCAACAGAAATTATTGGTAATAACTACACAAGGTGGAATACACTTTTAGTCCCAGCACTCAGGAGACAAAGGGAGGTGGAGCTCTGTGAGTTCCAGACCAGCCTGGTCTACAGAGCTACTTTCAGGACAGTCAAGGCTACACAGAAGAACCCTGTCTCAAAAAACAAACAACAAAAAAGAACAGGTTTTCTTAGCAGGGCAGTGGTGGTGCACACCTTTAATCCCAGCACTCAGGAGACAGAGGCAGGCGGGTCTCTGAGTAGAGCCCAGCCTGATCTACAGAGCGAGCTCCAAGACAGTCAGGGACACACAGAGAAACCCTGTTCCAAGAAGGAAGGAAGGAAGGAAGGAAGGAAGGAAGGAGGGAGGGAGGGAGGGAGGGAGGGAGGGAGGGAGGGAGGGAGGGAGGGAGGGAGGGAGGAAGGAAGGAAGGAAGGAAGGAAGGAAGATGAAGCCAACCAACAAAACCTCACCTAGCACTCATGATGCATTCAGTCCTGCATCCCCATCCCTAGTACAGCAGATGTGTAGAGAAGCTGTTTATGAATTCACAGATAGTAGAAGAGTAGAAGACAACCTAGCCTGTATTATTCCACTGTTAGCAGTAATTCATGAAAGAGGGTTAGAGGCAACACTGAAGGTAACTATGCTGATAGCTTTCAAAATGGTGGAAGGAGCCAAGAGTGGCGGTGCGCATCTTTAATCCCAGCAGAAGGAGACAGGCAGGCATATCGCTATGAGTTGCAGTCCAGTCAAGACTACACAATGAGACTTTGTCTCAGAAAAATAAAGTTGGAGAGGAAAGCCTGGAGAGACAGCTCATAGTTTAAGAGCACTGGCTGCTCTTTTACAGGGCCCTGGTTTAGTTCCCAGCATCTTCATGGGGTCTCACATCCATCTGTAACTCTACCTTCAGGGTATCCAACACCAGCTTCTGCCCTCCAAAGCACCAGGCATGCATATGGGATGCATACATACATACACATACATACATACATGCAAGCAAAACACTCATACATAAAATAAAAATAAGTAACCCAAAATATGTTTGACGTAATAAATTAATAAATTTTAAAGGCTCACTCTACACAATCCCCCCCCCAAAAAACTATATCAAGCAAGCACTTTTCTAATGGCTAGCTTTAAGTAGAAATTTATTTTGTAAAAATAAACTACATAGAATTGGGGGACAGGTCAGTGAGCAAAGGGCTCACTATACCAGTATGAGGACCTGGATTTCGATCCCCAGTACCCAAGTAAGCCAAGTCTGGCAGTACATATCCATAACCCCAGTGCTGGAGTGGGTACCAGGGGCTCACTAACCAATCTAGCTAAAATGATGAGTTCCAAGTTCACTGAAAAACCTTATTGGAAAAAGTAGAGCCTGGAAAGATGGTTTACTGGTTAAAATCACTTGCTGCTCTTGGAGAGGACCTGGGCTTAATTCCCAGTCTCTACATAGGGGCCCATAACCATCTATATCTTCAGTCCCAGGGATCAGACATGTTCTTCTTGCGTCCTCTGGCACTGCACAAAGGTGGTGCAGTCACACAGCAGACAAAGCAGTTACATACATAAAATAAATCTTAAAGCAACTTAGGGTAGAGAAATGATGAAAGCCCCTGTTGCTCTGGCCTCGGTATATACTCACAGGTGAGAACAACCAACACACATGAACACACACCAAAAGAACACTTACTTCTGTAGAAGATGTGGGTCCAATTCCCAGCACCTACATGAAGACTCACAACCATCTGTAACTCCAACCGGACCTCCAGGAGCAAGCACATCACACACACACACACACACACACACACACACACACACACACACACACACACGCATGCATGTATGTATATACATATATGCAAAACACTCATACATGTAATTTTTTAAAATTTGTATGGAAGCCAGGCATAGTGGTGCACACCTTTAATCCCAGCTCTTGGGGGGTAGAGACAGGCAGATCTCTGAGTTCAAAGCCAGCCTGTTCTACAGAACAAGTTTCAGGACAGCCAGGACTACACAGAAAAACCGTGTCTCGAAAAGCCAAAGAAACAAAAAGGGAAAAAAATTTTATCGCTCACAAGTCTATGCTGTTGCTAATTCCATTGACTAAAAGAATTTTAGGAAAACTGGAGAATTGACTCAGTGATTAAGAACACTGGTTGCTCTTGAAGAGGACCAAGTTTCAATTCCCAGCACCTACATGGTGGCTCACAACCACTGTAACTCCAGTTCTAGAGAATCTGATGCCCTCTGTGACCTCTGCAAGCACCAGGCAGGCATGTGGTATACAAACATACATGTAAGCAAACTATTCAAACATAAAATAAATAAATGTAAAAATAAAAAAAGAGTTTTAGGGACCGGTTTAAAAAAGTGAAAGAGAAGGTAGGTGGGCAGCAGAAGCCAGGTCCATCCCACACCAAAACAGAACAAAGAACTCCAGAGCCTTCTGTCTTTTAACTCCCTTTGCCCCCAACTTTTTTTTTAACTGGGGTGGGCAAACATGAGTACCAAGTCATGCACGTGGTGTTGGAGGCTACTTGCAGGAGTTGGGTTCTCTCCCTCCACCATATGGGTTCCAGGTTCCAGGGAATCAAAATCAGGTAACCTGAGGCTTGGCAGCAAGCACCCTTACCCACTGAGACATCTCATGAGCCTGTATTCTGGATTTCAAACTTTTATTATTAATAAGATGTTTTCTGTGAATGGGTTTATTAACTTCAAAAACAATCATTCTGGAGTGAAGGCATTCATAGTGAATATTCTCAGGGGAAGACATGTATAGTGACTATTCTGGGGGAAAGACCTTTAAACTGGCTAAGAGCTCATTGCTCTTGTAGAGTTCAGAGTCCAGTACCCATGTCGGGTGGCTCACACCTGCCTGCCACTCTGGCTCCAGATGCCCTCTTCTGGCCTATTCAGGCACCTTCATGAACACATATATATTCACACACAGACATAATCCACATAATGTAAGCTTTTTTAAGTTTCTAAAAATCTAGACGCTGCTACTACTGCTGGTGTTGCGTGCCTGTAGTCCAAAGGTCAAGGTCACATATAGCAAGTCTGGGGCTGCTTAGGCTGGAGACCATATCTCAAAAGGGAACTCAGTTCTTCCCACCACTTCAAAGCTCTGCCGCACAGCGCTCACCTCACAGCACTGTCTGGTAAAATGCTGCCCTTCAAACAAACTCAGGGAAAACGTTTCCACATGCTCACGGAAATAAAGTTAGCCATGGACTCTGAAGCAATGGGCAAATATTGTGATGCAAGAAAGAAATCAGCCTGGCATGGTGGCACATACTTTTAATCCCAGCCCTCGGGACTCAGAGGAAGAGGCAGGTGAATTTCTGTAAGCTCAAAGCCAGCATGGCTTACATAGAGCCACACTGTCTCAAGAAGGAAAGGAAGAAAGAAGAAAGAAAAGAAGAGAGATCACATACACAGACATTTAAGCAATCATACTACATACTAGAATAAAATGTCAGGTAAACCCAGGGACAAGCAGAATATCCACAGAGTAAAAGCATGTACTATTAATACCGGCCTTAAAGTCATGTGTCTTTAATTGTAGTCAGTAGACTTTTGCAAAAAAATTTTTTTTAATTTTACTTGTATGGGTGATTTGCCTGCATGAATGTCTTACATCATGAGTGTGCCTGGTGCCCTTAGAGTACAGAAGAGGTGTTGGAATACAGAAGAGGTGTTGGATTCCCTGGATCTTGAGTTACAGACAGCTGTGGGCCACTACGTGGGTGCTAGAGATGGAACCCAGGTCCTCTGGAAAAGCACACAGTGCTCTTAACCACAAACCTATCTCTCCAGATCTTGTCATAAAACTTCTAAGAGCTGGATGTAGTGGCTCACTTCTTTAGTCCCATAATTTAGGAGGCAGAGGCAGGAGGATCTTTGTGAGTTCAAGACCAGCCTGGTCTACATAGTGAGTTCCAAGACAGTCAGAGTTACATAGTGAGACTGTGTCTTGAAGTAAAGAAAAAAGGAAAGAGAAGAGCTGGCAAAGAAACAAACTTGTGACTCAGTTGTGTCAGTGTGGAGGAGAGCTAACACCTCTAGGCTCTCGTGTACAATGTACAGGAGGGTTAAACCAAGTGATGAAGTGTCTGAAATGACTCCAAAGAACGGTAGGAGATGCCAATCCCCTAGATGTTGTAGATAAAGGATAACTTGGCTTTTTATTTTGACATGACATATATGGCTTTTTTTTTTTTTTTTTTTTGGTTTTTCGAGAAGGGTTTCTCTGTATTGTTTTGGAGGCTGTCCTGGAACTCGCTCTGTAGACCAGGCTGGCCTCGAACTCACAAAGATCCGCCTGCCTCTGCCTCCCGAGTGCTGGGATTAAAGGTGTGCGCCACCAACGCCTGGCTCGACATATATGGCTTTTAAATTAACTTTAAGTCTCAATTATATTAACATTATTTAATGACTTTTATTTGCAATAATATCAATCATTAAGTGAAATTTACATACAATGCTTAGCTACATTAGTAAGATTTTAGAGATACAAAACTCAACAAAACTGACATACTGTCTTTGTAAAATTTTCTAAGTAAGCAAAACATGTCCAAAGTTATATATTTTCTTCTAATTTTTCTTTTTACATTTTAAAAAATTTTGACCGAACAAAAAAAAAGTTTTAAGTATAACTATGCTATTCCATAATCTGGTTAGCTTTCTTTCTATCACCTTGAGTATTTCCTAAAACTTTCACTCGAAATTCTCCACTTACAGTGTGCTACAGTCATACAAGATAGTTCAGGATTTAGAGACTAATCTAAATGGACTGCATGGTGAAACACCATCCCCATCTCAAACAAGCCAAAGTGTTAGAAGAAAACTCATTTCCAAGGAGAGTAAAATATCCTACATCAGGAAGTGACCTGCATGAAGTGGAATATAATTAGTTAACGAGAAAAATTTTAAACCTGAATCTTATTCCACTTAACCATAAATCCTGTTATTAAATTCAATTCATTTTCACTTGATTATAATTCCATTCAATTATTTAACACTTTAGATTATAGATTAAGTTTTTTCTAAGTTACTCTTAACTACCTTATGACAATACAAAGCTTACTAATTAGACACTGTTTCCTTTATCTATATACAGTTTCACCTCCACAGTCCTTACTTTGTTCTTGGCCACACCAAATAACAAACATGGTTACTACTTGAAGACATGTATTAAATTTTTGTTTAGTTTCTTACTCAAGAGCACTGAAAGTTACTATAAACTAGGCAACTTTTTAAAAAGTATTTATGTGTATGTGTGTATGCCTGAGTGTATGTATGTATACTATATGTGTAACACATGGGTACAGGAGACCATGGAGGTCAAGAGGGGGCATGGGATTTCCTAGTGTTAAGCACTCTTAACCACTGAGCTATCTATCTCTCTGGTCACCTTGTTCTATTCTTTATGAAATCTAGTACATTTGAATATTTTCTTATGCTTTTCTCAGAAAACTCTTAAAATTAGAGTAGTTTCTGAAATGGGTTCTTATAGATTTAATTTGGTTTTTTTTTTTGAGACAAAGTCTTACCAGATAGCCTTGGCTATCCTGCAACTATGTAGACCAGGTTAGCCTTGAACTCACAGTGATCCCCTGCCATCTACCTCCTGAGTGCTAGGATTAAAAGCATAAGCTGCTGCTGCTGCTGGTGATGGTGGCGGTGGTGGCGGCACATACCTTTAGTCCCAGCACTCAGGAGGCAGGAGTAGGTGAATCTCTGTAAATTTGAGGCCAACCTGGTCTACAGAGAAAGTCCAGGTCAGTCAGGTCTGTTACACAGAGAAACCCTGTCTCAAAGAAAAAAAAAGACAAAAATAATACATATTTTAAGGTACTAAACAATATACAAAACTAAAAACTATAAGTTTTCAATTTCCTATAAAGATGTTTGGGTATTTTCTGTTCTTTTGCTTTGTTTTGTTTTGCTTCACTAGCTTTATCACGTCAGGATTTTAGGCTCAATTATACTCAAATTTTACAACACTTTTGGTCTCATCAGAACATTAAGCATTGGTCCAGTTATAGACACATCATGTTACAGTAACAATAGTGGAAGTAAATTTGAACTGGAAAGTTAACTTCTTGTTCATCCTTGCACCAACATGAATTCTCATACTGAGAACACCCACATAGCCTAAGCAAAGATGCTGCTCCAACACATTTTAACTTCTACTAAGGCAACCAAGTGAGTTCATTTCTTCCTCCACGAAACGTGATCAAAGACAACCTCATTTGAAAACATGCTCTTTCTTCCTTCTTTCCTTTGTTTGTTTTTTAATTCTGGAAATCAAACCCAGAACCTCTTTCTGCAATGAAAAACACTCTACTACTGAATCACACCCTCAGCCTCCAATACTTTATTTCTGTTTTTAAGAAGTATGTATGTATTACCAACTACATGCCTACTATAGTTTAGATACTTTTCAGCACTTCCAATTTTAAGTTCTACAACTCGAAGTAGTAGTCATCTCTATTCAACCATAAGAACATTAATCCTTGGTGATAAGATGAATGGGGGTTGGGACTCAGATCTCGACTTAGGTTCTTCAACTCCACTGTCCGTTGAATTTAAGAGGGGAGGGTGCTAGAGCAATGGCCCTATGGTTGAGAGCTCTTGCTGCATAGCCATGAGGATCTGAGTTTAGATCACAGCACCCACATAACAAGCTAGGCATGCTCTCACAGATACACATTTGTAACACCAGCACTGTGGGGGCAGAGCAGGAAGATGCTGGAGGCTTGCTGGCTAACAGCCTAGCAGGAAAAAGCATGCAAGCTCCAGGTACAGGGAGGGCCCTGCTTCAAAGGAAAACAGTCAGGAGGTGGGAGAGGATACCCAACAACTCTGTGCTTATGCACACAGGTGCATATACGCGTGTGCATATACCAAGCCCCCAACACACACACAGTTCTGCTAAACTGGCTTAAAGCAAACACAACTGCAGAACAACTAATGGGATAAAGGTCAGTTACATCAAAGCAAATCTCTTACAGTGAAATAGATGGGAAGAACACACTGTCCATGTACCTCTCCCTCTCCCCCTTCTCCAAAACAGGCTTTTTCTGTACATGTAGCCTTTGCTGTTCTGGAACTCACTTTGTAGATCCACCTGCCTCTGCCTCCCGAGTGCTAGGAGTAAAGGTGTGTGCCACCACCATCCACCCAGTGTACACAAAAAAAGGAAAAAAATCTTATAAACCAATTCTGAATCAAAATGTTTTTGCTTTATTCATTTAACTACATTTATTTATGTGTGTGTTGGAGGCAGAAAGATGCATGCGCCACAGCACTTAGGAAAAAGTCACAAGACAACTTAGGAAAACCAATTCTCTCCTTTCCATAATGTTACCAGCCTTAAGGGCAAGTAAAGTCTTTAATGTCCTCAATATTGCAATATTGAAAAGCTGTTAAGATTTCAAATTAAAAGTTGGATAGTTCGAAGAACTTCATCTTGAAAAAACAGATCGAATGTCATCTTCCTTGAAGGATTACAGCAAACATAATTTCAAGCCAAGTAAGTCAAAGAGCATTCTAAGTGCAAGAAATGAATAAATAAAAACTGGCCTATTAAAAAAATTGGGGGGCTAGGGCTGCTCTTCCAGAGGACCAGGGTTCAATTCCCAGCACCAATATGGCAGCTCACAACTGTATCACTCCAGTTCTAGGGGACACAACACCCTCACACAGACAGAACATGAATGCACATAAAATAGAAAAATAAATAAATTTCGAAAAAACAGTAATTTTTAAGTAGACTGAAATCTGAAAACTTATTCCATACTAGATGACAGTCTTTTTGGTCTGAGGCATCTAGGAAGTTTCACATTCTCCCATTCCTGAAATTAAGTAAGTATTGTGTCTTCAAATTCATTTTTTAAAAATTGAAGTTATTGCATGGGTATTTATAAAACCTAAGAGGGCACCATATGAAATGTTATTATACAGCTTAAATGAAAACTATAATGTATATAATTCTTTTTCATTTTCCCATTTGCTTTCTCCTCAACATAAGTCTTAATTAGAATTGAGAACTGTATCTACTCCAGCGTGGTGATACACGCCTGTAAAGCCAGCACTTGGAAGATGGAGGCAGTGCAAACAGGAGGTTCAAGGCTAGCCTACTCCACATAACAGGTTGAGGCCAGCCAGTCTCAAAGAGAAAAAAAAAAGACCCAATCTGGTTCAGTGTAAAAGTGTACACCCATACTTAGCACTTGGGAAGCAGAGGCAAAAGGGTCACTTGTTCACAGTTACATAGGAGTTCGGTGGAGGCTACTGGAGACTATCTTAAAACAAAACAAACAAAAGCCACACATATAATTTTCAAATAAGCTCAGAATCCTCTTTCAGGGAACCTTTTCAGATTCGAAGTCTTGTTAATGGCAGATGTACTACAGGAGTAACAACACACAGTAAAAACAGCTAGTAAACAAAATTCAAAATATGTCTTTTACTTTTTCATGTCACACTATATAGGTATTATACATGCTGTAGTGGTGTTCACGGAACTTACTATCTGTTTCCTAAGGTTAGTAGTAAAACTGAAAATGAAACTGTAAACAAAATACAGGATAGGGCCAACCAGGCTGTTGAGGAGTCAGCAACATGCCTGGACAGCCTGATTTCCCAAGTTTGATCCCTGGAATTCAGAATGGAAGGACATACACCCAAATTCACACAGTAAAATATGGTATACTTTTAAGTTAGGTTACTTTAGTACATCAAATTGGTATTTAGTCTTTTTAATTTTTAAAGATTAAATTCATCTGTGTGAGCATCTGTGTAGGTCAGGGTAATCGGCAGGAGTCAGTTCCCTTTTTCCACCATTAAGTGAGCTAACCGAGGCTGTCAGGTGGGATAGCGTGTGCCTTCACCTGCTGAGCCATCTCCTCCACAGGCCCCATCTATTAATATTTATGAGAAGATTAGCCTAAACAAATACAGCTCATTAGTCATTAAAAAGTCAAGTGCCAGATGTGTTATTTATTAACAAAAAATAAATTGAGTTGCTTCTTCAAAAAGTAATAATTTTTTCTCTCTAAAGTAAAGCTAAAAACAGCATTGCATTGAACAACAGATTTTTATGAATACCAACTTCTAAGTCTTTTTAAAGCTTTAACAATTTTAATTTCCTGGGATTGATCTGTTTGTCACTGTGGAGTGTGTGCATATGACTTTTGTTTGGAATCATAGAATGTATTTTCTTTTTTGGTCTAGCTTCACTAACAGAATTAACTGAAGATTCATCCATGCTGTGTTTCTCATTTATTTCTTTTTATAAATGATCAGTAAAGATGTATTTAACTCATAGTGTGTGTGTTATTTTTTGAGATAAAGTCTTCACTGTTTGGACCAGATTGGCCTCAGACTTGAGATCCTCTTGAGTGCTGGTATCCTGAGCATTTGTCACTCTTAGCTTTGTATTTGACAATTCTCTCTCTCTCTCTCTCTCTCTCTCTCTCTCTCTCTCTCTCTCTCTCTCTCTCTGTGTGTGTGTGTGTGTGTGTGTGTGTGTGTGTGTGTGTGTGTATGTGTGGGGGGGGGGAGTTTTGGGTGTCTCTTTGTAGCCCTGGTTGTCCTGGAACATGTTCTGTAGACCAGGCTAGCCTCAAACTCACAGAGATCGGCCTGCCTCTACATCCCAAGTGCTGGGATTAAAAGCGTGCACCACCAACACCAACACCAACACCCCCACCACCTGGTTTTGACAACTCTTCTTGATAATTATATATTTATGGACTCTAGTCCACTTATCAGTCTTTATGCTAATAAGACATAGTCACTGGCTTTGTAAACCTTGAGAAAGGGCAGTGTAAGTCTGCGCGGGAAAGAAGGCTCAGCAGTTAAGAGCACTAACCGTGCAGGGACCTGCACAAGTAAACAGCAACTAACAACGGTCTGGAACTCCAGTCTCAAGACCTCCAACACCAACTTCTAGCCTCCACGGGCGCGGCACAAACACAGTGCAGAGACATACATTCACACCAAAATTAAACAATAATTTTCATTTCATATCTGCAACAGGTAAGACTTTTTGCTTTAAGAGATTCAGTAATTTGGGCACAGTGGCACAAAACTGTAGTTCTAGCAGTTAAAGGACTAAGACAGAGGAAGGCATGAATTAGGTATGCTGGCAGGGCTACACAGTGAGTGTAAGTGAGTTCATGAATTCATGGTCACTTATTTTTTATAGGAAAAAATAATTAAAAAATAAATCAACAGTGTCTCCTGAGATTTTTTTTATTGTTTTATTTTATTGAGACAGGGTCTCACTATGTCTGATTGTCCTGGAACTCACTATGTAGACCAGGTTGGCCTCAACTCAGAGATCCACCCACCTCTGCCTCTCAAGTGCTGAAAATAAAGGCAAGCACCACCATGTCCTGCCTGAGATGTTTTTAAAACTAATGGTTTTAATTAGGGATTTTTCAGCTTGTTAAAAACAAAAACAAAGAAAACTTGACCAGCGTCTCAATTTTACTTTAGGACCAAGACAAGGCTTCTGGTTTTTTGTTTTGGTTTTCTTCATTGATAACTATTTCATTGACAATTTTATTACAACAAAGAAAATCCTGCCAAAACCTATTTCCTCACACAAAACCCAAACCTCAAGATAGCCTGCATGTAATTCATTTGCACATAAACCACTCTGTGCACATGCTACCTATGGAAGTGTGAAAAAGACATGAGCATGAGCCCTGCCTCGCTGCAGCTCCCTGGACTCAGGATGCTAAGGGTGCCCGACCTCAGCTCACTCCCTCTCCCCTTTAGCTTTAAAGACAGGCTCAAAGACTTTCCTAGTAAGGAAGCAAAGTAATGTGGTCTTGAGAGCCAAAGCCTTGGACTTCACTTCTGTAGGCCTCAGGATTTTTCTCCTGTAAAATCCTGAGTTAGGTTGTACCATTTACCTTCCATTCAAACAGACTGTTACAAATGTAGTCAAAATTAACTAGATTCTGGTAATAGCCAAAAAATCGTTAACTTAGCTGGACCTAATGGGGAACACCTTTAATCCCAGCACTTGGGAGGCAGAGGCAGATGGATCTCTGTGAGTTTGAGGCTAGCCTACTCTACATAAGGAGTTCCAGGACAGCCAGAGCTACATAGTGAGACCCTGCCTCAAAAACAAACAATCAAACAAACGGGTTAACTTAAGTGGTAGTATTCTAAATAATGGACCACTACCTGATTCTAAAACAAAAGTTGTAGGTCCACATGCCTGCTGACTGATTAAAGCAAAACAGTAGCAGTGCTGTGGTATCATAATCTAGGATACATGCAAGACTGAAACAGGGGGATATCAAGTTTGAGGACAGCCTGAGCAACTCAAAATAAAGTAAGAAAAGGCCAAGGTGTAGCTCAGAGGCCTGGGTTCTAGAATTAGAGTGTGAGCACATTATATGTATGTTAAGTAAATCCACAGAAACTGTCTAGGACATTGAAGACTCTTCCAAGAAGTTATAGTGACAACTGGGAGCACTATTCTTTTGAAATATTTTAAATAATAAGCATGTGTTATTCCTGTGACTTTAAAGAAGAAACTAACAGAAACAGTTTCCTGCCCTGGGTTCTATAACTCAAAAGACCTAAACTCAAATACCAGCTTGGTAATTTAAATATTTAATAACACTTGCAATCTTGTTATCTAACCTGTTTCTCCATTTGCAAAAGCAGTTGGAGGTAGAATCTCAGAAATTCACAAGGAAGATAAAAGGAGATCATTCATGTAGGACACTTAGCATAGCATACTGCAAGAGGACAACTACTGCTATATTACTATATATTATCGTTATTATTTTACAATTCCAGAATCTATTGTCTTTAGAATTACTCTGGGCAGCTGAGCCATAAATAAATAAATAAATAAACAAACAGTTTTGTGGGCAATTAGCTTCCTTCATTCAAAATTCCTTTAATCTAATCATTTGAAGGCTATCTGAAAAAAGGGAAGAGGGATGTAGTTTAGTTGGCAAAGTGCTTGTCTAGCAAGCATCAAAATCCTAGTGGGACGCATACCCTAAGCATGCTAGCACATGCCTATACTATCAGCATGTTCAGGAAATGGAAAAAGATCAGAAGTTCAAGGTCACCCTCAGCTATATTTAAAGTTTGAGGCTAGCCTGGGATATATGAGACTCTGTCTCAAAAAATAAATAAAACAATATCAGAGTCAGAGAGATGAATCAGTGGATAAAAGCACTAGGTTTTCCAGGGGACCTAGGTTCAATTTCCAGCACACATATGGCATTTCACAGCCATCCATACATAATTCCAATTCCAGGTGACCTGATACCCTCCCTCTTTTGGCCTCTGTAAACACAGACATACATACAGGTAAATCATTCATATACAAAAAATAAAATAATAAAAAATTTTTTTCAAGTACCAACTAGGCTGCCGATGAGCACAGTAGCAGTCAGCACAGACATAGATTTCAGGTGTTAACTAACTACAGCAGCTTTCTTCACTGAATGGACACCTATCCAAGGAGCCCAGAACAGAGCACTCTTCCAAATAGATGTTTGCTATATAATATACAATTGCTCATTTTCCTAAAAATGGTGGCACTGATAGTTCATGCACATAAGTTTACGAATATGTCAACCAAAAAAAAATAGACATAAAATACCTGTATCAAAATAAATTTCAAGTACAGGGTGAATAGCTTTTTTTGAATGGAATTTGTCTCCAGAATTTAAAAAAATAGGCTATATACTGTCAAATCAAAACACTGAGTTATAAATCCAACATTTATGCTCAGTCTAATCTCAGAAAGAACCACTCCATCGGGAGGCAGAGGCAGGTGGATCTCTGTGAGTTCGAGGCCAGCCTGGTCTACAGAGTGAGTTCCAGGACAGCCTCCAAAGCCACAGAGAAACCCTGTCTCGAAAAACCAAAAAAAAAAAAAAAAAAAAAAGAAAGAACCACTCCAACAATTCCAACAATATTAAAGTTTTCCACCAAACTCTATAAAGACTGAGAGAACATTACTATTAAAATTTGTTGAATCAGTCTGTAGTGCAAATGGATTGAGTCCATTATAGAGTTAACAGGACTTTCTGGTATTAGAAAATAGTTTCAATACTAGCACATGAGCTAAAGTTTGGATTACCATAATTACAATTATTTTTTTAAGAAAGGCACATACTGATCCTTTTCCATATGAAAAGAAGTAGATTTCACCCAATACCAATATATCTACTTTGTCAAGATTTAGACCCTTCATAGCTATTTAGAACCATACAAGTAGTTTTATCAGAATGCACTAAAGAATCACTGTAGCTTTCATGAGAGCGACAGCACTTCCCACCCACCCACCCCCTAGAAGCTGGCAACTCAATGAGGAGCTAAGCATTACATGTCTACTTCACAGATCTCAGTGCTATGCTGAACCGGCATTCGGAGACTATGTGAAAGCAAAGGGAAGAGGTAGTAAAAAGCTAATTTTTAAAAAAAGCATTATTCATAACAGCATGCATATCACCTATCGCCAGGAACATTTCTAAATTTCCAATATCCAAAATTAGGCAAGCAGATTATCTACCACAGGCTGACTGATCTTCCCCACCCCTTCCTAAGAAGGCTCCAGGTAAAATAACCAATGCAATTTCCTTGTTTACTTAAAGAATTGAAAAAAATCATGTTGAATTGGTTCTGAGGTGTCTGAAACCAATCAATATTTAAGAATTTCCACAATCATGTTTGAAATGGTAGTAATGAGTTCTTCAGTCAGGAAAAAAGAACCTAATTTTAAATTTATAAAAAGGGTTAAATTTTACACTGCAATTTATCAGTATGCTTTTTTTTTTTTTCAACCAGAAGGAAGAGGGGGAGAAAGGGAGAAACAGCAAAACACACAAGATGGAAAACATCGCTACCTTCTTTGGTAGTTATGAGTAATTGCAAATGACCCAAGAGGTAAGAGAAGTTCATGAATAGAAGAGGGGTGTAACAATGTGAACTGGTCGGTTCCAGATTCACGCAGATGTCGGAGAGGAAAAGGAATTTATTTACACTGCAGTGCCTGGTAGCAAACATGGCTGCCCCTGCCCCCTTTAAATCTGAATAGTCTTCACTCCCTCACCAAAACCACCAAATTATGGCCATGTCTCTCCCTGTCTCCCTACCATAACACAAACACATCTTCTCTTCTCTCAGAACAGTAACACCCACACCTCCCTCATTTCACAACAATCACAACCCCATAACCACTAGCTTCTCTATTTCTCTAGCCTTGAAATACAAGACGGAATACACACCAATATAGGAACAAAAGGCTTTCCTTTCTAACACTTCAATAATCCCCATCCTTTTCCTCACACTCTGACGCCTGGTCGATAATTCTCATCCCTCCCAACACTCAGCTAATGTCCTTCCCTAGCCCAATCGTATGTCTTTCAGTTTCCTGCGTCTATTTCCTATCCTCCTACTGCATCCTGACACAATCATTTTTCATCCCTATTTCCTAATCTTATCTTTTCCCCACTTTGATTCACTAGTTTCTCCCTTGGTTCCCAGAAGATGCCTCGTTCTCCATCAATCCTATCCCTTTTCCCCAACTCTTCTAGTTTCCACACTCCATTCCAGACCTCCCTAATTTGCAGTCTGCCGAGGTCTCTAATGTCCAAATCTAACTCTTCTCTTTCCCTCCCCCTCCTCCGTTTCCATCCTTATCCCCGCCCCCATCCCACCTCTACTCCCAATTCCCAGCTCAGCACCACTACATCATATCCCAAGCCTACCTGCCCCACCTCCCAATTCCTTCCACACCCACCTTACCATCTGCTCTTCCTTCCTCGAACCCTTTCACCACCCGTGGCACCTCCCCTTTCAGGGTCTCACTCCTTACCGGTGTCTGGGTTTTAGGTCGCCCCCACCCCAACGAGCCTCCTCAGCCCTGACGCGCAACACACACACAAGCACACACAAGCACACACACGCACACACACGCACGCACGCACACTTTACCTTCAGTTTGTTCCATTCTAACCCCCCGGCCGTGTCAGTGCGATCACAGGAGAGACACGGAGGCCCGAAGTGGGGCTGGGTTGCCGGCAGCTGCCGGGACCGCGGGCGCAGGAGACGGAACCGAGCTAGGCCTCATGAAATCCTCGGACTAGATTTCCCCCGCGCCGAGCGCCCCTGCCATGGCTGCCGGCACTGAGGAGGGCCACGGCCCGGCCGGCCAGGCTCGTTTGCGGGCTGACGGAAGGCTGCGGGCGACGCGGAGCGAAGGGGAGGTGGCCGGACGGGGGTCGCCGAGTAGTAGCTGCTGGTGCTGGAGAGGAGCCGGAGGCTGGCGGCCCCGAAGGGCAGCGGGATCCGGGGTTTCAATCGAAAGCTGCACACCTCTCCTAAGCTCCCGGCACCCAGCCCCGGCCTTGGCCTCCGTCCGGATCTCCGCGCCGCCAGCTCCCGCCGCCGCCGTCCCCGCCGCCGCCGTCCCCGCCGCCGCCGCCGCCGCCGCCGCCTCCGCGCACAAAGCCCCCCCGCCCCGTTCGGCGGCGGCGCCGCCAAATCCTAGGTCCCTCATTGGCCACGGGCCGCGGTGCCTGCCGGGAAATGAAGTCCTGGGCCCGGGCGCTGGGAGCGAAGGAGGAAGAGGCTTGTCAGCCGCGGAGAGGAGGGGCGCGCGAGAGTCAGGAGCCGACGCGAGACCGCAGGCGATGAGGCAGAGGGACAGGAAGGGCTGGTGCGGAGGGGCGGCCAGGTCGGGCCTGCGAGGCTAATACTTACTAAACGGCAGCACGTACTAGACGCCATATGGAGCTCGAGTGGCCCTGCTCTACAGTTCCTAGACGTTAGGAAGAACCTGGTGACCCGCACGCGGTCTCTTAGACCCGGGAGTGCTGAGGTTCGGGAGTCGCTGTCACTCTTGACAGCTGTCAGCAGAGCGCGCTGGCCCCCCGCGTCCCGACCGGGGGCTGCCAGCGCTCTAGGACGAGAGCCTGAGCCGGGAAGTCTCCCTTTCTGCCACGCTGAGAGACGGAAGGCTGCCAGTGTGCTAGCCCTGGGGGGCGCCGGGCAGCGTCCGCGCGCGGCTCAGAAGGCACCCGACCTCCTGGGCAGGCACTGGACCCGGCTGCCCTCTTCCTGCCCGCACCGGGGCACAGAGGCTTGTGGGTAACCAGGAGGACGTCAGCGCGGCTGCATCCCGGGCCGCGGGCCACAGCGAGGACTGCGGGCGGGTCACGTGCCCGGGCCCTGCTGCGCTGCTCCGGGCCAGACCTCCGCACCGAGTGACGTGGGGGTATTTGTCCCAGAGCGGTCACCCGAGAGTGAGAGGAAGGAGGCAGTGCTCTGCAAACCTCCAGCCCTCCCCATTCTAGGAAATACGAGTAAGACAATGACAGGGCCGGGTAAACAGTCTCGAAAGGGGAGTGCAGATGTAGTTTCCCGGGGCCCGGTGGTAATTACTTAGAACGTCCAAACCAGAGACGTGAACTTACAAAAGAAACGCACGGAGCGATCAGATGAGGAAACCGATATACACTGTAGCTTTCTGTTCTGAGAATTACGGAACCCTATCGCTACAAAGTGTCATACTCTCCACACACACTACAGTGCTCGAGCTGTTTCCTACCATTACGAGAGATTTCTGATGTGTTTGTTCCTCTTTTCAAATACCACCTCGGAATTTTTTTTGAAGATTTTATAATTTTATGCTTATGGGTCTTTTGCTCACATGTATATTGTGCATGCCTCGTCCCCGGGGAAGATCTGCTGGGACTGGTGTTATGGATGGTTGTGAGCAACTACGTGGGTGCTGGGAACCGAACCCTAGACCTCTCTGCAAGAGCAAGTGCTGGGCTATCTCTCCAGCCCACCACCTCAGAATTTTACAAAATTTCTACATTTCAGTGATTTGACTTATTTTGTGGGTTTTTTGTGGGGGGGGTTGTTTTGTCTTTTTCGAGACAGGGTTTCTCTGTGTCACAGCCGTGGCTGTCATAAAACTCACTCTGTAGACCAGGCAGGACTCAAACTCACAGAGATTCTCCTGCCTCTGCCTCCCCAGTGTTGGGATTAAAGGGGTGTGCCACCACAGCCCGGCCAGTTCAGTGATTTTAATGGGCACTAAATGTGTATGTGTTTGTTAACATGACTGTTGATACTAAGGGTAATACTGAAAACAATTCAATTGATTTTACTTATTTAAATTTTTTAGACAGGGTCCCTGACTGTCCCAGACCCTTTATGTAGGCCAAGGTGGCCTCGAACTCATATAGTTCTCCTGCCTTTGCTTCCCAAGTGCCGAAATTAAGGCCTGTGACACCATTTGGGGGGGGAGGATACTATTAATTTTATTTTTAATAAATTAACGTTAATTATGCCATTATTAATTTTTAGTTATTAATTATGCCTGGTGTGGTGACATGCACCTTTAATCCCAGCACTCAGGAGGCAGAAGCAGGAGGATATCTGTGAGTTTGAGCCAGCCTGGTCTACAGAGTGAGTTTTAGGAAGCTGGTTCCAGAGTTTCATCATGTAAGTCACATTTCTGCTGAGGCACCTCCCTAGCCTACTTTACAGTTAATCTGTAAAGTTTTGTTTTACCCAAGTTGGCCTTGAATTTATGCCAATCTGCCAGCCTCAGCCTCCAGAGTATTGGGATTATTAACACAAACCACCATTCCCAGCTAATCTGTAACCATTTTCTATTTAATCTTATTTGTTTTGAGCTGTGGCTTACTATGTGGCCCAGGCTAGTCTCCAACTGGACCCATGCACTCCTCCTTCCTCGGCCTACCCGGTAGCTGAGATCATAGTCTAGGACTACTGGGCCAGGCTTTTCACTATTTTAAATCTATCCTTTGTGTATTACTACAACTTAAAGAAAATTGCATTCATGAATAGGCAAGTTTGTAAAACACGAAAGGTGAACAAGGGAAGTGATATGAACCCATCTTGACCCTCTCCCAGTCCTTTGCACTTCCTTCTCCTAGAATAGGCTTGCTTTTTTGATCAGGCATTTGGATTTCCCACTTAAGGAGCTCATAAATGTCCTTAGAGATTTTATTTTGGGAAATAGGCACATATAATGCTTTATGTCTTCAGAATCTAACATATTCTGAGGCTCAAACCATTCTTACTTTTTTCATGGCAAATGAGCAAACAGCTTCTCAAGACAGAAACAGGTTTCTTGGAGTTATGGCAGTAAAATTTTTGGGGGGTTTCTCTTCTGAAAAAAAAAGTTTAGATATAGAGGATAGATAGGTAGGTGGATAGATATAATTTACATTTATTGTGAAAACCAAATGTCAAGCCTGATAAAATATACAAGCCTGGAGAAAGTGTTCATTGCTCCAAGCAAATGGGCTTCATAAGAGGGTTCTTATCCCCCCTGCCCAACTTTATTTTACAGACTTGTAACCATGCCAGAAAATCTACGTTATGTTTCAAATATTGGGCATGGGATAGTTCATCTGGATTATAAATACTTATTTTACTGTGCCTGTTTGTAAATGAATATAATGCATGGATAAGAATTTTTCCAATATAAAATATCTCATTGTGAAATGAGAGGAATGTTTTTTGCATCCTTTATTAATCTTTTCCAGAAAAGTACGTTTATGATAATGCAATGATTCACTTATGAAATCAATATTAAAATTATTATTGCAAAGCTTATAATCAGAATTTTCAGGGAGAGAAAAGAAAGCTTTGACCTGGTGTGGTGATCAGAAGGCAGGAGGATCTCAGTGAGTTCCAGGCCAGCCAGGGCTACATAGTGAGACCCTGTCTGAAGGCGGGGAAGGAGGGGGTAAGCTTTGTAAATTTTAATTCCACTGTGAAAGGAAACCCTTATGTGGAAAGTTGTCCGCCATGCACAAGGGGACCCCTAGCGGCCGAACTGAAAGGTTTTGCTGATTTTAAGTAGTCCATTCGGTTTAGTTGAAATACACTTTTGTGGATTAAAAGCAGCCTGAATTTCTTTTTTCTTTTCTCTTTTTTGGCTCTTTTGAAACAGGGACCCCACTGTGTAGCCCTGGCTGTCTTGAAACTCACTTTGTAGACCATGATGACCCCGCACTCACAAAGATCCGCCTGTCTGCCTCTCATGTACTATGATGAAAGGCATGAGCTATTGCCCCCAGTCTTCAGAAACGATTCTATTTTGTACAGCTCATAATTTTATCATCACAGTTCTCAGAAAAAGAAAGGTAGAGGAAAATTTGAGCCAGGCATGGTGATACATACCCTTTAAATCTAAGCAGTCCGGAGGCAGAGGCAAGTGGATCTACATAACATGTTCCAGTACAGCCAGAGCCATGACGTAATGAAATCCTGTCTCAGAAAAATAAAGCCCAGCACTTGGGAAGCAGAGGCAGGTGGATCTCAGTGAGTTCGAGGCCAGCCTGATTTACAAAGCAAGTTCCAGGACACTCAAGACTGTTGTTACACAGGGGGAAAAAAGTTGTCTAGAAAAACCAATAGATAGATAGATGAAACAAAAATAAATAAAGAACTGCCGGGTGTTGGTGGCACACGTCTTTAATGCCAGCACTTGGGAGGCAGAGGCAGGTGGATCTCTGTGAGCCTGGTCTACAGAGTGAGTGCCAGGACAGCCTCCAAAACAATACAGAGAAACCCTGTCTCTAAAAGAAAAAAAAAAAAAAGATACATACATACATAAAGAGCCAAAGTCGGTCGTAATGTTGCACACTTGTAATTCAAGCACTGGAAAGGCAGACAGAAGGTTCAGGGGTTCAAGACCACTTTCTGATACCCGTGTTAAGTTCTAGAACAACCTATGTTACATAAGATTCTGGGGGGGGGATAAAGTTGAAAAAAATTGAAAGCCAGATAAATGAGTGGGAACAAAAATGTTTTCAGAACTTTGACTTCCCAAAGCTGGCTTAGTTGCCCATGGTAGGAACAGAAGTCTCCCCAAACCTGCAATGCTTATCTAATAGCTACTTTAGAATATATCTTTTTTTTTTTTTTTTTTTTTTTTTTTTGGTTTTTCGAGACAGGGTTTCTCTGTGGCTTTGGAGGCTGTCCTGGAACTAGCTCTTGTAGACCAGGCTAGTCTCGAACTCACAAAGATCCGCCTGTCTCTGCCTCCCAAGTACTGGGATTAAAGGCGTGTGCCACCAACGCCCGGCTTAGAATATATCTTAAATGTGGAGATTTCTACACAAATTAATAATAAGCGACAACATTTAGAAACCAGTTTCTTTAGTGAAATTCAAATTCCGTATGAAGGTTTCAGTAGCATTCCAGCCTTCGAGCCTGCAGAAGAGAGTTTTCCTTCCCAGTGTTGTCCCTTCTGCTACCCGGACCCCACAACCTCCTCTGCCAACCAGAGACTTCTAGGCAGTTTCAGAGTTTGAAGGGACAGAGGAGAAAACATCAAAGCGATGATATTAGTGACTCCAAGATGGGTTACCAAGGCGACTATCAGACCTTAGTAGACACTACAGAATGTGGGCAGGCAGGGAGGGGGGAAACGCAGTTTTGGTCTCTATACTACAGACGTCCCCTAAACTAACTCTAACCTACAAGTCACTTCTTGGTATCGTAAGGAGGACTCCGCGGCTGCCTTCCGCGCTGCTACCGTGAAGGATGCGAGCGGTTCCCAGAATTTGAGAGCTCATTGGATGGTAATCGCGTCACTCAGAGTGACGTCACAGGGCGAGGCGCAGGAGGTGGGAGCATGGAGGCTGGGCTTCCGGCCCCAATGGATTGGGGGCGGGGAGGAATTGGGAAGGCAGGGTTTGGGGCCCCATCGCCCCGCAGGTAGCGTGCTCACCCTTCCCGCGTGCCCCCTCATCCCCAGACCTGGCCCCGAACTTCGTCGCGCAGCCGACATTCGCCCCTTCGGTGTACCTAACCCCACCCCAGCAATCCCCAAACCCACAACAGCCCGTTGCACATCCTCCGAGGCCGCCGGCCGTGAGCCGAGGGCGCCTTTTGCACCGGTGCGGCGAGCGCGGGGTGCAGAGGTAACCCCGCAGCGCTGGGCGTGGAGTTTCCCCGAAACGCCGGGCCGACTGCCCGGGAGTGGCCTGTAGCCCGCGGTCCGGGGCTGAGAAGCCTCTGCAACAGGCCCGATCCCCCCTCCGGAGAAGCGCCAACCGCGGTGGGCTGGTTTCCGAGGTGCTGAGCCCGGTTCGCGATGGTAGCCTTTGGTTGAGGTTTCCAAGGGATGGGGGAGACCTCGTCGGGGGCCTCCTCCCGGCGCGATTGCGAGTTAGAGTTACTGCCAGTAGCTGGAAAGCGGCTGCGGGTGGAGAACGGTTTTAGTTAAAGGTACAGAGCTTAGTTGGGGCTCCGGAGATTCAGTAACACTAGGATGGTATCCGTTTCCGTCTGCATTTGAACCATTCGAGGTACCGTTGTGTCTTCGCTATGACACACATGAAATGAGTGAATAGTTTTGGACTTTGGGCTTGGCTGTAGCTTGGCCAAACAGTATGGGAAACACTGAAAATGAATTCAGGATGCTTACTTTCTACTTGTATTTTCTGGTTACAGATAAAGATGTCGTTCTCCTTTTAACCGTCGAAGCAGATTAGACATTATTGACCAGAAATAAAAAAAAAAAAAAAGCCTTTGGAGGCCATATCGTCTTCACGAGCACCTTCTTAGAACCCATTTCTGTGTTTTGGGATCGAAACAGTACCATTTTCACATCCAGAGCAAAGACAATACTATGACTGTTGGAAATGAACCTGAAGGAAATTTTACACCTTGAATATGCAAATTTCTGCCCTTGCATTAGTTTTTTTAAAAAAACTAAATTCTGATATTTAATTGATGCCTTTTTAAAATACTAAATTGTTTACTTCTTTTGCCTAGGTCTCTGTTGGCTAGTTGAAACAAAAAAATAAATATGACCTTCTACAGTTATAATTCTTTCTTAGCTATTTTGTGGACAAGGTAAGGTTTGGAATTTCCCACAAATATGTATATGAATTCAAATATGTATATGGAAAATATGTGTAAAAGGATTGGCTTCTGGCCGCATGTGGTAATACATGCTCTCAGAAGGCAGAGGCAAGCTCATCTCTTTGAGTTCCAGGCCAGCTAGGGCTATATACCAAGACCCTGTCTCAAAAAAAAAAAAAGAAAAAAGAAAAAAGAAAAAAAAGAAACCAACAAAACAAAAGGATTGGGATAGTACATAAAACCTTGCTGAATTTTAAATACATCCTTAGTAAAACATACTAAAATTTAAACTTCATTAGAATGCAGGCTGAGGGATTTTGTAGATGTGTGATAGAGGAAAAAAATAGGTGAAATAATTTTAGAGTGGCATTTCTGTTGCATGAGGACCTCAGATGTAAAAAGCAGTAAAATGGCTCATGAACAAGCTTGGCCCAGGGCTTGTCCCTTTGTAAGGGCTCTCGTCAGTTACTATGTGTTCAGAATATTACTGAAGACTCATCATGTGTCACATTCGTTGTGTATTTTCCCATTTGGCTATTTAAAGAGTAGATAGATACAGATATGTTTCAAAAATTTGACTGAAGAATGGGGAAAAAAGGCATCATTTAGACAAAAACAAAAACTAACCAACTCCTTTGTTAATAGCTTTCTTCCCCTCCCCCCTTTCTTGTTTATTGTTGTATTGTTTTGCAAGACAGGGTCACACTTTGTAATTCTGGGGTGCTCAATTCTAATTCTTTTTTTTTCTTTGTCTTTTTCCTTCTTTTTTTTTAAGGCTCTTTTTTTTTCAATTTTTTTTTATTTTAAATAGCTTGTTTTACATGTCAATCCCAGTTCCCTCTCCCTCCCCTCCTCCCGCACTCAGGGTTTCCCTGTGTAGCTTTGGAACCTGTCCTGGAACTTGCTCTGTTCCAACTCACAGAGATCCACCTGCCTCTGCCTCCTGAGTGCTTGGATAAAAGGCATCTGCCACCACTGCTTGACACTCAATTCTAATTCTTAGTTTTAAATGCTCTTGAGGAATTTTAGGGGAATTATATTTCATCACGTAGGGAGAGTCCTTAGACACACGGGCAAAGCAATATTACATAATTAATTGGCCCTCACAGGGACTATGAAGTTGCTTCATTAAACATTCCTTGTTTCCACTAGAAGCTAATGGCACAAATCAAATCTTCATCTCCTTTATGAGAGAAGATAAAGACAGTCCTATCAAACATAATCCCTGTCCTTAGAAGAAATATGTTTTTGAATAGATATTTTTTCTAATAAAATATTTTAAGTTTTTTGTTATTAAATTACTGGAGAGAGCATGCCCCCCCCCCTACTGGTATCCACCCTCCTTTTTTTTTTTTTTTTTTTTGGTGTTTCAAGACAGTTTCTCTGTGTAGCGTCCTGGAACTTGCTTTGTAAGGCAGGCTAGCTTCGAACTCACATAGATCCACCTGCCTCTGCCTCCTGAGTGCTGGGATTAAAGGTGTATAGCACCACTGCCTGGCGCCTGGTACCTTTTTGGAGATCACAGGACAATTTATAGGAGTCAATTCTATCCTTCTATCCTCTGGGTCCTAAGGATTTAACCAGGGTTTGACTGACAGCAAGTGCCTTTATGCCCTTGAACTATTTCACTGGTCCCTAGATTACCCTTCAAAATTAGCTTATTAATACTTTTTCATGGGGATATGTTCAATGATTGAACACAGTTCATCTGTTTAAGAAGTTATATTTTTGTGGGTAGAGGTATAACTCAGTGGTTGGGCAGTTGCCCAGCATGTATGAACTACTTTTGGCTTCAGTTCCCAGAACGGTCTTCTTATTTGCACACACCTTTAATCCTGGCACTTGGAAGGCAGAGGCAGGCAGATCTCTGAATTCCAGGCCAGTTTGGTCTACAGAGGGAGTTCCAGGACAGCCAGAACTACATAGAGAAACCCTGCCTCAAGTATATATATGTATGTATATGTATATTTTAAATGTCAGTTTAAAAAAGAAACAAAGTTGCATTTTGACTGGAAGGGGATGTTGTAGCTCAGTGGTAGAGCACATTCTTAGAATGTGTAAGGTCCTGGGTTAATTCCCAGTAGCACACGAGTACACACACACACACACACACACACACACACACAATTATATTTCATTCATTAATAATGGTTACAGGCTTATTGTTTTATTTCGACCAGATAGAATACTTTTTTGTTTGTAACAATACGGCCAACTGAAAGAAAGTTACTCTTGTCTTCCAGATTGCCGAGCCATTCTGTGTATCCTTCCTGTTCTCACTCCCCATCGCTTGCGTTTCTCCACTTGCCAGATTCTCATTTGCGAGCGACCTACATGAAAAGCTATGGAAGCAGGAAGTACTCCTATCCCAGTCTACCAGGCCATAAAGCCCATCCTTTACGAACTAGACTCACACAAAAACTACACACAACTTGCTGGCTACAAAATCTCCCCAGTAAACCTCAGCCAATGCAAATCCCAGAAAAACCTAAGCCAATGAGCCCTCCACCTCCCAAAGGAGCCGAGACAGAGATTACAGAAGAAAAGCGATCTTTAAGTCAAAAAATCATGGATGAACTCAAGTATTATTACAATGGATTCTATTTACTTTGGAATGACACCAAAGTCGCTGCCAGAATAGTTTCGAAGCTACTGCATGGGTATACGCTAACGAGACGAGAGAGGCGAAGGGTAGGCAAGAGTCATATTTGAAATGGAAAATGTAAGATTAAAATGAAGTAGAACTTCACCTTAAAAATCCATAGGTAACTTCCTTATCATTCTTGAGGCCCTGGGTTTGATGCAGAGTGCTCCCCCCCTAAGTTGGAAATTATAACTACTGGTCAGAAACCAAAGCTTCACACCGTGCAGGTGCATTCCTTGGCCATCTAGACTAGACTAGAGAGCCTGTTTCAGTCTGCGCTTGTCTTCAGCCGACTGGGATGTCTGCCTGTGGAGATGTGAGGGTCTTCAGATTTATTTTCACAATTTTAAAGTATGTGCAAGTGTGTGTCTGCGTGTAGGCTAGAGCAGGTGTCTGCAGAAGCCATGGGCATCTGACCCCCCTGGAGCTGGAGTTTCAGACACTTGTGAGCCACCTGACATAGGTGCTGGGAATCCAACTCTTGTCCTCTGGAAAAACAGCAAGTGCTCTTTAACTGCTGAGCTGTCTCTCCAGCCCCACAATTGCATTTCTAATCTCTTCAAGGAAATGAGAAACTTCATATTTCTATATACCAGAAATAGAAACCAGTTGGCGGTGGGGCACATCTTTAATCCCAACACTTTGGAGGCAGAGGCAGGTGGATCTCTGAGTTCAAGGCCAGCCTGGTTTTGAGTTCCAGACTACATAGAAAAACCCTGTCTCAAAAAGACCTAACCCTGACCCAATATATAATGTTGTTAGTATATTAAATATTTATGTGCATTTCAAAAACCAATGTTAAAACCAAGTGCAATGGAACATACTATCAATCATAGATACTGAGGCAGGAGGATCAACTGAGCCCAGGAGTCCAAGATCAGCTTGGGCAACATAGTAAACTCTTCCTCTCAAAAAGGAAAAAATAACTTTAACTAATACTGTGTTATCAAAATACTGACCCTTAAGAAATACTGCTAATGCGTGTTGATTATCATAGATTTCTTTGAGGATAGCCCACAAATGCTACTTCAGGGCTATGTTGAAGAGAAGACCCTGCCTTTCCAGCTGTAGAAAACCTTAGTTTTTAGCACTTTGAATATCAAGGCAGGCTGTGTTCCGGTGGTTGTTCTTATTTGTTTGGGGCACGTCCTGAATGTATAATATTGCTTATGCATTTATCTCCTTAGCTGTTGAGAACGTGCGTTGATGTCTTCCGATTGGTTCCATTTATGGTGTTCATAATTGTTCCTTTTATGGAATTCTTGATACCAGTGTTTCTGAAGCTCTTCCCAGACATGTTGCCATCAACTTTTGAAAGTGAATCCAAAAAGGTATACAGGATTTTAAAACTTTGTTTACAAAAATTAATAGACTATTTTTTAGAGTAGTTTTGTAGGCTTACAGGAAAATTGGGCAGAAAGTATAGACTTGCCATATAGCACTCATACCCTACCCGTTTCCCATCAGCAGCAATTGGTGTGGTGCCTGTTGTAACTGAGTAACTAATGTTGATACCGTTAGTAATGAAAACCGTGCTTGGCATTGGGGCTCTCTCCTTGTGGTTCTGTGAGCTCTGTAGTACTTACTGTCCTGTCCAGTGTCCTCTGGAAGAGTTTCACTATTCTGGAACTCACATGTTGTCTACCTGTTTGTACCTACTGTTTCTCTTTCAGTCTGGCAACAATAGATGTCTTCGTTCTGTAGTTTTGCCCTTTCCAGAATGCCATGTAATTTGAATTACACACTGTGCAGCCTTTTCAGACTGGATTCTTCCACTTAGCAATAATTATTTTCAGCTCTTCCACGAGGACCTAGAGAGATGGCTCAGTGGTCAAGAGCACTTTCTGCTCTTGGCAGAGAAACCTGTTTCAGTTCCCAGCACCCATGTAGCGGCCCACAACTACCTGTAACTCAATTTTCAGAGATCCAATATATAAAAACATGAATACTGCCTTTAATCCCTGCTCTTGGGAGGCAGAGGCAGGGGGATCTAGGTGAGTTCAAGGCCAACCTGGTCTACAAATTGAGTTCCAGGATAGCCAGACTGTTACACAGAGAAACCCGGTCTCGAGAAACAAGCAAAAACAAAACAACAACAAAAACCTGAAGCTCTTCCTTGAAAAGACATGATTTTAATAATTCTATTTATGACTATACAAGTGTTTTGGAAATTGATTGCTTCTAATTTGGACAGGCATAATGAATAAAAATGTTATATTATTAATGTTCAGGGTTTTTTAACTTAGGCAATTGTGATTGCACACAGTAAGGCTATAGCTAGCATTGTAAAAATTGCTAAACCAAACTTTTCCAAAGCAGCCATGTATTCTGCATTCCATCCAAGAATGCTGGACCCTGTCTTCCCCAGCGTCTGATACTGGACTTTGGATTTTAACCATTTTAATAGGTGTGTAGTGGTTAGCTTCTTTGGCATCTCTGTAACTTCTTTGAAGGGATATATGTTTATTTTGCCCACTATTGGTGTGTGTGTGTGTGTGTAAATATGTGTGAGGTGTACATGTATGTGAATGGCCATGCATGTATATGCAAGTGTGCCTACCTTATATAGAGTTCTGATATAGATGGACAGACAGACAGATATAGATAACAGCTCTCCACTTTGTGTATTGAGTTAGGGTCTCTCACTTCAGCCCATAGCTCACGGATTTGGCTAGTGTAGCTAGCCAGTTTGGTCCTGTGTTGCACAGAGTAGGGCTACAGGCAGGTACAAGTCTGGTCCCCATGCCTGTGTGAGCAAGCACTGAACCCACTGAGCCATTTCCAGCATCCCTTTTTGCCCACTTTGTAATTAGGTGGGTTTTTTGTTATTGTTGTTGTTGTTGGTGGTGGTGGTTTTTTTGTTTTGAGACAGGGTTTCTCTGTAGCTTTGGAGGCTGTCCTGGAACTCACTTTGTAGATCAGGCTGGCCTCGAACTCACAGAGATCTGCCTGCCTCTGCCTCCCCAGTGCTGGGATTAAAGGTGTTTTGTTTCTTATTGTTGTTTTGAGTTCTCTGTGCATTTGTACTTTATCAAATATATTCTTTGTAAATATTTTCCCTCAGTCTGTACCTTATTTTCCACCCATTCCTGGAGATGGCTGTTTCTTTTCTTTTCATTGCTGTGAATGGATCCCAGTCTTTTCCAGTGATAATTCATTAAGCTACACCCCATACTTGTGGTTCATCTTTTCATAGCACAAACACTTGAAATGACCAGGCCGTCAGAGGTATAGCTGACAGCTGGCTAACAGACTCAAGGTCTATTAGACTTTATGTGTATGGGGTTTGGTCTGCATGGAAGGCTGTGTATCACATACATGCCTGGTTCTTGAGGAGGCCAGAAGAGGGCATTGGACTTCCTGAAACGGGGGTTCCAGAGGGTCAAGTAGGTGCTAGAACTAAGCCTGGGTCCTCCGGAAGTCAGTGCTTTTAACTTCTGAGCCAATCCATCAGCCCCACGTTAGATTTTGCTATTTTTTCTATGATTTTTATAGTTATGTATTTTGTGTATTTGGATACAACCCAGTTTGTCTTTATGAAAGTTTGTAATATCAGTATCAGGATTTTTATATGTAAATATCTAGCTTTTCTACTACTATTTATTGAATTTCTATGTCTACTATATTTTATTATTTTTTGTTTGGTTTTGGTATTTTGAGACAGGGTTTCTGTATGTAATGCTGACTGTCCAGGCTGTCCTGTAATTCACAGAGATCCACCTGCCTCGGCTTCCAGAGTACTGGGATTAAAGGTGTGCGCCACCTCATTTGGCTCCTTTTTTTTCCTTTTAGTGATGTGAGGAATAGAATCCAGGGCCCTTGTGCATGCTTGGCAAGCCCTCTACCACTGAGCTATACCCCTAGAACATAGTTTGAGATTAAAGTGGAAAATCAAACTACAATATTTAACTGCCTGAAGATGGTTTAATATACTTAAACTCTAGCTAGATGCCCTTTTGCAAGCTGCTAGAATTGCAGGCCTTAATTTACTTACATTTAAAAGAATCAGGATCTAGAAACAATCCACAGCATTCTAATGAAAGCGGTCTTTTTTTTTTTTTTTTTTTTTTGGTTTTTCAAGACAGGGTTTCTCTAGCTTTGGAGGCTGTCCTAGAACTCACTATGTAGACCAGGCTGGCCTCAAACTCACAGAGATCTGCCTGTCTCGGCCTCCCAAGTGCTTAGATTAAAGGCACATGCCACCATTGCCCAACTGAAAATGTTCTTGAATAAGTGACTTAACCATATTCAGTTCTGTGTACCCTGTGCCCAGCATTTTGACTATGGTTATTTCAAAAATTCTACCACTGCATTTCTGATGATGAACGAGGATCTACAACTACTAGCCAACTGTCTTAAGAATGTACATTAAGTCAGGCATGGAGACACACACCTTTAATTTCAGCACTCAGGTGGTAGAGGCAGGTGGATCTTTATAAGTTCGAGGCCAGCCTGGTCTACATGGTGAGTTCCAGGACAGCCAGGGATGTAGAGAGAGACCCTGTCTCAAACAACAGCAAAAGGAATTTATATTTAATTCTCTCCTGTATAGTGTTTTTTTTCTTCAAATCCATTACAGCACATAATGCACTATATTATGATTATATACGTTCTATTTAAACTGTACAGTTGATCAGCTTAGAGTTAGTTTCTTTGTAGAGCAAAATCCGGGGCTATCTACCAGAGTTTGGCTTAAGTAGCAGCCTAGATGAGGTTAGGAGGTAGTGATTCATCTAATAACCGAGCTTTTCATTGAGGCTTATCATCATTGTTATAATGAGAAATAAATGCAAGATTACGGAGACAAGCTGAGTAGAAGCCCCTTTACAGTGGTCTGGTTCTTACAAACTTATTTACTCAGGTCTTTCTGTGTGGTGGGGATGCACAGAGGCAAAGCAGTCGTTAGATCTCTCATCATTACCAACCTGCAGTTGTGATTACCTTTCTCCTCTTCAATTAAGGAAGAAAAACAGAAAAAGAAGATGGCTGCAAAGTTGGAAATAGCAAAATTCCTTCAAGAGACAATGACGGAAATGGCGCGGAGAAACCGAGCCAAGTTGGGAGACGCCTCTTCAGAGCTTTCCTCCTATGTACAACAGGTGTCAGGGGCTCACACTAGGCCAGTGACCTCTGGACTGGAGTCATCATGGATCACCCAGATTGCTCAGATCTTAGAAATGCCACATATCTAAACTATAAATATACTACACATTAAACATTTAGAGTAGTTTGCAAAAACAACAAAAGTGATCATCTCAGAAAGAAAGATCAGTACAAGCTTTAGAAATACTCCTGGGTTTTCTAGTGACTAAGTTTGATTCGAGGAAGATTTTTTTGGGGGGGGTGGGTATAGGGTGTTGGATTAGGCATTGAACCTGGCTGGCATGCATGCACAGTAAATGCCCAGTCTCCCACTGAGCTACAGTTCCACACTAGACTTAGTTATTACCAGTGAACCACAGGATCCATTCCCATGCAACACATAAACTCTCTAACTGCTTTGACAGCTCTTGCAAATAGTCTATTAGGAGATTTATGGTAAGTAGGAAACACCTTGTAATTGGCCTTTGTCCCATTGCCTAGGTCCAAACAGGCCACAGACCCAGCACTAAGGAGATAGTTGGCTTCTCTAAACTCTTTGAGTATCAGTTAGCCCTGGAACATTTAGATCGACCTCAACTGGTTGCCCTGTGCAAACTGCTGGAGTTGCAGACCTTCGGAACAAACAATCTGCTCCGCTTCCAGCTGCTGATGACACTGAAGTCTATAAAAGCAGATGACGAAGTAAGAGCCTAAGCACAGCAATAGGGGGTCCAGGGGGCACCTGCGGGTCCCTTGGTGGTCCCTTGGTGAAATGCGTTATTTTCTGTTGGGTCTGTCAGAGTCATTCTGGCAAAATGTATGGTTTAAAAAACCATTACTGTGACAACTTCAACTTTCACCACTCATTTCAATATTTGTTGTATCAAGATCTATTTTCTTGAGAAGGCCATTGTAAGCAGCCAGTAATCTGAATGTATTAGCTGGGACTAATCTAAAGTAGTTAGGACCCGCTGGGAAGGAAATATCAGCTCAGTGGTTTCTTGGCAGCACTCCGGCATCACACACACACACACACACACACACCTCCATTCTCCTACAGAGGAACTGGTGCCAAAGTTAATATCCCTCTGGGTGAGTTAGTGAAAAAGAGGGTGGCAGAGCACAATGGTAGGAGGAAACCAAGGTCTAGCCATCGTGTAGACTGTACCGCCATTTGGAGTATAACTACCAATTAATTAAAACCGTGGAAAGAATGTTTCCCGAATCAAAATCAGCTGCTGTAATATTCTACTTGGGGAAGCAGGTTTCCTAAAACAGAGAAGCCATGAGCACATTGCCCTATTTAGATTTTGGATGTTGCTTTCAGAACTTGGGTATAAACAATACTGGCCCCAGAAGAACTGTAGTTTTGGGTCACATTCGGAAATTGTTATGTATCAGGAGTCTTGCAGACCAGAGAATCAGGCCACTCGGGTAGTGATGGGGAAACAGCACTGAGACACATAACAGATGGCAACAGAAAGCTTTTCGGGATGGATATTTTATTTCCTAACAAACCCTAAAAATGAAAAGGAAACGTAGATGTTACATCCAGGCAAAATTCAAACCAAGATAGGAAATACTTTACTGATAAATGTTGGGGGCAGTAATGTAGTTATTTTTTATTGCTGTCCATTAGCAGTATCCTTGCATCTCAATTGTCACCTTTCTGAGTTGCTGGTTTGCAGCCATCGGTGTAGGGGACAGAAGGCCAAAGCATCAGATTTGGGCTTTCTATCGATTATGCTGGAATATAGGCGTTAAGTAAAATTGAAAGCCAAAGATCTAACACAGTTCCTTCCACTTCTTGCAGATAATTGCCAAAGAAGGGGTGAAGGCTTTGAGTGTGTCAGAGCTGCAGGCTGCCTGCCGGGCACGAGGGATGAGATCGTTAGGCCTCACCGAGGAACAACTTCGGCAGCAACTCACAGAGGCAAGCCGCGCTCCAGCCCTCTTCAAGAGGCTTCCCCCCTGCTGGTGCTTTCTACTTTGCCTGTTGTGGTAGTCAGCCTTCCGTTGCCTTGACAACTTGCATCTGAAGGCGGGGATTTATTTTGGCTCTCGGCTTCCTAGCTTTCAGCCAGTTGCTTGGTCCCATTTCTCTGGCTCTGTTTATCTTACAAAACTGCATAGCAGAGGGGTCTTGTTCATTTTCCTGTGGTCAAGAAGCAAGGAAAGACAAGCTCGCCCGTAATCCCGGCACCTGGGAGACAGTGAGTTTGAGGCCAGCCTGGCCCACGCAGTGAGTTCCAGGACAGCCTGGGCTATGAAATGGGACCCTGTTTTGTTTGCTTTTTTAAAAAGGCAAAGAAAAAGGAGACAAGGTTCCGCCATTCCCTTCAGTGATCCTTCTTCTTCCCATGAGGCCTCACCTCCTAAAAACCCCACATTCTCTAGAAGCACCATAGTCTGGAGAGCAAGCTTTCAAAACACGGAACTTGGAGGAACATTTAAGGTCCAAACAGCTAAGCTGCCATACCTAAATTGGCTTTATTTCACAGATCAGTTAAACATACCCTAAAGAGGTTCATCTGTTTTCCCCTTGGATAGGGACAGGAAGTCACAGGCTTCTATAGCACTATTACAAACTACCACAATTGTAAATGGTCACAGCAGCAGTCCAAAGGTCACAAGTGCAGGCTGTATCCCTTTCTGGGGTTTCTGAAGTAACCCACTCTGACTCCTTCAGTCTGCCAGCTGAGTCTTGGGGATAGCCCACTCCCAGACTGATTCACTGTGTCGAATGAACCGTGTTCACTGCAGCTGTAGGGAGGAAGATGCTCTTGCTTCCTCACTGACTGCCAGCCTACTCTCAGCTCCAAGAAGCTACCTGTATTGTTCACCTCTTGGTCCTCTCTTCCACTGGCGAAATCTGCCATGTACTTCAACTCTTGCACTCTCCATTTTGGGCCTCCAGGTCTAATGATGAGTTAAGCTCTCTGGATCTTACTTCAGAGTAGACTGACTAGGGACCTCAATCCCAGCTGTAAACCCCTCATAAAGCATCTAGTCCAGTGGCCCTCAGCCTTCCTAATGCTTCGGTCCTTTATCGAAGTCCCCACCAACCATTAAATTAGTTACCCCACTGTTACATTGCTTTGCTGTTACTTCATAACTAATTCTGCTACTGTTATGACTCATAATGTGACTATCTTTGTCTTTGCATGGTCTTAGGTGACCCCTGTGAAAGAGGTGAAAGGGGTTGAGAACCATGGATTAGACTAATGTTTGAATAACTGGGAGGTGTGTATATAAGATAGATCTTGGGGCCAACTTGGAATTTGCATACACCAAAGTAATGTTCTCGGCAGAAATTCTCATACAAAGGGCTATCGTTGTTGCCAGCCTGTGCAGGGTCCAGATGGTATCCGGTAGCCCACTTTGGCTGCTTTTCTTCTTGAGCTCCAAACCAGTGTACAGGGTTGGCTTTGGTAGATATCTGTGCCGCCCATCAGAAAGCACACTTGGGGTTCTAACAGTAGCAGTGCACTCGAAAACTAAGAACAGCTCCTGTTGGGTTCTCAGTGTTATCAGTGTGAAAACTGCTGTAACATGTAAAAATTACCATGTTACGTAGCAATTCTCCTCTTACATTTATAGAGGGTAATCCCAGTGCACTGCAGACGGGGGCAGGAGGGTGCCATTAGTTGAGACTAGCTTGGGCTATATAATAGGTTTTAGGACAGCATGGACTTCAGAGTGAGACCTTGTCTCAAGAAAATAAAAGATATTAAAAATGATTTGTGAGTGTGACCATGTCTTTGCTATAAGATAGTTCACATTTATCTGGTCTGCAGGGACACATGCAGGCAAACCATTGTATAAATAATCATAAAAAAGTGTTTCTAACCATGTTCATCCTTGCAGCACCAGTTTTAGTTATTAGAATTATCCCAAAGGTTATTAATAGGATTATCAAATAAAATATGTCATTTTTCATACAATGGAAACTGTCTGAATATGTAAGTGGGTATACAGCATCAACTGACATGAGCCAATTTCAAGCTATTTTGGTGGGGATAAAAAGCAAAGGACAAATAATGCTCATCTGGCAAAAGCCTGACACCTGTGTTCAGGTTCCAGAACCAATGACTAAAGGACAGAATCCCTACCAAAAGTTGTCCTCTGACCTTCACACTCGGACCCACACTCATTCATCACACACACACACACACACACACACACACACACACACACACACACACCGTAAAAAGCAAAGTACCAAACGGTATGTGTCACTCATTATGTAGAGGTTTCACAAAACAGTTGTGACACAGCGACTCATGCCTCTCGTCCCAGCACTTAGGAGTCTTGTGACAAGAGGATCACAAATGAGAAGCCTGAGCTGCATAGCAAAAATAAACAACAACAAGGGAGCTGGAGAGATGGCTCAGTAGTTAAGAGTATTGAATGCTCTTCCAGAGGACCAGGGTTCAATTCCCAGCACCCACATAGCAGCTCACAACTGTCTGTAACTCCAGTTCCATGGCAAAATACCAATGCACATAAAAAATAAAAAAACATTAAAACAAACAAAAAACTTGGCCAATTTGCTGCTTTAAAACCTTCATTCTAAGCCGGGCGGTGGTGGCGCACGCCTTTAATCCCAGCACTCGGGAGGCAGAGGCGGGCGGATCTCTGTGAGTTCGAGGCCGGGCTGGACTACCAAGTGAGTTCCAGGACAGCCTCCAAAGCCACAGAGAAACCCTGTCTCGAAAAACCAAAAAAAAAAAAAAAAAAAAAAAAAAAAAACCTTCATTCTAAGGTTGACTTCACTGCTTAATAGGTTGTTAATTATTTTGAGATAGGCTGGCCTTGAACTCAGCTCCCTGCCTCAGCCTGGATTACAGGATTCCCTGGCTTGTAGTGTATTCTTTCACACCGCCTGCTTTTTGCTTAGAGAAGATCCATAGCTATTTGGATCTGGAATTGGCTGAGGAGGTTAAGTGGCTGGCAGGAGTGGTTGCTAGGTACTGGCCCGGGGCAGAAGCCAGGAGGCTGGTGTTTCCATCCTTATGCCACAGGTTATCAGTGTGCTTGAGAAGAGGTCCACAGGAGGGAGCTCACTATGTAGACCGTAGGTCTTCCCCGCCACAACAGTCTCTGACTCCATGTCTTGTTATCTTCCCTTCTCTAGTGGCTGGACCTCCACCTGAAGGAGAATGTGCCCCCTTCTCTTTTGCTCCTGTCACGAACCTTCTACCTAATAGATGTGAAGCCAAAGCCTATCGAACTACCACCAAGTATAGAGGTAAGTGAACGGATGCCGAACCCAGCTTGCCATCATTCCAGGACTCTCCCCAGACCGATGCCTTGAAGGCAGAGCACACACTACTTTGGGAATTAGGCTTTAACATCTAGTATTCTTCATTAGCAACTCCTATACTCTTCTCCGTTGACACTAATGGCTCCTTTTCTTTCCTATTTCATTTGTTCAGTTTTCTATAAATTTTCAAGCCAATAAAGGGCTAATTTAGAACGTTAACTTTTTGTCTCCATTCAATTCATTAACCTTTTTTTTTTTGTGGGTTTTCGAGACAGGGTTTCTCTGTGGCTTTGGAGGCTGTCCTGAAACTAGCTCTTGTAGACCAGGCTGGCCTCGAACTCACAGAGATCCGACTGCCTCTGCCTCCCAAGTGCTGGGATTAAAGGCGTGTGCCACCAACGCCCAGCTCCTTTTTTTTTTTTACTTGTAGTTTTTTTGTTTTTGTTTTTCCAAGACAGGGTTTCTCTGTGTAGCCCTGCTATGTCTTTGAACTCGCTCTGTAGACCAGGCTGACCTCTAACTCAGAGATCTGCCTACCTCTGCTTCCTGAGTGCTGGATTAGAGGTGTGCACCACCACTGCCCTACTAACTTAATTAATGACTGGGAGCAATACCATAATTGCCAATTTGTGTTTTGGGGGTTTTGTTTATTTTGGGGTGCATCTCACTGTGAAGCCCTGATTAACCTGGAGCTCACTATGTAGACCAGGCTGGTCTTTTTTTGGTGGTGGGGGGAGGGGTTGAGACAGGGTTTCACTGTTTAGCTCTGGCTGTCCTGGAACTCACTTTGTAGATCAGGCTGTCCTTAAACTCTGCCTGCCTCTGTCTCCTGAGTGCTGGGATTAAAGGCATGTACCAGCACCATTTTTTCATTTTTTTTAAAGATTTATTTATTTATTATGTGTACAATGCTCTGCCTGTATATGCTTGCACACCGAGGAGGGCACCAGATCTCATTACAGATGGTTGTGAGCCACCATGTAGTTGCTGGGAATTGAACTCAGGACCTTTGGAAGCATAGCCAGTGCTCTTAACATCTGAGCCATCTCTCCAGCCCCCCTTTTAAATGCTTACTTTTTTTATGTGCATTGGTGTCTTGCTTGCATGTCTGTTTGTGTGAGAGTGTAAGATCTTGGTGTTACAGGATGTTGTGACACTGGGTCTTCTGGAATAACTTGCTATTGAAAGAGCATATTCCATGTAACTCAAGAAACACTTCGTCTAATAAAGGGAAATGAGTTTGAACTGAAAAAAAGAAGAAAGGCTTAGTCTATCAGGCATGGTAGCGCACGCTTTTAATGTCAGCTCTCAGAGGCAAAGGCAGAGGAATCTCAGTGAGTTTAATCCCAGCAGAGGTGAGTTCTAGGTCAGCTAGATCTACATGGTGAGATCCTGTCTATCTATCTGCCACACATGCACGCACTCACAGAGTCAGAGGATGTTAACAATGATGTCATGTTTCTCCAGCCTCCAAAGTCAAACCTCGTCTTGGCTTCATCTACTCCCCCTGAGTCACAACAGAATGTTGTAGATACTGCACCTCAACTAAAAGGAACTAAGGTTAGCTACTTTCTTTCTACTCGATCAAGCTGATTAATTTTTTTCAATGTTAATTTTCCTATCCTCCAGACAAGGTCTGACTGTAGCTTAGGCTGGAGTCAAACTCCCGATCCTTTGCTTCAGCCTCCCAAGTGCTGAGACAACAGACACGCACAGGCAGCCAAGTGTCTGCATTTTAAATCCTTCTAATGAAACAGAAGGCATCGTACTCCATACAGTACTGCTTGCTAATAAAGAACATCTATTATGGTGTCTAATGTGTTCCTAAAAAATTCAACATACAGGACTAGGTGTGTAGCTAACTGGTAAAGGGCTTGTGGGAATCATGAGAAACCACAGCTTCTATCCCCAGCCCTGCAAAAAACATTTAAAAAAATAATCAACATTTTAATGACATGCAATTTTCAGACTTTTTGCCTTTCAAATGCTACATAATAAAACGTAGTTAAGGCTTCTTGGTATTCATGGTAGATTCTCGTGTGTGCTGTATTAAATCACTAATCTCTCAGTTGTGATGTTTAAGGATGAAGAATTGATAAAACTGCCCCCAGTACCATCCTCAGTCATAAAACCACCAGCAACCATCTCCAAAGAAGCAGTAAGTAGTCCACAGAGAAAGTTCTCTTCCCCCTTCCCGGTTATCTGTAAGGGTACCACAAAACACCACACAATTCTTCCTGTCAGCCAAACAGGAAGTGGTAGGCTGGACTCCAGTCATCTCATAATTGGTATCTTTTTACCTGTTATCCAAAAGTGGAGAAAAACAAATAAACAACCCCCACCAATGCAATGGCAGAGCAAACTTAAGCATGTAAAGTCTAGAAGCTAATTACAGTATAGGCAGATCCTTATTTTTTTATGTGCTGAATGCAAATAGCTTACACATGTTATAGAGTTTCCAGGGGCTTCTAATGTCAGGATATACTAGCAGGAAAGCAATTAAAGTTTTAGAAAAATGCATGCAAATAAGAAATTTCTGTGCCCACTTCTCCCATTTGGGTGATGGAATTTGGGGGAGGGTAGACACAATCGAACAGTAGGAAGGTCACCCAGTGGGGGGGTTGGGGGATAGATGAACTGTGTGTGACAGATCCACTTAGGGTCTGTGAACCTCTGACTGGGTAGGCATTCAGAAGACGATCCCAGGGCTCCTACTTGCTTGTGTCTTCATCTTTATTACCAAAGCAGTTGACACGTGTGACTTCATGGCCACTGTCTAGCTGCTTTTCTTTGGGGGATGGGATGGGTGAAGAAAGCTCACTCTAGTTCAGGCCTTCCTGGAATTCGGGCCAGTTCTCCAACCTCGCCTGCCTGGGCATTGGGATTACAGGCATGACACACACACTGAGCCTGGCTTGTGGCCATTAGTTTGGATAAGAAGGTAAAAGGGGATGCCTGAAGAATTTAAACTGGTTAAAGCCCTCTTTTGCACCTAGATTATCCAGGCCAAATCCCAGAAGAACTCACAGAACAGCAAGGCTAATTCAAAAGGAGCCTAAGGACCCCTTGAAGATGGAGCTCACTCTCTCCAGTCACTGTCTCCTCAGCAGTGGCATCCATGAAGGAATTCTAGCTAAGACTGCCTGGCTTGAGATAAAGGATCAGCCATTAAGTCGTTGGAGGCCTCCTGACCATTCCAGATGTGCAAGCAGTAACACCAAGTTTAGGCCACTTAGAGAAGCTTAATTGTGGTCTATTTCTACTGTATAATGTGTCATCCTACTAAACTTTGAGTAAAGCCCACTCCCATGTTGTTTTTGAATGGCTTCCTGTTTGTGTGCATTTGGAGGGAGACTGTGCTGGGGAGTGAAATCAGAGGACCTGTGGTTTCTAGGCAACTACTCCATCACTGGAGTAGTTGAGGTAAGGTCAAATTGCCCAGGCTAGCCTTGAATTTTTACACACACACACACACACACACACACACACACACACACACACACACACACACCACTCCATCATCTCCCAAGTACCTGGGATTATAGCCCAGGTGGTTCAGACCTTTTAAGAGGAAATGCATTTCATAATGGAGTCAGCTTGGCACCTTGGATACCTCTGCCTCCTGTGGTGTGGAATCCCTAGTCAGAACATAGAGGTTACCAAAACCACTTTTTTTTTTTTTTTTTTTTTTTTTGGTTTTAGGAGACAGGGTTTCTCTGTATTGTTTTGGAGGCTGTCGGTCCAGCCCGGCCTCTAACTCACAGAGATCCGCCTGCCTCTGCCTCCCGAGTGCTGGGATTAAAGGCGTGCGCCACCACCGCCCGGCTCCCAAAACCACTTTTAAGAGCGCCTGACCACCTTTGCAGAGTGATTCTTCAGTGGAACAGTGCTATAAGTACCTGGGACCAGGTTGGACATACTTCCCAGGAAGGCAAAGCATCTTGAAGAAGTCAAAACAGATTAGTGATGCTGGAGAGATTGTTCAGCAGTTAAGACCATTTGATCTTGCAGAGGATCAGGGCTCTAATCCCAGCACCCTCATGGTGGCTCACAACCATTTCTAACTCCCATTCCATAGGACCCAACACTCTCTTCTGAATTCCACAGGTACCAGTCATGCATGTGATGCACATACATACGTGCAAACAAAAGACTCATAAATCTTAAAACGAGATTAACTAGCCAGGCAGTGGTGGCACACACCTTTAATCCCAGCACTTGGGAGACAGAGGCAGGTGGATGGATCTCTGTGAGTTTGAGGCTAGCTTGGTCTACATAGCAAGTGCCAGCATAGGCTCCAAAGCTACACAAAGAAATCCTGTCTCAAAAAGGAGAGAGAGAGAGAGAGAGAGAGAGAGAGAGAGAGAGAGAGAGAGAGAGAGAGAGAGAGAGAGAGAGTTGTTGTTGTTTTTCTCAAGACAGGGTTTCTCTGTGGCTTTGGAGGCTGTCCTGGAACTCCCTTGGTAGTCCAGGCTGGTCTCGAACTTACAGAGATCTGCCTGCCTCTGCCTCCAAGTGCTGGGACTAAAGGTGTGCGCCACCACCACCGAATGCATGGTCTCTCGTGCTAGCAATTGAACTACATCTCCAGCCCAGAAAGACGTGCCACAAAACACTCCCTTGTCATGGAGGACACGCCCCACCCTGTGCTGCTAATTAACTGATTTCTCCAGACTGATGAAGCCCTGTGTTAATACGTCATCCTATGCTGTTGCTATTGGTCTAACCAGTTGGCACACAATAAAACTTACCTCTTCAAGTGGTGTTTAAAAAATGTTTATGTATATGTTTATGTATATGTTCATGAATACCCGAAGAGGGAATCAGATCCCATTACAGTTAGTTGTGAGCCACCTTGTGGTTGCTGGGAATTGAACTCAGGACCCCTGGAAGAAGAGTCAGTGTTCTTAACTGCTGAGCCATTTCTTCAGCCCATGATTTTTTTTTTAACTTGATGTACATTACAGGTATGGAATATGAGAACAGGATTAGCTAGTTAACTGGCTTAACTGTTTCATCTACAGGACTCGTATGTGGCTGCCCTCTCAATACTTTCTAGTCTTCTCAATGGGCAAAATGGGAAGTTAAATCTAGTCACTGTGATCATCAGTGTGCTTCCTTTCTGTTTTACTTTTTGTTTTGGAGATTACTGGACAATCTTGGTTGGCCTAGAACTTGCTATGTAGAGCAGGCTGGCCTTGGATTTACAGAGATCATCAGTGGCCACCCTCCTGAGTTCTGGTATTAAAGGCATGTGATACCAGGTCTCTCTCTTGTTACTTTGTTTCATTTGTGGGTTGTTTTGGTTTTTCAAGACAAGGTTTCTCTGCTTAGCCCTAGCTGTCCTGAACTCTGTGTAGTCCAGGCTAGCCTTGATAGCAGAGATTCATCTGCCTCTGCCTCTGCCTCCTAAGTGATGGGATTAAAAGCATGTGCCACCATGACTGGGAACTTGTGTTTTTTAAGACAAAGCTTCATGTAGCCCAAACTGGTCTTAAACTAGTAGTAGCTTTCCTTGGTTTTGCTAACTTCTAGGCTAGTAAGCTACTTGATACCTCTCTCTGCCCATCTTTATAGATGGTATCGATGCTTCCATTTTCAACATTTAGGATACTTGGCCATAACCCCAGGCTGCAACCTCACTGGTAGAGCCCTGGCCAGTGACCAGGAACCACAGCTACAGAGCTCAAACCTTACACAGGATTCTGCCATAATAGTTGTTGGTGGCATTTAATAGTATCACCCTGCACTTGTGACAGGTCTAGTTCTGCACAAGCCACATTGGTCAAGTCCAGAGTTTTAGAATACTAAATCCAGGCCAAGGATTCCCACTCGCAGGTAGGTCTGTTATGTCAGAGCAAACTGGCCCATTACCTAATACGGTGGTGGTGGTGGTGGGGACTTTAGCTTGCTGGCTCCACCCGGTGGCAGCTGATAAACAGACTTCATTACCATTAAGGCAGTTTCTTCATCTATGTTCAATCTTACTTACCTGAAATCAATATATTACATTAACAGAGCCAGGGGACTGATGATCTCTAGCCTCTGGCAATTAGAAAGGGTGGAAAGGCAGTATTGATTGATGCCTTGGCCATATTTTAACCCTCAGGAAACCAGACAGATGCAATACTTTGACAGCACATCTTCATTAGATAAGCTGGGTTCCCTGTCCCAAGAGACTCAATCTGGTCATCTAAGTAAAACAGCCATTTCATTTTCCTTCAGGTCAATTTTACTGTCTTTTATTTGATAGCCACCCTGTCTCGGGGGATATTTGTGGGCAATTTGAATAGCAACAGCGAGGACTTCGGTGCCTTCTATTCCGTAGCATCTTTCCTCAAATCATACAAAGCCCTCTGTAGATTCTCCCATCCATTCACACAACATTGAGCCAAGCAGCACTGAGGCAGAAATTATGGTCACTATTTTAACAAGGAAAACAACTATGATATGACCTCTAAGCAGATGAGTCTGAGCTAAAATTCATTCCCTGGTCTTCTTCGCCGAATTATACCTTTCAGCATAAGAAAACACTTGTAATACTTTTGACAGTTACATGTTTACAGAGAGAAACAATGATAACAACTCCATGATGATGACCAAAACTATAGTCACCAAAAATGCCCCGCTCAGAATGTATTAAAGAAGCAGCCTTAATCCCCGCAGGATGAGGCCACATTGAACTGTCTTGTATTCAGCAGTGACCCAGCAGTAAGCACTAAGAATACAGCAGGGCTGGTCTCAGCCAGATAAGGTGCCACCTGAAAGGACAATAACCACCAGCAGGTGGCAGAAGTAAGTCTCCAAGCAGAACCAAACCAAAGGAGATTGTTTTCCCTTTCCTGAGGGGTGGGTGGAGTTTGTATAGGAAAAACCACAAGCCAAGATCAGGGATAGTCCCAACAAATGCAACCTGGAAGGGGAGGGCAGGAATGGGAAAGGAAATGGAGAGGAGGTTGGTTAAGACAAGACTAGCTTTGGGTGACATTTTCTCTCACAGATGCAAAGGCGCACCCACACAGGGTTTGGGCTTTGAGTCTCTGTATGGTTCGTTCTACCGTTGGCTAGTTTCATCTCCTCTGAGGAAACAATCTGGTCGGAGGAAACAAGCTCGTAGTCTTGGTTCTCTGCCCTCCATTACTTTGGTCTTCTTTCCCTGTCTTTCCCAAATCAGAGATAGAAGGGCTGCCTGTGAGGTCAGGGAAACACAGAAAGCACACAGTGCCAACAGCTCATGGCCCCTTAGTCCCTGTCTCCCTCCTTTGCAGGGACATCTGCTCCCTTTTCACACGCCCAGGATAAAAATGAAGCAGCAGCAATTTTTATTGAGGGACCTAAACTGAAAATAGGTCTAAAACATAATTTAAAAAAATAAAACAGCAAAAGTAGCAAAAAATATATGACCTTTTAAAAAACATTTTCCTTTTTTTTTGTTTTTGTTTTTAATATATAGCAATGGATGCCTCCCAGCCACCAGGAGCATCTCACCCAATGGGTAAATCTCTAGTAACGGCCCTTTTAAAAAGACATGTAAATATATACTCAGATTTATACACTTTGTGTTTTCTTCATAGCTATGTACAGAGCCCCGAGTCTAGGGCTCAGCCCCAGGACCACATCACTGCTCCCCATCTCTGCCTCACCATCTTCTGGTACCAGGTATTTGGTCAGCAAAGCAAATTAGTATTGGAATTAAGAAGCCACTGGTACCACCCATCCGAAGCAGAGGCTGTCTTCAGTAAAGGCCTGAACAGAAACAAACCCCACTGCTTCAGTAGCCCCACGGCTGCTGCCACCAGAACACAGGAGGCCAATGGGTCGACCAGAACGCTCGAGAGAGCTCTTGCTCGCTCTCCTGTTATTCTACTCCCCAGGCCTCCAAGGAGTACCAGGCAGCAGGAGGGGTCTTGGTCCAACACCCGGGAAGGAGGAAGTGGCTACCAGCAAGTACCTGCCTCTTGGCTCCCCTCTCACACGGCAGGTTGAGAAGGGGAAGAGGGGTCTGGGGTGGCGGGGTGATGACGGGGGCAGGCCACACAGGAAGGCCTCAAGTACACACCGGCTCTTGCCAGCAACAAAGGAGAAAGGGAGAGGCAGTGTGTCCCGCAGGGAATTATGGGTGAGGGGCACAGGTGACGACGAAACTGGGGAAGTCAGCGCCTTTTGAGTCCACCATTGGCAAGCTGGGCCGGGTGTCGGGGCAGACAGGGTTCCTTGGCCGGGTGTCGGGGCAGACAGGGTTCCTCAGGTAACGGCTCATGAGAGAAGACAGAGTCCTCCCCTGAAGAGCAGGTAGAGCTCCGTGTGTCGGGAAAGCTGGGAGAGTACTGGTCCAGCGGCATCGACAGGTCCAGATACTCCTGTGAGGAGGAGGGGGCAAGTGGCACACACACCTTCCTGCGGCCGTGTCCCCTGAGGTGCCTGGGAGGACGGCCCACGTCCCAGCCCAGAGGAGCTCTACCTGGTTGGAGGTCAAGGCCACAATGCGGTCCAGGTCTTCCACCAGCTGCTTGAAAGTCGGCCTCTGAGAGGGCACTGCGTGCCAGCAGTCCCGCATCATCATGTACCTGAAGCAGGACGGTGAGGTCAAAGAGAGGGCAATGGCGGGGCGGGGCGGGGCGGGGCCGGAGGGCGGGGCCGGGATGACCAGGGAGGCTGCTCCCTCCAAACACATAGCTTTCACCATCTGCCTTCCCTCCGTGCTCCCACTTCCTTCAGAGCCAAGAACTTCAAGAACCTCCCATGAGCAGCCACCTAAGGAACCCGCCCTGTCTTCCCCAACACGTGACCCAGCCTGCCAGCGGAGGACTCGAAGGGCGCCGGTCTACCAGCAGCCTCTCCCCCACGGTCTTCCCCCCAAGTCGTGCTTACAGCTCATTGGTACAGTTAGTGGGCTTGTCCATACGATGACCCTCCTTCAGCAGCTTGAAAAGCTCTTCCACAGGCACACCAGGGTATGGGGAGCCACCCAGAGTGAAGATCTCCCACAAGAGCACCCCAAAAGACCACCTAGAGGAGAACGCGGTGCCACTGAGACTCACGGCACCGGGCCAGACTGCCCTAGGGCTTCCTAGGTCCTCTTGAGAACTCAGCACGGGAGGTGCTCACCTTGAACCTCTCTGCCCCCCCCCCCGCACAGCCCTTAAGTTCAGGAGGCAGGGCACAGGAGACAAGGGGTCAGCAAGGGACAAGACAATAGTCCCTCCCCCCCATGATGGAGAGAGATCCTCAGCAGTCTAGAGTTGCAGGCCTGCTGGCATTCTTTCCCCAGCATATCCCGGGTGATCGTGTGTTTCAAACTCACACGTCACTCTGGTGGGTGTAGATCCGGTCGAACAACGCCTCGGGTGCCATCCACTTCACGGGCAGCCGGCCCTGCAAACAGCAGTGTGGGGAGAAATGAGCCAGACAGCTCCTGGGATGGCTCAGGGCAGCGAGGGGACCCAGGGCAGTGAGGGGACCCAGGGCAGCGAGGGGACCCAGGGCAGCGAGGGGACCCAGGGCAGCGAGGGGACCCAGGGTATGGACAGGTGGGACCCAGGGCAGTGAGGGGACCCAGGGCATGGACAGGTGGGACCCAGGGCATGGACAGGTGGGACCCAGGGCAGTGAGGGGACCCAGGGCAGGGACAGGTGGGACCCAGGGCAGCGAGGGGACCCAAGGCAGCGAGGGGACCCAGGGCAGTGAGGGGACCCAGGGCATGGACAGGTGGGACCCAGGGCAGTGAGGGGACCCAGGGCATGGACAGGTGGGACCCAGGGCATGGACAGGTGGGACCCAGGGCAGCGAGGGGACCCAGGGCAGTGAGGGGACCCAGGGCGCGGCACGCACGCTTTCTTTCGGCCAATCCCACGGCACCTTTCCTTAGATCACAACCCCACGTGAGCATGGCAGAGCGTATAGGGAAAGCCTAGTGGGGTGTGGGACCCAGGAGATGCCACGCCAGAGACTCACATTGGTGGTTTTTTTATAGTAGTCGATATGGTGAATGTCTCGAGCTAGGCCAAAGTCTGCGATCTTCATTACGTTGTCTTCTGTCACCAGGACATTCCTAGCAGCCAGGTCTCGGTGTATGCACTGCAAGGGGGGGAAGGGGGTTGACGACAACCTTGAACCACGCTCTGCCACACAGCCAGCTAGCCCCCCCCCTACTCCAGCCAGCACTTATTGTGTAGTAGGTGGCAGATCGCTGTACCTCACAGGCCTTCTGCCCTCTGGCAACCCCCCAGAATATTCTTTAATTCTCGACACCTTCAGCTGTAGTCTTCTCAATCAATTTAGCAAGCCCTCCTTTATGCACGCCTTCTTTCTTGATCCCAACCTCTAGCTTTTGGAATTATAACCCCCCAAACAGGATGTTTAGGCGCGCACTCAGGCTGTGGAGGTGTGTGTGCTGAGCCGTGCCCTCCCTGGCAGAGCTTGTCTGCACTGGGTAGGGAATTGAAACAAAGATATAGTGAACACTGAAACCCGAGACAAGCACTTTGACAGACACAAGTCATCTTATCCTCACCTAATTCTAGGACATAGAAATTAATATTCCTATTTTTTGTCTGAAGAAATACAAAGCTGGGTTCAGTGGCACATGCCTATAACCCCAGCACTTGAGAGGTCGAGGCAGGATAATCACAAATTTAAGGCCAGTCTGTGCGGCACAATGAATTTGAGGTCCGCCTCTGTTACCAAATGGGACCTTAGATATAAATTTAAAAATAGTTGCCTCAGTCTATGCAGAAAGTGGCTATGTAGATTTCAAACCCAATTCAATCGGACCCCAAGGCGACAAGGGCTTTCCTGAAAGCCTAATGAAACACAAGTGGTCTGGTTTTGGGCACCCCGAGCTCTAAAGGACACAGTGATAGGCTGGAGCCAGGCACAGTAGTGCACACAGCATCCTGGCACCAGAGAATGGGGGTACAGATGAGCTCAAGGCCAGCACAGACTATGTAGTCAGAAATTCGAGCACTAGGCAGCTTCAGTCCTACCCTGACTTTTGTGGGGAGGAGTGCAATCAGGCTCCATACCTTCTTAGAGGCTAGATACTCCATGCCCCGGGCCACCTGATAGGCACAGGATACCAGATCTTTAGAGGACAGCTGTTCCTCGGGGTTGTGGCTGGGGTTGTAGCAATATTCCAGCCCAGGAGGCCTCCGGGCCTGCAGATACTCCCGAAGGTTGCCTTTGGAGGCATACTCCACAATGACATAAAGAGGACCTATGAGCACAAAGATAGAGCCCACAGGTCAGGCAATAGGTCAGCAGGTGTAGCTATACCTAATGGAAGCCCCTCCTCCAAATGTCACAGCCCACATGTGTCCCATGCCTAGTGTAAACCCCCTTTCCTGACTCCCCCGGATGGGAACAGGGAAAGTCATTCTTCCTATAGAAAGTCAGAGAAAGAATTCTTCCCAGTAGAGTCCAGAAAGTTCCCAAGCAACGCTGAGGGTAGGAGCCCCATAGTAGACTCCAATAACATCCTTGTTCCTGTTCACGTACTGAATCTAGGCGTCAGTATGTAATCTTGGACAAATGCCAGCCCCCGAGAAACACGTTAAACTCCCAGCTAAAGCCAGGTTCTCGGCTGCTGCCCGGAGCCACCTACCGTCCTGTGTGCAGGCCCCCAGCAGGTTGATGATGTTCTTATGCTTGCCGATCATCTTCATCATCTCCATCTCCGAGATCAGGTCCGACAGGTCCTTCTCTGTTGCGTCGGCTTTACAAGCAAACCGGAGAGTGGCGTGAGGGAAGCTGAGCCCAAAGGGACCCCCGTCCCCCAGGACCTGCTTGTCTCCCCTCAACTCCCCATCCAGGCATCGCCACTGCCATGTGGTGCTGAAAGTGGCCGGGGAGACCATGAGGAAAAAGAAAGATTGCCCCTCCAGTCCCAGGTTAGCCCCTCAGGCAGTGCGGCAGCGCCACAGAACGCTTTCCATTTGGTCCAGACCTCGTTTGCTTAGAAAGGGAAGAGACTACCATGGCAGCACACAGGAGCATCACTCACATTTCAGCATCTTCACAGCCACTTTGGTCACGCGGTTGGGTTTGTCCTTATCCAGCCCGATGGCCTCCGCCAATACCACCTGCCCAAAGCAGCCCTCTCCAAGAGGTTTGCCTAAGACCAGTCTTGAGGCAGAAAGAGAGTGACAGTCAGGGCTGGACACACAGTGAGTGACAGTCGGGGCTACTAAAAGTCAAACTCTTTCCTACAGGGCAGCTCATCCCCGTTTCTCCTGGCGTTTCACCCAGTCAAGAGCGGGGAGAAGCTATTTCCAGAGGCATCTACCTAAAAGGCCTCAGCATACGATTCCTACAGCTAGGACACGTATGGGGTCCTCCGTGGGAAGTCACAGCGTATTATTACCTGTCTCTCGGCAGCTCCCAACGGGGGTCTTCAGGAAGCTCATACTCAGAGACTCCAGCTAGCATGGGGGTCCCACTGGAGGAGAGTCGTGAAGGCCGAACCAGGAGGACCCCAGAGTTCATGGATGCACTGGAGTCAGCGGACACCTGTAAGAAAGAGTGGGGTCACCCTTCTAGCAAGGCGAGCAGGAAGGGGCAGCAGACTCCTCCCAAATCCCCAGCTTTTCTCCACAGCACAGATTGGCTCCTCTCCTTAGCACGGTGTGGTGAAAAACAAAAACATAAGAGGTCAGAAGCTATATGACTGAGTAATTTCTACCATCAAAAAGTCTTTCCAAATCCCAGCACTCGGGCGGTGGTGGCGCAAGCCTTTAATCCCAGCACCGGGGAGGCAGAGGCAGGCAGATCTCCGAGTATAAGGCCAACTTGGTTTATAGGATAGCCAGAGCTACAAGGGAAACCTTGTCCTGAAAAACCAAATTAAAAAAAAAAAGTCTTTCTGGGCTCCATTTTACTCACCTACTCGATGAACATACCAAATATACCTCTTCCAGTTTAGTGTTTTATAATATCATTAACAGCTCTTTTCTTTTCCCAACTGTTTGCAAAAAACTCTTTCTCAGACTATGGAGACCTAATCCCCAAGGCACCTTTCTGGGTCAGCAGTGTTCTGAGGGACAGTTAACCATTCACACTTTCTAACCCAATTCCTCCCACCGTGTCTCAGGAGATAGACCGAGGCCTTTGTGGTTGGGGTACAGGTAGACAGGTTTATAACGTTCCAATGTCTCTAGTCCAGAGGGTGGAGCAAAGCCCGGCATGGTAGATGAGGAACAGCCAGGGGCTGGGAAAGGAAGCAGGCCCTGGAGGCCCAGAGGCGGCGGCAGTGGTGAGCGTGCAAATCCCCCATCTACTTTCTGTTACCTGTCTGCGCAGAGGGATGCTCTTGGCCAGCTTGTGCACAGCCATCTGGCTATGGAAGTCACTCTTCTTGGTGCCGCTCTTCATCTTGTAGATGATGACAGAGCCCACCATACAGGAGATGAGGAAGGCCCCGGTGCAATAGATGATGATCTCCAGATAGAGCGGTGACGTCATCACAGCTGGTCTCTCTTCCAGGGCTGAGTCAGTGTGGACAGGGCGTCAGCGGGTTACGGGGGCTTTGCCCATGAGAGGTATGCCCCATGAGAAACCCAGCCCCTCTTCCTTTCCCCCTGGGAACTTATAGGGAAGGGGAAAACCCAGCCAGATCCTAGTGAAGACTGGGATTCTGGTATCAAAAGAACCAGACATCTTTAACGTCCTTAACTTCAAAGCCCATAGAGGATAAAGCCTAGACTATCCTGCTATACAAGTCAAACACTCATTAACTCCAGAGCCACCTTGCAGCTCCCTAGAGGGCTAGATGGGCACCACAGACCCTGCAGAACCTCAATGTTGTGCCATAGATCATACAGAGACAGGCTGTTATGACCTCAAAGAACAAGACATAGAGTGGCACTCAAATGGGGGCTAATGAATGCTCATGGAAGCCACCCTGTGTCTTACTAACCACCTGTCACCTGTTAGATCCGACCCACCAATGGCCAAAACACAGTCGAAATAAATTCAATGTCTAAGTGTGTCTGTAGATGGAAAAACGTGTATTTGGCAGTTCTTAGGTAATCTACTTATGGCCCCCACAGGATTCCTAAAATGTAAGGAAGTGGGAGATTGGGAGGGGGGGCATCGATTTACTGTGTTCTTCCACTTCTATTTAGAATTCATACTGCCAGGCAGGGTGGAGCACACCTTTAATCCCAACACTTGAGAGGCAGAGGCGGGCAGATCTCTATGAGTTCAAGGCCAGCCTTGTCCACAGAGTTCCAGGACAGCCAGGACTGTTACACAGAGAAACCCTGTGTTGAAAAAATCAAAAGAATAGAATTCATACTGTCTTGGCTAATTTTATGTCAATCTGATACAAGTTACAGTCATCTGAAAGAAGGAAATCTCAATTGAGAAAATGTCTCCATAAAAGTGGGCTGTGTGTAAGCATGCACGGCACTTTGCTATTAGTGATTAGTGCAGAGGGTCCAGTCCACTGTGGGGAGTGCCATTCCTGGGCTCTGGGAGAGCACAGAGCAAGCCATGGGGAGCAAGCCAGTAAGCAGCACCCTCCTTGGTGTCTGCATCAGCTCCTGCCCCCAGGTGTCTGCCCTGCTTAAGATTCTGCCCCAACTGCCTCTGATGATGAATTGTGGTATGGAAAGATAAGCCGAATAAACCCTTTCCTCCCCAAGTTGCTTATGGTCATGGCGTTTCAACACAGCAATAGTGACCCTGACTGAGACATTTGCTGGTTAGTCCACCTTTCCCTTCAGCACCAGAAACAGTGTCTGCCCGCCGGAACCGCCTTCCCCTGCACGTATACAGCCCTCTTCCTACAGTCCTCCCCTTTAAAACCTCAGTCAGCCGGAGGAAGAGGAAGGGACACCCGGGGAGTCCTCCCCACCCAACAAGGGACCTCAGAGCTGATGACAGGGAAAGCGCTATTTGTCCTTTCCCCCGCCCAGGATCAGAAAATGAAGACTCACAGGGAGCACTGACTAAACAGTCAGGGGTGAGGATAAAAAGAAGATGCTTCTCTGCAAGCATCAGTGCGCGGGGCCGCTGGGCAAGCAAGGTGGAAGGGAAGAGTCGAGAAGGAATGAGAGGCAGCAGCCGCAGAACAGCAGCACCCAGGTCTCACGCAGCCAAGACCATACTGGTCTTGTGTCACCAGCCCACCACCCGGCACGGCTGCAGGCTCCTTCCTTCCTGGCTGGTACATGGGACACAGATCTCCCCGCTTGGGAGGGGTAAGCCAGAGAGGCCGAATGGTCACTGTCAGGTTAAGACAGGCCTTTCCCAAGGTAGCTCAAGTTTGCTGCTATCCAGGCATGCCAATCAAAGAGCAGCAGAATGAAGACGGGGCCAGCAGCATCCAATGGAAGCCGTAGGCTCCCGTTGGCCCAGAACCTGTATTCACAGAGAAGAGGTCCAGGGCTTTTCTTATTGACGCTCTTGGGACTGGCTAAGAGGTCCCAGTAATTCAAACCCTCGGGCACCAAGTGGATGAGGGAAGATGCTATTCCCAAGGACAGAAGGAGCCTGTGCTTTCCGGAAAGCCCTGCTGCAAGGTAAACCCAGAGCTCATGCATGCATTACACTGACCAGGGAGAGAGCCAGATACAGATGTGCAGGGGGAGGCTGCCCCGTGACTTCCTGAGAATCCAGGGACCCCCTGCACGTGCCTCAAAGCGGGAGCAGAAAAGGGCACACAGCAGATGGGAGCCATCTCTTCTGGCCTCTCCCCAGCCCTGTAATGGATGCGCTGCTCCCATGGCAAAGGCAGGACAGGGAAAGGATCAGTGCAGTGTATACCTTCCAGAACGGTCAACCATGCAGAGTGATGGGAGAGTCCGATAGAGTTACCCGCCAAGCACGTATACTCCCCCGCATCCTCAAAGGAGACATTTCGTAAGTGAAGCACCTCCATCTCCTTGTCGGTGGTATTAACTCCAGCAGTCTAGAAGAGACAACGGAAGCAAAATGGACAAGCACAGGACATGAGACCTCAGAGGGACAGAGAAAGAGTGGGGACAGCGAAGGGGACCAAAACCAGAGGAAGAAATGCTCCCAGCATCTCCTTTGCAACAAGGCAAAAACCACCAGGCAGCGAGACCTGTTAGAGGAAAAGAGTGAGGTCCTGAGGGAGGCGCTCCTGCAGACCTGAGAGGACGGCGGCGGGTTACGACCCTTCACCAGACGCTGGCAGCCACTGGCCCAGCCAAGCATGCGGGCGACGGGCAGCATGGAGAAATGGGGCCTGGCAGGCGGGGGCTGTTTGGTTTTAGGTAAAGAGGAGTCAGTGGGTACAGATGGACACATGGCGGGGAAAGAAAGGCAGTCTACACACACACACACACACACACACACACACACACACACACACACACACACACACCCTCTGCAGATACAGGTAAGAGAGAGAATAACGGTCCCTTCTCTTCGCCACCATTTGAAACTTTAAAGTATCATTCCTAACACAAAAGACTATCTCATAAGTGCATGGATGGGTATAAGCACTTACACACACACACACACACATACACACACACACACACACAACCTGCAGATGCCAGTAAGAGAGAGAATACCCGGTCCCTTCTCTTCGCCACCATTTGAAACTTTAAAGTATCATTCCTAACACAAAAGACTATCTCATAAGTGCATGGACAGGCATAAGTACTTACACACACATACACACACACACACACACACACACACACACACACACACACGCATATGGGAGGGGTAGGAAGGGGAGAGGGAGAGAGAGGGAGAGAGAGGGAGAGAGAGGGAGAGAGAGAGGGGGAGAGGGGGAGAGAGAGAGAGAGAGAGAGAGAGAGAGAGAGAGAGAGAGAGAGAGAGAGAGAGAGAGAGAGAGAGAGAGAGAGAGAGAGAGAGAGAAGGCATAAGGCATAAAGGGAACCACAGATAACCAACACAGTACCAAACCAAACCAACCTCCCAAGCCAGGGATTTTTCCATGGCTCTGGGCATTAAGAACAAAGTAAGAGAAAGGTAGAGTTGGTGCTGGCTTCCCAATCTGCCCCAGCAGTGTGGGGCCTAAATCAAGTACCCAGTATAGAGTCCCGTCCATCTCCCCATTACCTTTTGCCACAGGTCTGGTGACAGTGAGCCACGCAGACTGGTTAGCTTCACCAATATAATTGGAAACCTTACACACATATTCCCCGCTCTGGGCCTCTGTCACATTGAACAGGGTCAGCACCTCCGCATCCGAGCTATTAATCCCCGAATGCTGGAATAAACCAACGACACACCAGTCAGTTGGGCAAACACTGAGATGTGGCCACACTGTGCTCCTGGGGTAACTTTCAGTCAGGTCCAAGGAGCCAAGGTAAGGGAGACGCTGAGACCTACCACCTTCTCTTCTGGGTGGAACAAAACGAAACCTCTTAGAAGAGTAGATGGAAAGGAAGGGTAAGACGGTAAAACAGGAGGGGAGGGGGAGGGAAAACAGAAGAAAAAGGGAAACAGAAAGGGGGAGGGAAAGGGGGAGAGCAGAGGAAGGGAGGGGACGGGAAGGGTCACTGTCCCAAAGCAAATATTCTCTATGTGTTAAACTTCCTCTACCAGACCAGGGTGGGGACTTGTATGTAATTGGAGACAGAGCTCCCAGGCTCAAAGCTAGAGCTGGCCCTCTTTCTTCCAGAATATTTTCAGCTCCAGTGGCAAAGAGAAGGGACAGCCAGTAAATCTCTAGGACAGCCAAGGCAGGGGAGGATGAGGTCTAACTTCTGGTTATTCCTGCTGTAAAACCCATTGGAGACATAGGCAATTACCCCCCTGGATTAATGGAGCACTCAGGGGCAGTGAGAGACTGGGAGTGAGGGGAAAAAGAAAGAAAATGCCACTACTCCTTAAGCGCCTGAGAATTTATAGGTGGCATTTACTTTTCCAGCTGTTTAAGCAGCGCCCTTATCGTTTACCTTGTTCGCCAAAAGATTGTAACTTGGGAAACAAGCAGGTCGGACACGGGTAAACACGTGTTGTTGGAAGGCTGTGCTGCTGGGCCACAAGCAACAAGAGTCTCAATGCCTTCCTCGAGTGACTGATCCAAGATCCTGAACCACTCTCAAAGGTCCTTAGAAGCCAGCCGCTATTATCACCCACCCCACCCTCTCTTCCCAACGCATTCCCACCTTCTGCTGTCACCAGCCTGTGTCTAGATCCCTACTAAGATGGAGTATGATGTGCCTTACGGGTAAGGCTGAGCCCTAACCCCGGGCACTGAGCCCCAGGGGACACCTGGTCACCTTCCCAGCATATCGACCAAGAATGAGGCTAAGATTACCTTCAGGATCTGGACATATGGCAGGTTGTCCGGGCCAATCTTACTTCCATTCACCTCAATGTGCTTGAGCCACTGGATGTGAGGCTGTGGGTCACTGTACACCTTACACATGAACTCCACGTTGCTGCCCAGGGCCACGGTCTTGTTGGCAGGTAACCCTGCCTGCAGGATGGGCCGGTGAGGGGACCGCTCTGTGGAGGAAGGGAGAATATGGACATGTCTCTTCAATGGCCTGGTCCTGGTTGGGATGCTGGCAGAGGTAGGGTCTACCTTGGTTCTCCAGTGTCCTACCCAGTGCCTCTGTTCAACTCCAGCCCCTTGGACCCAGTTTGAGAGAAGGGATGCCATTTCCTCCAGTCCTGTACCACATTTCTTGTCTAAACAGAGACACACTCCCAGATTCCAGTGTCTTAGAGCCTCCCCAGATCTTCCCGACCAGAGTCATCTTCCTGAACTGCATCAATGTCAAGGTAGGTGCTGGTTCTGAGGCTCTGGACCATATACCCTACAGAACAGAAAGCCTACAATCTCTGTAATCACAGCCCCGAGACAAACAAGACACTGTTCTTCCTGTCTTTTGAAACGCCACCAAGTAGACTTGCTTGAGACTCTTTTATTTTTAATATTTTTTTTGATGCTTGAAATTCTATATTCAAAGGCACTTGGCCTCTGAATCTCAGTGTGTGTACTTGGCCTACAGCAACTCTAATTGTGCCTATACTGTTGAGGACACAAAGGACAAAGTCCAGGGCATGAATTTAAAGACCCTGGTATGTTAGTGGTGTTCATTAAGCAACTGCTACTATTATGCTACAGTTCTCACCACCGCATCAAGACACAGTAGCGGTTGCTTAATGAATGAATGGGAAAAAAAAAAAGTGAGTTAAGAATGGTAGTGCGTGCCTTTAATGCCTTTAATCCCAGCACTCAAGAGGCAGGGCAGGCAGAGTGAGTTCAGGTGAGTTCAAGGTCAGCCTGGTCTACATGGCAAGTTCCAGGATAGCCAGGGACATACTGAGACCCTGTCCCAAATAAGTAAATGAGTGAATGAATGAATGAATAAATAAAACAAAAGAAAGAAGAAAAGTGAGGCTTAAGACAGGCTCATGCCTGTAATCCCAGCACTTGAGAGGTTGGGGCAGGAGGAACACCATGGATTCAAGGTCAAGCTGTACACACAGTGAATTCCAAAGCAGCCTGGGCTTAAGGTCTGAGATTGATATAAATCAAATAGGAAGGAAGAGAGGGAGGAAGAGAAGGCACAGAGGGAAGGAGGGAGGGAGGGAGAGAGGGAGGGAGGGAGGGAGGGAGGGAGGAAGGGAGGGAGGGAGGGGCTCAGAGTGGGAAGCACAGTGCCTAATGTCCAGCCTCATCCCCAGGGCCTCTGACACCTCGGCCACCTTTCCTGCCCTGACTCTTGCCACCTTAGCCTTGGTCTTCTTACCTACAACATCAAGCTGGTAAGTATGGTTGATGCTGCCATACTCGTTCTCCACGATGCAGGTGTAGTTGCCCTTGTCAGAGGGCACCACAGAGTCCATTATGATGCTCCAGGTGGCATAACGAACCTGCAGGACACAGGCAAAGGGCTTTGTTGAACGCCGGGGGAGGGGCAGATGGCAACAGGTAGCGTGTTGCCAGTGCCGCACTGTTAGCCAAAACAAAGCAGGAGGGGCTAGTTCTCAGCCTATTCACACTCAGGACATGCCACGTGGTCTAAGTTAGGACGCTGTGAAAACCCTGGACACCTTCACGGTAGCTTCAGGAGCAGCCATGATTTGCACAAATGTGCCTTTGGCAAATTCCCCTAAACTCCCTGGTAACCCTCTCCACGCCCATCAATCTCATTCCTACACTGGATGTGGCTCTCCTGCTATTCTGCACACCGAGTCTCAAAAGCCAACTCCTCAGGCTTGGCACTTGCCACCAAGCCTGACAAGTTTGATCCCTAGGCACCACATGGTACAAGGAGAAAAGCAGTTCCTGCAAGTTGTCTTGTGATGTCCACATACACACCACTGCTTGCCCACAAAATGAATGAAAATGCAATTAAGACAAAACAAAACACCCTATCTCTTCTTCCTGCTGACAATGCTCAGATCTGTGCTCAACCTTCCTTCTGCTCTTCCTCCAAGGTACTAACCGAACAGCTGTTCACCACAGTTGCCCTTTGACATTTGCCTTCTTATTAGGCTACAAAAATCTTCATAGGCAGGGCTGGAGTGATGGCTCAGAGGTTAAGAGCACTGACTGTTCTTCCAGAGGTCCTGAGTTCAATTCCCAGCAACCACATGGTGGCTCACAACCACCCTGAATGAGATCTAGTACCTTCTGCTGACCTGCAGGCAGAAGGCTGTATACACAATAAATAAAATATTAAAAAAAAAATCTTCATAGGCCAGAATGCTGTCTCGTCCTAGCTGAAGCACAGCAACTTGCATACAGCCAAGTACTTGGTAAGTTAAGGTAAAGCGTTTCCACATTCCTTCTTTTAAAAAAAGAAAAGAGAAGAGATTCTAGGTGAGATGAGACCTATTTGGGAACCTTGAGGATCATTAGATCTCGGAGGAAGAGATTCTCATCCAACTGTTCTTCCTACAAATATGAAGGACTTGACCCAGAGGGAAAGGAAGAAGCTTATCAGCCTAGGAACCGCCTAATGGTATCAATAAGCCACACAAATGCTTTGATATGCTGTATTTCTTGGCAGAGGTCTAGTGAGTTTGTCGTTCTCAGGTTCTCTTATGGGGAGGTGACTGGTTTTCCCTTTTAGACTTGGGGCCTGAAGATGTGACTCAGTGTGGGCTTGGTATGCAGAAGGACAAGGGAAGGGGAAGGGAAGGGGGGGTGGGTTCTTTGTACTGACAGCTTAAAACATACCTACACTCCTCTATCTGATAATTTCATTTCCAGTAATCTGTCCTGAGAAAAGTCCTTTAAGATGACCAGGCATAGTGGCACACATATTCTTTAATCCCAGTACTTAGGAGGCAGAGGTGGATCTCTGAGTTGGAGGCCAGCCTGATCTACAGAGTGACTTCTAAGCCAGCCAGGGCTACGCAGAGAAATTATCTAGACACCCACCCCCACAAGGGGGCAACTAAAACAACAAAATAATAAAGGTATTTAGTGTGGGTTTCCTATCCTAGCCCTCCATCCAATGTCTTCTAACTTCTCTTGGATATGAACACACACGTACCTTATAGCCTCCAATTCGGTGGTCAGGTTTGAATTCTTTGCCATTTTTCAACCAGCGCAAAGTGGGATTGGGTGTACCGCTGGAGGGGCACTTGAATTTCACCGTCTTGGCAGCTGGCACAGCATGAAGTTTCTTTTCCATCTTTTCTGGAGATGTCCAGTATGGGGCTACAGCTGCCCAGGAAAAGTCAAGGGAGACAGATGAGGGAAGGAGGAATACTCAGAAGCAAGGGCCCAGGCAGGATCACACACACCCCATCTATCTGCTCAATACCTCAGGCCACCTACAGGGGCAGCAGCCAGGCACCATGGCCCACAGGCCCTCCGAGCCTCTCTCCTCCCATTTAGGCAGCCCTTCCCCTAAATCTCAACTCCCGATGTCTCAAAGTCAGTAAAGAAGGTAGAAAACAGTGTCTCACGCCTACGGTTTGGTTTGGTGTTGTCCGTCTCTTTCTCCTCTGAAGAGGAGTCATCATCATCATCATCATCCTCCGAGGAGGGGAGCGCATCTGTGAGAAGAAGGGGGATGGGGGGCCCTGAGGCACTTCTGAGCATTTCCAGATTGTCACCCAAACAGGACTGCTCAGTGCAGTCACGGGCAACACACCCATCCATCCCCTAAGTACTCCAGTTCTCCCAAACGTTGCCTCAGTGACAGTTTAAGACCAGCATGCTTCAGTGCTCATCCCAACCCAATGCTCTGCCCCCTTCTCCTGAAGGGCAGATGGCTCCAGCAGGGCCAGCTGCCCCCCCCACCCCAAGTTTACTTAATTCCAGCCTATACACCGAGGCCTCTCAGCTAACAGCACCACCTGGGTATCCACAATAGCAGCTGAGGAATTGGTCTTCTTTGGACATCCCATTGAGAAACCCAGGCAGGTCTTGAAGCTACTTCTAAAACCGTAAGATGAACAGCCTACCATGGGGATCCTCTAGTGTAGACATGCTGAGGGCAGGGGCCTGCCTGCTTTTCTTTCTCTTTCTCTCCCCCGAAAGATTTCTTTTTTTTCTTTATGTATATGTATTGAGCCTGTATGAGCATGTACCATGTGCATGTGGGAGCCCAAGGGGGCCAGAAGAAGGTGTTGGATCCCCAAGAACTGAAGTCACAGACAATTGTGAGCACACTGTGGGTGCTGGGAACTCCCTGCAAGATTATCAAGTGCTCCTAACAGCTGAGCCATCTCTCCAGCCCCGGAGCGCCTTTTTTATAGATGTTTTAAGACAGGGCCTCACAATGTAGGGATGTAGACCAAGCTGGCCTCAAACTCACAGAGTGCTGGGATTAAAGGTGTGCACCAACATGTCCGATACAACTGCCTTCACTCCCTAACTGGGATGCACCCATTTAAAAACAGGCTGGGTGTGGTGGGCACACCTTTAATCCCAGCACTTGGGAGGTAGAAGCAGGCATATCTCTGTGAGTTTTATGGCTGGCCTGGTCTATATAGTGATTTCTGGATAGACAGGGCTGTGTAGAGAGATCCTGTCTCAAAAAAGAAAAAAAAAAGGGGGGGCTCGCTATCCATTCACCAAAAGTCTCTCTCTCTATCCCCCCCTGCCACTCTTGGGGTTTAGGGAGGCATGTCCCTCAACTGGGGACAAGCTCTACATGATGCCTGCTAGAAGGTATCAAATCACATCTTGGCATCAGGAAAGTTGCAGCTTTCCTTTCTCAGATCCTGGTTTTGTGGAAATCACACTCTACCGCAATCATATTCTCAGCAACAAGAGCTCTGGGCTTACCTGGCCGTGCTCATACCGTTCCATGAGCTGGACAACAGGTGTCCCCCCACCCACCCACAAAGCCAGGCTATGGTGGTAAACCTGAGTCCTTCCCACCACAGCAGGAACCTTACCATATATAAGCTCTCAGGCTCCAATCACTAGCCCCAGGCCTTGACAAGATGAAGCTGGCTGAGCCCCACTTAGCATGATTGGGACTCGCTGTGGTGGGGAAAGGGTCTTCACAGCCCTGAGTCACTGGCCTGGCATCTGCCACCCCCGGTCAACCTCTTGAGAGCTAAGCCACGCAGCACAGCGGGCAGGGAGCGATGTTAGTGGGCAGCAGTTCCGAAGCAGAGGAGGGGAGACCACGGAAGGGAAGGAAGTCGGCCTCCCTTTAAAACTAGCAAACCAAGTTGGAGGAGTGGATGGGGAGAGGGCTTTGCTACCAACCTGAGACATTGACGGAGAAGTAGGTGGTGTCGCTGCCAGAGGGGCTGCTGGTCACGCAAGCGTAGAGGCCGGAGTCAGCGGGGATGGAATCCCGCACCTCCACCTCCTCCCCTGTGATGCGGGTGCGGTTGCTCTCCGCCAGCTGCACCCCGTCCCGCAGCCAGTTGATGCTCTGCACATCATCCCGCAGCCGGCAGCGAAGCTGTAGCAGGTCACCAGGGTGGACCAGGAGAGACTCCACTTCCACAGGGACTCCCCAGGGCTGAGCTGCAGCCACCCACAGGGACCAGGAAGAAGAGCCAAGTGGGGAAAGGAGGAGGAGAGAGAAAGGGAGTTAGGTGAGCCTTAGGCCACTGACTGCACTGTCCAGGCCTCAGTGAGGCCACAGAGCTGGGGACTGGACTATGTGCCAGGTGGAAATGATGGGCAACCTGAGGTCCCAGATCTTCTCCTCCACCCCACTTCTCTGTAAGTCAAGGAAGAAAGAGGCCGGAGTTAGGAAGCAGCTGCAGCAGCATTAAGCAGGTTTCGGTTTCCTCCATCCTAAGGGGAAAGGTGTTCCTGTATCTAGAATGCCCTCTTCCCCATATGCTGCTCAGTTCTTTGCCAAGAACAGCCACATCCCACTGGAACACCCCATTCCTTTCCAGTCCTGTCAGCTTCACTCTTTCCCTAGGGAATAAACCCAGCAGCCCCCACGCCCAAGATGAGAGCAGGCATTTGGCCCGATCAGAACTCTGGGTCCACGTGACTCGGCGAGGGTGGGGGCCTGGCCCTCCAGCAACACAGATGCACGTGTGGGAGGGGCAGCCAAGGAGAGGTCAGCTCAGGGGAGCCTCCAGAGAACAGGTGTTAGGCCCGAGGCCTGCAGCTGCCACAACCGCACATTTGCTCTGGCAGCAGACACGGCACACATAAACCCTTTCTCATCCGCTGCCTGGGCACACGCTCTCCTGCACCCCACCTTCCTCCTCAAGCGACACAGCACCACACTGCGGTGCCTGGAATGAGGGTGGCTCCCAAAAGCTCATATATTTGAATGTGTGGTCCCTAGCTGGCAGAACTGTTCTCAGCAGGATTAGAAGGCATGAACTATCACTGCTAGTGGGCTTTGAGGTTCCAAAAGCCCAAGCCAGGCCCAGTCTCTCCCAATCAGTCTGTCTGTCCATCCCTCCCTCCAATTTGTGGATAGTATGTAAGGTCCCAGCTACTGCTCTGGTACCATGGTTGCCTGACTGCCACCATGCTCCCCACCTAGATGGTCATAGACTCATCTGGAACTGTAAGCAGGCCCCAAATTTAAATGCTTTCTTTTTATAAATTGCCTTGGTTCTGGTGTCTCCTCCCAGTAAGAGAAAAGTAGCTAAGACACACACACCCTAGGCATCCCAGGCAGAAAGTGCTAGAACTACCGGAAGATCTGATGCTATGGAGCACACCCACCCCTCTAGTTCGTGAGCTGACTGACTCGCTGTGTCATCAGGAAGACCTATATTCTTGGCACTACTAGTAAGTAGCCAGCTACAATGGTCGAATAAATCCCTTTGCTAAGAAGGAAGCAAAGAAGTTCCCGTTCTTTTTCGGGCGTTCAAATGTATGACTAGCCTCTTCCTCTAAAAGAAAGTACCAGGCGCCCCTCAGCCTGCCACCCACCTAGGCTTGAGTAGAATTGGGCGCAGGTGCCTAAGACTCTGAACTAGCGTTCTGGCCCTCGGCTCTGCTCTGACCCCATCCTTTGCCTCTTTCTAGATACTCACCAGTGTTCAGACTGGTACCTACCTACCTCCTCCTGGAAGCCAAGTCTCACCACCATCTGGTGAGAGGATGGGATGGGTCACCATCAAGAGCTGCCCAATTAAACACTTGTGGATCCAAAGACATGGGCATTCTCCCTATGGTCTTTCTTCCTGAGTTCTCTTTGTTTTTTAAACTCCGGCCATTATTTACTGGTTTTCTGAGACAAAACTTGCTATGTATCCTAAACACACAAAACTTGTGGTCATTCCGTTTCTGCCTCTGCCATTTAGGGATTATAAGTATGTGCCACCATATCCAGGCCTTTTCTTTCTTTCTTTCTTTTTTTTTTTAAAGGCAGGGTCTTACTTTGTAGCCCTGGCTGGTTTAGAACTCACAGAGATCCACCTGCTTTTTCACCCTGAGTGCTGGGAGTTACAGGTATAAATCACCACACCTGGCTTATACCCAGATTTGTGTTTTCTGAGACGGAGTCTCAGGGTGTCTTGAACTCACTGTGGAGCACAGACTGGCCCCGACACATCTGACTCCCCAACCCTCACTTTTTTTTTCAGTGCTGGGGGTGGAGCCCAGTGCTTGGTACACACTAGACAAATGCTGTGCCATTGAGCTACAGCACTGCTAGTCACTCTCTGGTCTAGATTTTTTGTTTGTTGTTTTTTGTTTTTGGAGACAGGGTTTCTCTGTATTGTTTTGGAGGCTGTCCTGGAACTAGCTCTGTAGACCAGGCTGGCCTCGAACTCACAGAGATCCACCTGCCTCGGCCTCCCGAGTGCTGGGATTAAAGGTGTGCGCCACCAACGCCTGTCTTAGATGTTTTAACTATGTGTACGTGTTTGTGTCTGTGGCATGTGCACACGAGTGTGGGTCCCCATGGGGGCCAGAGGCATCAGATTACCTAAAACTGGAGTCACAGACGGCTGTAAGACACCTGACGGGGTGGTGGAAACCAAATGGGATCCTCTGAACTTGGATCCTCTTAGCCAGGAGCCATCGCTCCAGCTTCTCACTTTAATGACTCTTTCTGAAGCGCTCCATTGGTTTGTACTAGAAACCTTAGGTACACGGGGGCTCAACATGGTTCTTCCTCCAAAGAGCTCGCACACTGTCATTTATCAGCCTTTCTCCTAAATACTGGGCCACGGAGAAAGGAGAACTCCTTTAAAAGGGTCCGGGTACCAGCAGGCTAGCACATGTTTATTTCTGTGAATCTGGCCAAGGAGTGCACCACGGAGAGCAGAACACACAGCTGGTTAAAAATAGCTGTGGCAGACTATTCCTTCCATTTTTTTATGGTTCATGGTTTTGCCAAATGAAGAAAAACAGCTTGGAAGTTGACCCTGAAGGAGCACAACAAACGCTCCTCCTATTGATCCCATCTCATTTCCCTCAAGTGATCTCACTGATTAAATATTTTGCTGCTCGGGAACTGCACCAGCCATTGGTCAACAGTGAACTCAAATTCTCAAGACTCGGGCATCAAACAGCCTGCCCGTTCACTCAGGTCCCAGAGACAAAAAGCAGTTCCCAAGGAAACTTGGCAAAAGGGGAAAAAAAGACAAGAGGAGCCGATCCCAAGGGGAGGAGCCAGGGAATCAGCCCTTTTGCATGGCCATAACTTCCTGTCAGTGTTGACCAATGTGGAAAAGAAAGTCATCTCTGTGCTCTACAAAACCTTCAGGAACCAGCTTTCTTGTTTCCAGACTGCCTTCTCCTGCTCCTAGAGCCATCCTGGGATAACCTATGTCATTCACATTGGTTTACATAGCCTCACATAGCTGCCCTCATCCAAATCTTACCCTTGATATAAAGTAAGACCCAAACCCTCTTGGCCTCTGAGGCTCCTACCAATCCTGCCTTCCCACTCGGCCCAACCATGTCTCTGTCTTGCGCCCAAACCCGGCTGTGCCTTGGTACAGCTGCATCTTGCCCTGCACAGAAATCGGACTTCTGCCGGCAGCAAACATAGCCCTTGTGTTCTCCTGACATCCCAGCAGCGTTTAGTCCACGATAGTGGTTATGTTTTCATACATATTCAGTACAGACCAAAAAAAATTGCCAAGAGGTTCTCCATCCACAGTTGATTGATTCAGCAAACAGCATTCATAGACACCGAGGACTGCCTGAATATTCAGAGTTAGAAAAGAATTCCAAAAATCTAATTTTAGATTATTGTATCTCCCTGTCTAAGAAAATCCATAGTCATAGAAGTGACTCCTGCCTGGCCTTTCTATAGCCCTAGCGATGCTGGAAGTTATTTACTATGGAGACCAAGCTGGACCTCAAACTCACAGATATCATGTGTCATGTGGGCAAGGTTCTTCTATGCCATTATCTTTTGTCTCAGTATTTCTTTTTTTCCCTCCTTCCTTCCTCCCTCCCTCCCTCCCTCCCTCCCTCCCTCCCTCCCTCCCTCCCTCCCTCCCTTCCTTCCTTGTTCTTCAGGACAGGGTTTCTCTGTGTAGCCATGGCTATCCTGGAACTCACAATGCAGACCAAGTGTGCCTGTCTCCTCAGTGCTGGGATTAAAGGCGTGGACTACCACTGTCCCGGCCTACTTCCTTCTTTTTAATGACAGTGTTCTGCAGCATGGTCTATCACATCCCAATGACAACTCTCAGTGATAACAAGTGCCCAAACCATCCCCTAAGGACCAGAGAGCAGACCTGACTCTTACAATGATTTTGTATCCCTTCACAGCAGTAACACAGAAATGGGACTCCCATATCAGCTGAGAGGCCGTAAAACATTAGTGGCCGTTTTAGTTGACAGCAGAGCCCTTAGGTGTGTTAGGCTCTCCATTCACAGAGCAGAAAGAAAGCCATTTATCACGGGTGTGTGTGTGTGTGTGTGTGTGTGTGTGTGTGTGTGTGTGTGTGTGTGTGTGAGAAAGGGAACCAATTGGACTCTTGCCTGTGTTACTGTCCAATAGAAGGGCCCTGACCTTGTCCCTGTTCCTAGGTAAGTGGCTAACTGCTCACTAACAACCCATGGACTGCTGTTAAAAATTGTCCTTACTTAACAGTATTTGTCCCTAGTGCATGAATGGACTTTGGGAGCCTATTCCCCATAGAGGGATGCTCTCTCAGTCTAGACACACGTGGGAGGGCCTAGGCCTTGCCCCAAATGATGTGACAGATTTTGAAGATTCCCCCATGGAAGGCATCACCCTCCCTGGGGAGCAGAAGAGGGATGGGATGGGGGGTAGGTGAGGGACATGGGAGGATGAGAGGAAGAGGGAACTGGGATTGATATGTAAAATAAGATTGTTTCTAATTTAAATTAAAAAATAAATAGTTTTAAAAAATTGTCCTTACTCATGCCCTCCTTTGACAAGTGATAATTAACTGAAAACTGAACTTTTTCAGTTAAGACCAATGGGCTAGAACTACATATGCGGAGGCTCATTGGTCAGTGGGAGACCAGCTACTGCTACATGCAGCAGGCTCATTGGTCAATGGAAGACCAGCTACTGTTACATGCAGCAGGCTCATAGGTCAATGGGAGACCAGCTACTGTTATTAAACAGGCTAAGGACGAAGAAAAGGAGGACATTTAATGGCTCAGTCACCAGAAGTCTGCATTCTAGTTCTTGAAGAATGTGACCCTGTTAGAATAAGTACAGGACCAACCAGCCAGCCAGATGGTTCAGGGTAAAGGCACTTGCTGCCAAACCCGATGAATCATGTTTGCCCCTCAGAGCCCACGTGGTAGGAGAAATCAACTCCTGAAAGCGATTCTCTGATCTTAACACATACATAATAAACAAGCAAACATAAATGTCTTTCAAAATTCTTTTTTTTTTGAGACAGGGTCTCACTATGTCGTCCTATCTGGCTTGAAACTCACTTGGTAGCTGGCTTCAAATTCATAAGAGATCTGCCTGTTTCTGCTTCTAAGTACAGAAATTAGGTGCGTCCCTCCTAGCTGATTGAAAAACATTTTAAAAGGGCTGGAGCGGTGGCTTAGTGGTGAAGAGCACTGGCTACTCATTCAGAGGACCCAGGTTTGAATCCCAGCATCCACACCAAGCTCACAACCACCTCTATAAGTTCCAGTCTCTGGAGACCCAATGCCCTTTTCTGACCGCTTCAGACACCAGGTAAACATGTGGTGCACAGAAATACACACAGGCAAAATACACATCCCCATAAAAAAAAAAAACAAATAAACCTTAAAAAAAAAAACAACTTTTAAGAATCAAATACAAAGTCAATCCTTCCTTAGTATGCACAATGGGTGGGGATGCTGTGAAGAAATGTCTGGTCAAACCTCTGCTTCATGTGTCTCACCCTGAAAGACGAGACAGGGCGCTGTGTCTGGAGGGCTGTGGCGTCTGGATTGTCAGTGATCTACCTGATATGAGGCCGATAATGTTTGACTGTGAGTCAATAAATGATGTTCACAAGCTTGTCTGCAGCTTGCTAAAAAATAAGCCGCAGAAAAAACAAACAAAGCCATACAGCGGGTGCTTCAGGACCTACTGAATGGGATGCCTATTATCACCAGGAATGGGCAGGCTCCATAGAGTTTGCATCAAGCATCCTCAAGACAGCTCAAGCTGCAGTCCTAGATCCTGAAGCCTGCGTGTACAACTGTCTAAAACATAGGAGAGGGAGGGGTCAGGCGCCCCAGCAGCAGGGAAGCTGAAGAGGAGGGTCCAGAAGTGAATGCCAGGTTGGGCTACGCCGGCAACAGAGAGACGAAGGGAAGGATGCTGGGAGGAAAAGACGAGGAGAGATGTTCATAGTTGGCTGCTGACACCTGCTTGAGGCAGGTTTGATGTAGATGAAAGATCATGCAAACAGGCTGGACCAGTATTCCTAAGAGGTAGGGAAAGGATGTGCTGACCCCATCCTGCTTCTCTAGGAGCAGAAGGGAGGACCACACTTCAGAAATCTTCAAAAAAGCAGCAAAGGGCACAAGAAGGAGATATTTCTCATAGTGCTTTTATGTTGATTAATATGAATGAGTCCCTATTGTCCCCCCTTCCTATTTGTGCCCCAAATATCTTGGCTATGTAACTTCCCAACAAGCCAAGAGGGATGACATTTTTGTTCATGTCAGAGCTGGCCAGAAATGTCCCAGTCATTTAGCGGGTAATTCTGGTCTGAGTATGTTGATCAGATTTCTTGACTCTAAATCTGTTTTCTGACATGAGCCCTATCTATGTAAGTGGGAAATAGAGCCTTGAGGCCCAAATCCATATAAATCTTATTATACTTCAGCTTGTACAGCAGTCAATAGAAGACAGCCATTAAAGAAATCCCTGGGGACACACCTGTCTGTGGAGACCAAAAATGCAGTCCACTTGTGCCACATGAATAAACAGAGCTGGAAAAGCATTATATTTTAAAATATCACTTCCTGGGCTGGCAGGATGGCTCACTTGGTAAGAAAGCTTGCTCCAGCCTGACTTGAGTTCTACCTCCAGGACTTGAGTGGTAGAGAGAACTGACTCCTACAGGCTGTCTCCTGACCACCACATGTGCACCATGGCCTTCATGTACACACACACAATTAAAAATAAATGCAATTTTAAAAATTTATAAAAACACACCACTTCCTTTCCCTGCCCTGATTCTATAAAAACCAACTTGGGCTGAAGGCAATGCATGCCCAAAACCTACATCTTCATGTGACTCCAGACAACCAATTTGCAAAATACTTTGCCATTCACCCTGTGTGACACTTCTCATTCATTATAAATTGTACAAACAAGATACCTGCAAACAATTGAGCCACACTTTTCTCCAGGCTGTCATTTCATCTGAAAGCAGCCTTGTGGAGTTCATGGTGTATAGTTAGACTTTCTTTTGTGGGCCTACCAGCTGTCCAATAACAACACAGAGACTTAATTATGAGAGCTTGGCCTTAACAGGCCTTTTCCCAACTAGCTCTTATGACTTAAATTAATCTGTCTCTGTTAATCTACATTCTGCCACATGGCTCATTACTTCTGTTCTGTACAGTATGTCTGACTTCTTCAGAGACTCTAGCAAAATCTACACGCCTAGATTCCTTCCCTTCTCTCCTTCCTGGGAAATTCCGCCTATCTTCTGCCTTGCTATTGGCCATTCAGATCTTTATTACACCAATCACAGCAATACATCTTCACACAGTGTACAACTATCCCACAACAAGCCAGGGGGTGGTGGCGCACACCTTTGATCCCAGCACTTGGGAGGCAGAGGCAGGTGGATCTCTGTGTGTTTAAGGGCAGCCAGGGCTACACACTGAGACGCCATCTCGAAACAAACAAAGCAATGCTTCTAACTCAAAGGACCCCTTCAGTTGAGCAGATTTGGAGATGGGGTGTAACCCCTTGTGGCACACTCCTAATGGCGATGTCCTTTTTGGCACTGCACATGGCACTTCACGTTTATTTGAAATCATGTCATGTGTGCTGCTCCCCACTTAAGAAGTGGGGACTGGGAGCCTTCTTGCAAAGTCACAAGACAAAGAGGCTCTAGGTGTCTGGTCAACTGTGTCTCCCCTCCCCGTGCTTCTCACCCCAAGTGTGCTCTAGACAGTGAGAGGTGACCCACTGGAGGGAGGCCCAGCAATGCAGTCTATCCCCGGCAGTCCCGTCCTCAGGGACACCCGAAGCCCTCATGCTGTCCTCCCTGGCTCAGCTTTTGGCAGTCAGCTGAGCAGACACCTGTCTTCTCACCCTTTACTGACAGTTTCCAGCTGATAACCTCTGATCCCCCACCCCCACCCCCACCCCCTGCCGGCAGCCCAACACTAGGCAAAGGGGCAGCCAATCCTCTCTTTGGCCCAGCTCCACAGGTCAGGGGTGCCAGAGGCCCTGGCTCAAGAGCTCAGATGACACGCTGTCGCCTGGCCTTGATATTGCCTCCTCAAGAATCCAGAGTTGTTGGGCATGGTGGCGTACACCTTAGCACCAGCACTCAGGAAGCAGAGGTAGACAGATCTGCGAATTCAAGGCCAGCATGGTCCATAGAGCTGGTCTACAGAGTTCCAGGATAGCCAGGGCTACACAGAGAAACCCTGTCTTGAAACAAACAAACAAACAAACAAAAAAAACCCAACAAAATCTTTTTCATTATCTCCTCTCCCCTGCCACAGGGGCCCAGTCTCCCCACTTCATTATATTTACTTAGCAATTTGCCATCCTAGAGACCTCACAACCCTTAAATGTCTTTCTCTAACAACAACAAAAATCACCTCAAATTATTATTCCTAGGTTTATAGTTAAAGAAACTCCATTCCTCACTGTTAGGAATAAAGAATAATGGGTTGGGACCGCAGGTGGTGGATCCCCGGTCCTGCGGGGCGGGTGATGGACCGCGGTGGATGGGGAAACCTGAAAGTTTTATTGAGGGGGAGGTAAGAAAATAAGGTAAAGAGACACAGAGACAGGACAAAAGAGAAGGAAAGGGGGGCCGGAAAGGTCCTACCTGCCCTTCGGAGTAACGGGGTGCAGTGGGAGGGGGGAAGACCCGGACAGAAGTGGGCGGAGCTTTTCTTTTAAAGATCCAGGGAACACACACCTGCCATGCGCAGGTGGGTGAGAGGCGGGGCCAGGTCTGCCTGGATGCCAACACTCACTCCTTCCCTGAACACACAGGAGGAATGCTGGCATTACAGATGCTTACCACATGCCCACTGAACACAGGGCTTCCCACAATCTAGGTAAGCATTCTACCAACTGAGCTACATCGCCAGCCACAGTTTTGCTCTTGGTTTTTTGTCTTTGAGAAAGAGTCTCACTATATATTCCAGGCTGGCCTGGGACTCACTGGCACAGACATCCACCTGCCTCTGCCAAGTGCTGGGATTCAAGGTGTGTACCACCAAACCTGGTAACCCCTTTCTTGTTTGCTCATTTTAGAAACAGCCTCTCCCCAGCCCCCTGCACCGGCACCCCCTCCCCATGAAGCATGAGGTGGTCCGAAGTAAGATCCTCCTGCCTCAGCCTGGCCTTAGTTCCATGGGCTTGAAAGTGTTCCTGGCTTCGTTTATATACATCAACCCCATTGCCTAACGGCTAGAATGGTCTGCACATGTGTCTCATTCCCTCTCAAAGGCCAGGAATAGTTTAATGACATCTTAGGTACCAAAGGACTCCCTCCACAGAATCCAGACAGGGCCACCTCTGTTAATCACTTTTGGTTGAGATTTTTGGGTTAAGAACATGAAGGGAGAGGGGCACCAGGGGTAACACGAGGGAGATGGTGGTCTAGGATGTTTACAGTCTTGGCACAAGCTCCCAGAGATAAATGAGGGAGCAATTGTGGATGTGGGAGGAATTCGGGGTGGCTTTGAAAGCAACTTAAAAGGAACTAAGAACAGCACCGCGGGACTCCAGGGGCCCTCGGCAGAGGTTTTTTATTACATTATTTTGACTTTGAAATAGACCCGAAAACTTACTTTAGTCTAATATAATAAGACCAAGACAGAGCAAGCAATCTCGGTGAAATCCCAGGTGAGAACTATCATTGTACAAGGGGCTGGGCAAAGAGGAGGCACTCCAAGAGACCTGTGACCTCTAAAATCCACTCGATGAAGGGGTGCTGCAAAAATGGGGGGCACAGGTGTGTGGTATGGGAAACAGGGGTGCCAATCAATTACCAGGGCCTGTCTCCCTGTCAGCAGCATCCAGGCCCTGACCTGGGGGTTTGGACATTTTTTTTTTTTTAATAGAAAAGGGAAAGGAGCAAGGAGGAACATTTTGCATGCAAATGGGCCGCTGCCAGAACAGCCCATTAAAATGTAAAACTCCACTTTCAGCTGACAAAACGGTGCAAACCACAGGGCTTGCCACAGGGGCTGCTATAAAGCCAGCAACAAAGGGGCCGAGGAACAACAGGGGCTGAATGGCCTCTGTCAGCAGGTCCCCTCTCTGGTTGCCATGGGGACTCCACCGGGGCTTACTAAAGGTATTTCCTGAGGAGAAAGGCGGCACACACATGCCCAGGCAGCCGAGCTAATCCTGACAGGAAGCCATCGCCATTCAGGAGCCCAGGGGCTTGGGGCTGAAGTTTTGTTTTGTTTTTATTAAAAAAAGATTTCAGCCTTGTGTGTGTCCCACCTCATCACTGTAATTTAGTGCAGAGCTGCCCATGATGGCCAAAGCCACAGCTAGGGTCTCTGCAGCCACCACATGGCCCCCCCAAAATCAGCTCCCCAGGAGCTGCGCAGGAGGAGGCAACAGGCAGAACCTTACTTGGGAGTCCCAGGCCAAGAGTTTTGTTTCAACCTTAGACAAAGGCAGGCATCAGAACTGTGTTCCGTCAGGGCTCAAACTTTACCTGAGAGCATCAGCCTGTATTTTTCTTTTCCCACTGGGAATATGGTACCCACGCCCTGTTGTCCCCACCCCCACCGCAGCTTGGTCCAGCTGGAAGGATTGTAATTAAGTGATTAACAAAGGAATCAAGTCTCCTCTTCCCCCCCCCCCCAGCAAAAGTTCTGGCTCTGCTGATAAAACCCTGGACCAAGGGGGGGGGGGGGATCTCTTCCTTTACCCTTTCCCCCAGCTGGTTCCTTAATACACTTTGCTCCTCTCTCTCCTAGCGAACTGGCCAGAAAGAACCTAAGAAGAGGAGGTGCAGACACCTTGCAGCTCCAGGAAGAGCGGGCTGTGCTCAGGGCTCCCCGAAGTTGTCACTATGTCTCAGTTGGCACCAGAGGAATGCAGCCATGGCAGATTCAGGGAAGGAAGCCAACAACACAGCTGGCAGTGGAGACAAACTCCTGTGTGACAACTGCCTCCTAGGACAGTTTAGGGTCCACTAACATTTCCTTAGCAATTTTAAATGGGAAGAGCCTTCCCTGCTAGGGAGCGAAAAGACCGAGGAGGTCCCGGATCACAATGCCGGGCCTGTGTGCTCGCAAAGCCTATGCTTTCGAGGCGGTGCTCCCCCGTGCCACGTACACAGACATACAACATGGCCCGAATCGCGACAAAATCAGAAAGGAAACGGGTTTGTGGGAGCATCGAGGCTGCCTGTCAGTACCGCCCCGCAGGACACCTGTGCATTAGGAAGCTGCTGTGGTCATACTAGGTAGCTTCAATTTGGGGTTAAAAAAATAGCTGGAGACTGTTAAGACGACCCGAGGCGCTTCAAGCCTGGGATGCTTCACAGGTGAATCCAGTTCAGGTTCTCCTTCACCAGAAGTCACTTCCTAAATTCACGCCAAAACTACAACTGGTGGTCAACTGATGGACCGCCCAAGAGCATCTCTGCTGAGTTGTTGGTCCGGGGTTGCGGGTGGAGGGGTGTTACGTGTTACAGGGTGGTGGTCCTGTTGCTAGGGAGGTTGCTTGGACCCTCCCACTGCTGGCAGGGAGCCCAGGCCTCCCAGCCATGTGTCTGCAGCTGCGACCTGTCATGCACTTCCTGGTCTGGGTTCTGTAATGGAAAAGATCATTAAGCGTGGGGGAGGGAAGGGAGTGAGAGGACTCTACGGGGTAGAGGTAACTCAGCAGCCCCACTCTTCCCAAGGCCCTGACCTTAAAGTCTGGTCAGGTTCCTTAAAGAAAGGAATGCATTGCCCTGCCCCCAAGCGCCCAGCGCCTCCAAGCGCCGCGCCGCCCCGCCCCTCCCCCAGGCTCGGAAGCTCCAGTTTGGAGAAGGAAAAGGCCGGCAGCTGGGCAGGAAAAGTTTAATTCCCCCAAATTTGCTGATCCATTCGGTTGGAGAGTCAGCTGTTTCGGAATGTGCCTTCTGCCCCCCCTACACTCCTCCCCCCCCCCAAAAAAGCCCACAGATGGTGCTGGAGTGAGCAATTTCCTATGTGCTGTCACTGTTGCCGGCTGTCTGTTTGCACCGTGCCAGTGAGTCTGGGGGTGTTCAGGTCAGACAGCCCGGCTTTAGACCACCCACTCCACGGTGGGGAAATGGCCTTCTCACTCATGTGACTTTGCTACAGAGAAATGCCCACAGCTGGGGCACTTATTAGGCATTCTTGGGGCTCCAGTAGAATCCCCACTTTCACAGTTACCCATACATATTCAAAAAAAAGAAAAAGAGGAGGGGTGATCTTTGGTGACACATACACCTTAAGCCCCTGCGCTGTGTATGAGTATGTGCATCCAGAGGCAGAGGCTAGCCAGACTGCACAACACCCTGCCTTTAAAATAATAACAGTAATAGTAATAATAATGACAAATGGTAATGGTGATGCTTATTTTCACATTATGAAAATAAGCACAATACAACCTCTTAAATGAAGTAATATGTAGAAAGCTGATGAACTGGCCAATAGGCAGAGTGTCAATTAGGGAAGGTGAAAGTTCTAGAAACTGCTCAACAGCGATATGAATGTGGGTGTCATGGCTCACGCCCTGACACCGAAGCAGGAGCATTAACAAAAGTTCAAGGGCCAACCTGGGCTACGTAGTAAGTTCCGGAGCAGTCAGAGCTGCCTAAAGAGACCCACCCGGTCTTGAAGTTACATGTATTTGGACCTAACAACAACAGAAATGGCAACAGCCCTGAGACCCTAAAGATCTGGAAGCCACAGATGCCCAGAATGGAGAATGGAGCTTCATTTTATAGCCCACCTGTCCACAAAACATTGTCTCTTCAGCCTCTCCTTATTGCATGCATGCACAGCATCAAAGGCCAGCAGTCTCCTGCTTCAGTATTCAGAAGAGCATGGTGTGTGTGGGGGGGGGGTTCTGCCTTGGGAGGGCACCTCTCTGTAGGGCAGGGTCTCTCTATACCTTTCTACATGGTAATCCAGAGCCATGGGACTCTATGGGACTCTTTGGGCACAGGCCCCTTCCCTCAGCAAAACAGTCCTAATGTCCTCTGGAAAGGGAGGGTTGTCTGAAGAGTCACTTAGTCCCAGGTCCAGCAGCTCAGTACAGCAGAGAGGGACTGAGCGAGAAGACCCTACTACTGTACACTGTGATTCTGGGCAGGTTATCTCCTGTTATGACTCAGGGTCCTTCTTGTGAAATATGAAGGCTAACCTCCAGAGCTAGGCCCCTTCTAGCCCATGTTTCACCTGAGTTCTGAGATTGGCGATTCACCAGGCCTGGCTAACTTTTCAGTTTTAAGATTAAAAATGCTGAAGACAGGTGTGGTGACATTCGCCTATAATCCCAGCGTTTAGGAGGCAGAGGCAGAGGTGGGTTGATCTTTGTGAGTTTGAGGACAGCTAGGGCTACAAAGAGAAACCCCGTCTCAGAAACCCCAAACACATAAACACACAAACAAACAAAGACACAATAAGAACCACCACAACAAAAAACTTTCGACTCTAACATGGTAGTAAAGTATAAACAAATGTTTCTACTTTGTTGACCATATATATTCTAGACTCCTCATATGCCACAGTCTTTCTTGCCATACTGGAGATTAGCTACAGCTCCCAAGCAGCCCAGGATCACCAGGGCTGAAACTGACTTTTCATAAAACAGGCCCCAAGGCCCTAATGCATGGTAAACAACCCAGCCACTAAGTTACATCCTCCACCTTAAATGGTCTCAAACTTGCAATCCCCCTGACTCAACCACCCGAATATCTAGGATTACAGGCAACTATAGAGATATTGCAGCATGGCTAAACTTAGGCTTTTGTGTTAGATGATTTTGCCAACCTTCGGGCTGGGGTAAGCAGGCTGAACACATTTAAAGTGGGCCAAACAATGATATTGCGTAGGTTAGATGTGCTTAAAGCATCTTTAAAAATTATTTACTGCTATCATATTATGTATGTGCACAGTGCCCCCCTGTGCCTGTGGAAGCCAAAGGACACCGCTGTAGAGTAGGTTTTCTCCTACCTTTACCTAAGTTCTGGGGACTGAGTTCAGCCAGCAAGCGACTCCCCAGGCTTCCATGCAGCAAGCATTTTTCCTGATGAACCATCCCAGCTCAGACTATGCTACATTTCTTAACCAGTACTTTAGGATGTAGCCCGCTACATATAACATGATTTTCGGCTTGACTATCTGAGTTCAGACCCTAGGACTCACAGGGTGAAGGAAACCCAGCCAGTTATCTGTTGACCCAGGTGTGTGATGGGTTACACTACAAAAGTTTGTAAGAACACTCTTATCTTGTTTGTATGATGACCAAATCTCTTCATAATACATTTCTCAGAACATCATTAAGGCAGCAAATAAATATAAATACCTATATATTCAAACATACTACACACTAACAGAAACAGCCTACAGATAAGTAATTTACCCCTTTTCTTTGAGCGAAAGGCCATCTTATGCAGTGTGAGAGGTCTTTAAATAACCTGGTTTAATACTTTATTTGATGTGGGCTTCAAACATCACTCCCTAAATGAGTTCTTTATTGTATCTGCAAGTCTATTAAATGATAAAGCTTCCAGGTGTGGTGGTGCATTCTTTTAATCCCAGCACCCCAGAGATAGGAGGCAGGAGAATGTCTATGAGTTTGAGGCTAGCCTGGTCTACATAGCAAGTTCCAGGAAAGCTAGGACTGCATCAAGAGACCTGTCTCAAAAAAACCCAAAACTAAACAACAATAAGGTCAAGCTGGCCAAAACTAAGCCTAACCCATGGTGAGGGCAGAAGGGACCCACTCAAGCATTCATGAGGGGGACCCTCAGACTATTCACTTTTCCTTTTAAAAGGCTACATAGACCAAATGGCAAAAATGGGGAAAGACAGTTAATAAATTTCAATACATTGTATTCTCTTTCCAGTGCACTGCTGGCATACCAAGGCACATGAGTAAGATGTCAGAGGTTCTCGACTTCTACCACATGAGTCTTGGAGATGGAATTCAGGTAATCAAGTACATTTACCCACCGAGCCATGCTACTGGTCCTTGCTTTGTTGCTATTTTATCCAATTTTATGTGTTTATGCGTTTGCCTGAGAGTATGTGTGTACACCACATGTGAGGCATCAGGTCCCCTAGAACTGGAGTTACTAGGGCCATATATATAGAACTGGAGTTACTTAATGTGTGGGAACTGAATCCGGGTCCTCCGTGAGAGCTGAAAGTACTTTTTAATCTCTGGGCTCTCTCTCCAGCCCTGGTCCTTGGGTTTTTTTTAAAGACAGTCTCTCTATATAGACCTGACTGACCTGGAGATGACAATATAGACAAGGCTGGCCTGGAACTCTTCATGCCTCTGCTAGGATTAGGTGACCCCAGGGCTGGCCTCTAACTCACAGCTCCACCTGAGTGCTGGGATTAAAGGCACGCCCCACTATGTCCAGCCCTGACTGCTTTTTGAGAAAAGGTCTTGATATATGGCCCTTGGCAGCCTGAAACTTAATATGTAGCCCTCTGCCTCCAAGCACACTGTACACTCGGCAGTGAGGAACACTAGTCATTCTTGCAGGGGACCCAGGTTCCCAGAAATCACATGGGAAATGTCTGGAACTCCAGTTCCTGGGATCCACTGACTTCTGGTCTCCAAGAGCACCAGACATGCATGTGGTACACTTAACATACACACAGCAAAAACACTCATGCACATAAACTACAAATTTTAATAATCTTTAATAAAGTTTGACCTACAAACCAACTCAGAATTTCAGTCTGATATGAGGATACAGCACAATACAATACTGAAATAAATAAAGCAAAATTGTAGTAAGGCCGCCCTTTGAATCCTAATTTGCCCATTCACCAAATGTCTAACTTTAGGCAAGTTACTGGACTTCCCAAACCTCAATATGCCGCTTTAATTACGGGACTAAAAACTGTCAATGGGATCATCGTAAAAATCGCAAAGTGTGAGGATGCCACGAAGCAGCATTTAATATTATTCTAAAAGAATTTTACTGGCACTACTTCCGAAGAGTGTTTTGATATAGGAATGCAATCAAAAAATTTTAAATGGGAGCTGGAGAGACGGCTCAGTGGTTAAGAGCACCGATGGCGCTTCCAGAGGACCCGGGTTAGAATCCAAGCACCCACATGGCAGCTCACAACTGTCTGTAACTCCAAGATCTGACACCCTGACACAGACACACATACAAGCAAAACACCAATAAAAATAAAATTAAAAATATTAAAAAATTAAAAACAAAGGCTTGCCACATAAAGCCCTGATGCCCCAACACTTACATGTAAAAAACCGGGCATGGCAAGGAGCCCCCCTTCCCCCACACTGGGAGGGTGAACAGTGTGGCCTGATTGGTGGTGAGCTTCAGGTTCAATGGAGAGACCCTGTCTCAAATGAGGAAGACACCCAGAGAAGACTTCTGGCTGCTTGGCCCCCGTGCAAGTATGCAGAAGCACAGGTGCACCCCCCCTGCCCCACCCACTCCTGTGCAGCCCTGGCTGCCCTGGAACTCACTCTGTAGACCAGGCTGTCCTCGAACTCACAGAGATCCGCCTGCCTCTTCTTCCAGGGTGCTGGGACTAAAGGTGTGTGCCATCATGTCCCCCCCAAAAGTAAAACATTTTTTAAGGTAACCTTCCTTGGCTACATAGGCAAATTTGTTTTTAAAAAATGTGGGGAGCTGGAGAGATGGCTCAGAGGTTAAGAGCACTGGCTGCTCTGCCAGAGGTCCTGAGTTCAATTCCCAGCAACCACATGGTGGCCTGCTACAATCTATAATGAGATCTGGTGCCCTCTTCTGACCTGCAGGCATTATAAATAAATAAATATTTTTTAAATGTGTTTAGCTGGGTGTGGTGAGTCATACTATAATTTCAGCACTCAGGAGGCTGAAGCCAGAGGACTGCAGCGAGTCTACGTTACATAATGAGTTCAAGGCTAGCCTGGGCTACAGTTTAAGATTGTCAAAAAACAACTTTCCAGTTCGATGGCACATGACTTTTATTTCAACATAGTTTATACAATAAATCCAGGAGGTCAGCTAGGGTTATAATGAAACCCTGTCTAAAAAAAAAAAAAAGATTCAAGTCAACTGTAATTATTGTTGGACAATGAAAATCTAAAATTATTTTTCTGCCTGCACAGTTCTGTAGTTTCTATATAAATTATGTATTAGACCACATATAAAAATAAAGTTTTAGAGCAGCCAGGGCTGCTACACAGAGAAACCCTGTCTTGGAAAAGCAAACCAAAGTTCTTTTTTGGGGGGTATGGGGAGTTTCAAGACAGGGTTTCTCTGTGGCTTTGGAGGCTGTCCTAGAACTAGCTCTTATAGACCAGGCTGGTCTCAAACTCACAGAGATCCGCCTGCCTCTGCCTACCGAGTGCTGGGATTAAATGTGTGTGCCACTGCCCAGCCAAAACAATGTTCTTAAAGAGTGTGGTGACACACATTTGTAATTGCAGGATCAATCTTTGCTACATACTGAGTGCAAGATGAGTTTGGGTTACATGAGAACCCCTTCTTAAAAAAACAAATAGTAAAGACATTCTTTTCAATTGCACAGATCTTTGGTCTAGTAGAATAAATAGGATCTTTTACCTAGTATATGCAAAGCCCTGGGCACTAGGGCGGGGTGGACTAGGAATGACATCCAAAAAAGAAGAAAAAACACACTGTACAGCAGAATAAAGCACAAAATGAAAAGTGAGGGTCTGGGGTTCATTCATAATATGGAGACATAGGGCCAGAGAGATGTTCAATGGTTAAGAGCACTTATTGTTTTTGCAGAAGACACTGGTTCCATTTTCCCCAGCACCAACATGGCAACTGCAGTTCCATGCACAAAGTAAACACCCATACACATAAAACAAATGGTGGTATATAGCGTGCATGTTACATTCAAGGAAAACAGGGACATCTGGATAGATAGACAGAGATCAGTGAAGGAATGGGCTGGTAAGAGCCAGTGTCTAGCAGTCACGGTAGAGAACACTGAGGAAATGGTTAGATCAGGACATAATTTTCTTTGCAAATTAACCATTTTAAATTTCAGTACTGGTGCTTTCTACCTAGGCTCACCGGCAGCAAGTCTCCATTTTGCTGAACTGCCAAGGCCTTCTCACTCACGTTGCCTACACGTTCAGGGTCTAGGAAGCCATTGCTTTCGGGCAAACCAAGAGGGTCACTGCCCTGAATCACCTCTCCCAGGAGACGCAGCAGCACAGCAACTCAGGGGATGGGAACCCTCTGTCCGGCCTAGCTCATGAAGATGGCAGGAACCGCGTGTCGGGGGAGAATGGACACTGGTGTTAGCCAAAGGCCAGATCAGGGGCGGTGCGAGGGCAGGTGCTCAAGCCCAGTGCTCTACTGGCAGCGCCACCATGAAGAGAGCCCAGGAAACCATTTTTCCCTACAAGTAAGTTACCCCATAGGTGGACAGCAAAATGAAAGTCAGAGGCTTCTCCTAAGGCAGTGGCTCCCAACCTTCCTTCCTAAAGCTGCCACACTGTAACACAGTTCCTCACATTGTGGTGACCCCAACTGTAACATTATTTCATTGCTACTTCATAACGATAATTTTGCTACTGTTATGTTATATACACATCTGATATGAAAGCCCCGTGGGGGTCACAACCCATAGGTTGAGAACCTAAGGGAATTTCTTAAGAGTTTGCCCCTGGAGGCCCTTAGGAGCCCAGGTAAGGCAATTAACTTTCAGCTAACGTACTTGAACCCCAGAGAAGAGGGATAGGATAGAGTAGGCAGACATAAAAGCCTTTGAGGGGAGTCTGGGTATGGCCATCTTCTAGAAGCAGAAAACCCCGGCAGCTGAACAAAAAAACCGAGAAGAGAGAGAGCAGCTGGGTGTCTCCCTGTTAGGGGACCAACAGTTGTCTCCTTTCCAGGTTCCCTGGAAGAGGGAAGTGAAGGTGTTGTCCAGGGGAAGGAGGCCAGACTTTCCAATAGCCTAGAGGAATGAGGCCCTGGAAAAACAGGGCATGGCGGCTGGTCAGGCTCTCTGACCCGGCCCTCACCTCCTGGATAATGATTCCTCACTTCTCTGAGTCCACGCATTGCAACCCAGAGTCACCCTGCTCCCGTTGACAGGGCTGACCCCTTGCTGGGGCCCTGTTGACCCACTCTGTGCAGAATCCAGCTCCCTCCCTCCCGTTCTTCCCTTCCCACAGGTAGTCCTGGGACACCAGGTGACAGAATTCAGGCTTGATTCTTTGTATGGGCTCCCTCCCTGCCCCCACCAACAGCAAGGCCTCTGGATAACCATTTGTTCTTTCTTCCCTGAGAAATTCCTCCTCCCTGACTTTGGGGAGCGGCTGGCAAAGCCAGAGTGGAAAATCAGTGAGGCTAATGGCGCAGCAATGCAGAAGCCCGAGCCAAGAACACAGCCTTGAGCGGCTCTGCTGCCCAGGCCTTGCTGCTGAGCAGGACATGTGAATGCCCTCACATTCTCTCACAGGCTGAGTAGTGCCTTCCACTGCCCGCCAGCCTCTACTAGCAAGCAGCAAGCGCCAGCACCACCTCAGGGGGAGAGAGGGTGTGCATGCCACTAGGTGTGTGTGACAAGGTATATCCTTCAGGGAATCCTGGCAGCTTAGGACACACCTCAGACTTCCCAGACCTAAACTTCCCACCCTCCATTGGGCAGGGCTGTGTGTGTGAGGGGGCCATATAATTCCCCTGGCCTTCTGGGATCCTCTACCATCCAGTGTTAGAAATAAACAGGGTCTTTTCACAAGACATTTTACTGGGGGTGGGGGGGTGGCGGGGGTGTATTCCCCCCACGTGTTCCAGGTCAGCTATGTGACACTGTTCCTCAGGCTAACGTGGTGGGGCTACAGCCTGCCTATTAGTCATACCAAGCTAGGCTCCCAGGCAGCTCGGCTGAAATGCACACCCTCTAGAGCCAAAGGTAGCTGGGGACCCCGGGTGGGGCGGGCGGTGGGAGGGCTACCAGGGAACTTCGACTGAGGCCAGGGGCAGATTCTGGCAGCCCCTGCCTGTCTCCCCCACCCCCCCATAGGCACAGGTTTCTGCAGAACAAGGACAAAGCCCTGCTTTGTGGTACACAGGCGGCCTGCAGCCAGCAACAGAGACGTGCAGCTTTTCCATTAAACGGAACCTCTCCTCCCTTCCACCAGCCACCAGACTCCCTCGAATCTGAGTGGGTGGGAGGAGCTGGAAAACCTCAGCCATTAAAACCGCTTATGAGTTGCAGGTTTCTGTGGATGAAGGAAAGTATTTCCAAACTAGAAGCCTCACACTCTCTGCTCCATCTAGGGTGCTCAGGAGAAAGGGAAGGAAAGGCCACCACTCCCAATGGTCACAAGTGGTGGCCTTGCAAAGTTTTGGACATAGCCACTCCCTGATCCCTCAGTTCTGTTCTCAGAGAAAAATGCACGCAAATGGCCTTCCTCAAACCCAGATCTCCTAAACTGGTTCTTATCTTTGGAAAGAGGGTACTCAGCCCCTGGGCCTGTGTCCCAGATTCATTTTACCAACAAACCTCAAAGCTTGATCTGAAACAAACGTAGACTCGGTAATATGGCAAACAGGAGAAGGAAGGAGAGGGAGAGAGGGGGGAGACTGGTTTTCCTGGAACCCTTATTAAATCAACTTTGTAAGGACAGCCAGAAACTGCAGGCCTCCTAGGTCCCCCAGGGGTGTTTGCAGAGGCAGCCAGGATTGTGATCGTTCGGTCAGGGGAGGGGCTGCCATCTCTCTCTCCCCCCTCCTCCCCCAGAGCCTTTCCAAAGCTCTCAGTGCAAGCAAAGTTTGGGACGGTTTGTTTTCAACTTCTGAACCAATCTTTTTCACATAGACTGCAACTGTTTTTGAAGACAATAGCAGCATTACTTAATAATCAGCGTGGCCAAGACTACAATATGCTGCATGTCTGTGAGGCTCCAAGAGTTTACACAGCACGAGAAAAACTATTCCTGTGTCATCACAGTTCCAGTGGTTCTCATATTCTGTCAAAAAGCCACCCCCCCCCACGGTGTCCCCCAGGAGCAGGGTGTGGTAGCATAAGCCTTTAACCCCAGCATATGGAGCCTGAGGCATGTGCATCTCTGTGAGTTCCAGATCAGCCCGGTCTATGTAGTAAGTTCCAGGGCAGCCAGGGCTACACAGTCACAAAGAAAAGTAGAAAAGATATGAAATAATACAATGACCCATGTGGGCATCACAGATGAACAGATTCACAGTCACCTTAAAACTTCATTCATTACATGAAATCCTAGAACAGGAAAAACTAATGTATGTAACAAACAGGAAGCAAGTGAGAGATTGTAAGGAAGAAGCCTGGGAAAAGCTTTTGCAATGACAAACTGATCTCTTGCCTGAGGTGGTAGTTACATGGGGTGCAGCACTTATGAAAACACATTGAATTACCTGTCTAAAATTGGCACATTTTAAGCTGGGCAGTGGTGGCGCACACCATTAATCCCAGCACTTGGGAGGCAGAGTCAGGTGGATCTCTGTGAGTTTGAGACCAGCCTGGTCTATAAGAGCTAGTTCCAGGACAGCCTCCAAAGCCACAGAGAAACCCTGTCTCAAAAAAAAAAAAAAATTGGTACATTTTATACTACATAAACTATACATCAGTGAGTTGACTTCACTCTTGACTACTGTACAGCCTAGTCACCCTTCCCCATTTCTCCTGCCCTTCGTCTATTCCAAGAACCATTTCTGTACCAGGTGGTAGTGGCACATGCCTTTAGTTCCAGCATTCGGGAGGCAGAAGCAGGTGGATCTCCTGCGGTCAACCTGATCTACAGAGTGGGTTCCAGATCAGCCAGGGCTACATAGAGAAACCAACCCTATCTTGAAAAACTAAAAACCAACCAATCAAGCAAACAAAGATCTTCCATGCCCTAGCTCCAACCTCCATCATTGCATTGCCACTGCTTCCTGTCCTATACTGGGCTGATACTCAGCAGTTTCAATGACACCCTCCACCCCCTCACCCCACCCCCACCCCCGCCCCATCTCACTTAAATCCCTCCAGTAAGGACCGTCCAGAAAACTGCCTGCCTGCCACAAGATCTGAACTGCCCACTTTCCTTTCTTGGGCTGCAAAGAGCCTATTAGAGAAAGGAAGAGAAGGAGGTGGAGGCTGAGGAGGGGGTAGGAAGAGGAGTTGGCATTCAACCACTTAAACCCATGGATTGATTCTATTTCTAGAATGCCATTACTATCCCTGGCTCCCGGTCTCATTCCCTCTGACTGACATTCAACACAACCTTCTATCTTGTCTTCCTGACAACAGTGGCAGATGCAATAATAGCTCCTCACACTTTACGTGGAAGTGTTTTATCTGTACTGTGACATTTAATCCTTTATTATTGTTTCCATTTTAATGATTTGTCACATAATGCAAGCCAACTTTCTGAAAACGGATCATGTCAGTAAACTTCCAATTTCTCAGCAAGAACCACTTAAATATCCTAAGCTCCTTAGCAAGACGCAAGCCTTCCAGTTTTTCCAGGTGTTACTCTCTACCGTTATTTACTCAGGGAACAATATGGCTCGCTGTCCATACTTCTTAAGCCTCCTGACTTCATAGCTCGCTCATTCTGCTGCACCCTGAATGCCCTTTATTAACCCCCGTGGAGACCTGTACCTTGGTACCCTAAGGTAAGATTACAGAGTAAACACCTGTAATCCCAGCACTCACAAGACCGTGGCAAGAGGGTCATGAGACCAGTCAGGGCTATACAGCAAGATCCTATGTCAAAAACAACAAGATTAAAGACCCCTGTTTTCTTTTTTCTTTTGAGACAGAATCTGTGTAGTACCAGGTGGCTATAAAGGCCAAACTGGCCTCAGACTCACAGAGATCTGGCTCCAAGTATTGCGATTAAAGGCTCCCTGACTTTCTAGGCACTCCCGAGTTCTCTGCATGACATTTCCATTGCATTCTCTTACAACTCACTGTGTAGCTTAACTATGAGTCTGCTAGGGGCTGGAGAGATGGCTCAGCAGTTAAGAGCACTTGCTGTTCCTGCAGAGGGAAGGGGTTCCCACCAGCCACTTTTGGTTTCTGTGGGCACCAAGGACACATGCAGCACACATACATACGGGCAGGCAAAACACTCAACTACATAAAATAAAAATAAATAAATCTTCAATAAATAAATACAGTCTGCTCAATAAGTATTGCCTCCCCACTGCTCGGTGACAACCTCCTTATAGGTAGAGAGGTCCTCTCTCGCTTTGGGACTCCAATGTGTTCTAGCTCATGTATGTCTTTGGATGTGCTACTGACTGCAACACAGTTCCTATTTCAGCCACTGCAACATATAGAAAGTCCCACACTTGTCCCTGGCCCTCTCTCACCACTATCTGTACACACAGGCTTACCTGACATCAAACAGGTCCCTGACAGCTTAGAATGACAGCCCTGTAAACACAGCCACTACTGTCAATGTGCATTCTCAAGCCTTTAGCCCACTATTTTCAAGCCTTCTCTGTGACCAGCCACTAACTCTCAAGCCACACTCACTGCCTTTTGACAGCAGAGATATCCCAATGTTTATCCTCCATGTCCCTCAGGTATCTTACGAGCAGCAGAAGAAGCCTCTGGGGATTACAACCACACACCACAGGCCAGGGGGCCTCATAATGCCCCATGATCCCTCCTGGTTCTGTCTCCTCCAAGTCCCTCAAAAAGGCCATCTCCAAAGCAAACTGTCCATCAAGTCCCCAAACAAGAGCAGGAAGACAAAGTCCAAAAAGGCGTGTGTTTGTGACTGCTCAGCCTACAGAAGATGCATCTCTGGAACAGCTTTCTGAAAGGCAGAGGTCAATTACCAAGCTCTTCTTATTTTAGAATGTCTCCTCTAAATCTACATTCATGACACTCTTTCCCACTGCAACACATCCCTTTTCACGATTACTTGAGTTAAAGACCTAATTACATTTTTTTTCTCCAGAAAAAAAGCATAAACTATCCCAAGTACCTCACCTCTGGTAAGTGGATGTCACTAGCCTTCATGATCCCTACCTCTGGTAAACATGTATATTGCATGTTTGGAGATATATACATATATATCTCCAAGCCCAAATCAGCCCAGATGTTTTCGGCGTTTTACCACTGGGAAAGGAGCCCTTTGCTCCTCCAAGGAAGAAGTCTTCCCAGCAGCCCCCACCTTTGTTTCCTCAGCTCAGGGGTCCAGCTGACCCTCAGCCTGTGGTCTTACCTTGTTCGGGCAAGGTCGGGGCTGGCCTGGCCGTGCAGAGTGCTGCTGTGACCAGCACAGCCCAGAAGAGGAGGGTCCTCCAGCCCCACATCCCAGATCTGCACTTAGAGGTTGGTGACGAGGCTCCACACCGCCATGGATACTCAGCGGGAGCTTGATCTGCCTCCTCAAGCTGACTCTGGGGAAAGAAACAACAGCTATAATACAAGTTGGGGGCTGGGGGTTAAGGAAAAGAAGAAAGTGCATCGTGTCCACGGTCAGCCTGCCCAGAAGGATGCTGGAAATAACAAAGCGCTTTTTAAGGTGCAAAGGGAATTGAGCTCATAATACAGCTTGCCCCCCCCACCGTCCCCCATGGGGCCCTTTGGGGAGGTGATGGGCCGGTTGAGAGACAGACCCTGGTGGGAGGTTTTAAGTCAGCTGGGGGCATGCCCTTGAAGAAGGTTATAGAAATCCAGTCTCACACCCCTCCTCACCCTTCTGTTCCAGGCCTGAGTGAATGCACAGCCCCGACAAGCTCTGAAGACATTTTTTTTTTCATCCCACCATAAGGTGAGCTCAAAAGCAACAGTCAACCAGGGAGTGAAATCTACAAAACTTTCTCTCTTTTCAACCTGATTGCCTCAGGTCTTTTGTCACAGTGAAGGGAAGCTGGGCTCCACCCTTCAGTTCTACAGCTATGTGTTGAGTACAGACTGAGTTGCCTAGTGGGGTGGAAGGGAAGGGGCTCGTGAGAGCCCCAAAGAGCCACACTGTGACCAAAATGCACGGAAATGGCATCGAGAAACCCCAGTCACAAAGCTGGGTGTGGTGGGGCATTCCTTTAGTCCCAGCATTTGGGACAAAGGCAGGTGATTCAAGGTCAGTCTACATAGAGACAGCCAAGAAAACATAGAGAAACCCTGTCGACACACCGCCCCCCAGCAAACCCCAGTTACAATGATATGAATCTTTTAAGACGCAGGCAAGCAATACAAAGGTAACAAGAGCACTGGCTGAGGCTATAAAGGCTCTTCTGAAGCCTAAGGAGGCTAAGACGCCAAAGAATCCCAACCAAAGGCAGACTTGCTTTTATCATCCACCCCAAGTTTGGGAATCGGATTTGTGGCTACATGGCCAAAGGTTGCCGGCTGTGCCAACCAAAGACTAAGGCCCAACCAAGGCTGAGGGGGCAGTTGCAGCTCAGGTCCCGGCCCGGGCTTCAGTTCCAGCTCAGCTCAGGATCCCAAAGGTGTCTAGGCCCCTGTGAAGGCCCTAGAGTAAAGGCCTTTATCTCTCAATTTGAAAGCAGATGGAAGACTATGTATAGGCCCCAGAGTAAAGGCCTTTATCTCTCGATTTGAAAGCAGATGGAAGGCTATAATGGCTGATCAGTGGTGGCGCACGCCTTTAATTAATTGCAGCACTCAGGAAGCAGAGGCAGGTGGATCTCTGTGAGTTCAAGGTCAGCTTAGTCTACAGAGCGAGTTCCAGGGTGGCTAAAGCTACACAGAGAGACCCTGCCACAAAGAAAGAAAGAAAGAAAGAAAGAAAGAAAGAAAGAAAGAAAGAAAGAAAGAAGGAAGGAAGGAAGGAAGGAAGGAAGGAAGGAAGGAAGGAAGGAAGGTGGATCAGTGTGACCCCCACCCCCACTCCTGCCACCCCAATTCCGGCCACACACGCACTATTTGCAGATGGTTGCTGACCTGAGCAAAACAAATAGCAGGTCCTGCCTCAAGTTTAAGTATTGTGCAACCATTTCAAAAGACAGGAATCTGATGACTCCCCAGGCACAAGACTTTGTTCCATCTGGGACAATCAGTCTGGTGAGAAGCAGAGAGGTAAAGAGTGGGGAAACATGGAGACAGGAGGATCTCTGTGAGTTCGAGGCCAGCCTGGTCTACAGAGCAAGTTCCAGGACAGCCTCCAAAGCCACACTGAGAAACCCTGTCTTAGAAAAACAAAACAAACAAACAAACAAACAAAAAGAGTAAGGGAAGAAGTCAAGAAACAGAAGGCACACAGGGTGGTGGTGGTACTTGGGAGGCAGGCAGATCTCTGTGAGTTCAAAGCCAGCCTGGTCTACACAGTGAGTTCAGAACAGCCAAGGCTATGTATAAGAAACAAAAGAAACAGAAACAGGAGGCAAATAGGTCACAAGGAATATGGAAACCTTGATAAATCTCCCTAGACATAAGCAATACGACGCCAGAAGACTTCTTTTTCCTCCCCCCACCCCCCACGAGGGATGGAATCCAAGGCTGTTCACAGGCTAATCAAGTGCTCCACCCCAAAGATCCATCCCTAGCTCTCCGGGGTCTTTTTTTGTGCCTCTAAATCACCGGCACCTCCCGTTCTACCAGCCTCCCTTCCAGAGAACACATGCTTTACCACTACTTAGGGTGAAGACAGAACAGGACACTGTGAGGAGGATCCAGCTGCCTCTGAGGTTGGATGGTGGCGGCGGTGATGGTGGATGCCTGACAGCCATGTGTAGAGACGTGGGGGTGAGGTGGGCGACCAGAGCCCTGCACACAGTCAGGCACAGTCAAGGACTTGCAGAGGCTGACTCAAACAGCCCTAGCTAAAGCTGTGGATTCTGTAGCCCTTGACCCTTCTCAGGTTTATGAAGGCATTTTTTTTTGATATTTTAAATGTTTTCTTTTATTTCCTATTGTTGCGTGTGTGTATGTGAGGACATGACTGTGTCTGTCACAGCACACACACAGAAGTCGGAGGACAACTCCATGAAGTCGGTTCTTTCCTTCTACCTTTACATGGCTTATGAGACCTGACCTCAGGTTGGCAGGCAGGCAACTTTCCCTGATAAGCCATCTCACTGGTGGTGGTAAAATTTAAAACAACTTCCTACGGTCCTAAAGAATAGATGATTGACGGTAAAACAACTATCAAGTGACACATTGCTGGGCACTACGTGTGGGGTGACCATCACTGTCTTCCAGGTGTTTTCTGTCTTCCAATGCTCCAGGAAACCATCTAAACTATTTGGAGAATCTGCCTCCGGAATATGCTCTAATGTGGTGTTTCAGCTCTGCCTCTGTCTGAACCAGGCCGGGCCCCTCTCTAATGAGTCAGTCCTGGCTCCCATAAAACCCCCAAAATCTTGGTCATCAGAATATGTATGCACTACCACTAGCTGCCTCCAAAGACTTACCATAATTAATTAATTAATAATTTCAAACCAAAAGCGAAATCAATATTTCTCTTCTGGGTTTCTTTTCTGAATTTAGGAAAAGGACTAGAAATAGAAGGAATATTTACTGAATACTCTGTGGACTCTATATAAGTAAAACACATTTATAACTATAAAATTTACTTTATTCCTCCCTCTCTGTTTCTAAGGAATAGTACTAGTTCTGCTAAGAGATGAAGAAACTGAGGGCCCAAGAACTTAATTACTAGTTTAAACTGGGTGGTGGTGGTGCACGCCTTTAATCCTAGCACTCAGGAGGCAGATCTCTGTGAGTTCGAGGCCAGCTTGGTCTACAAATCAAGTTCCAGGACGGCCAGGGCTACATGGTCTTGGGGGAAAAAAAAAGAACTTTAGTACTTTGCCCAAGGAAATAGAGCTGTTAGCAACTTGATCCTCAGGTTTGGGGGATATTAATTCAAGATGAGAGAATGAAAATAATTTGGCCACACCTAACTGGGATACAGCTCAGAGGAAGAATGACTGCCTTGCATAAGGAAGACCCTGAGTTCATCCCCAACACAGGAAAAAACAAAAAACAAACCAAAAAGTAGCTCTCTACCTGATGCAGATACGGGAGGATTCCCATACACTAGAGAAACCAAGGGGATAATAAAGACAAATCCAAGTTAATACTGGAAATTACAAGTTACTGATTCTGTTTCTTTGGTGGACAGAAAGACCTTTAGAAACCAATCACTCAGGGCCCTGCAGGCCCCAGGGTCAGGCACAATCTCAAGCCAAGTATAGAAGTAACTATCACCCGAAGACGCCTCTGAACCCACATGTCACACATTCCAAAGATATATCTAATCAGTGTGCGGCTGTTATCCAGAACGGCACACTTGACAACAAGAACCTGGTCCCACAGTAACAGTGACTACTAAACCTTAGTATCAACACAGGGCGGGTGGGAGGAGGTAGTGTCATCATGATATGATTGATTAGATTGCAGCAGATGGCAGCTTCCACCTGTCACCCTGTCCCCTGAGATGTCTGCCCACCTACCTCCTCCTAGGTATCTAGCCTATGCCCTTTCATCCCTGGTGACGAGTGCACTTCAGACATGTCAGACTTTTGGCACCTTCTCTCTGACTCATTTCCAAAAGAGGTACAAGAGTTCCTCCTGCCTTTCCCTCTCCTGCCCTCTAGGCCTCAAACAGCACACCAAAGGGAAGCTATAGACACTTGGCCTCCTGGTGCCAACTCCAGGAATGAAAAGGCTGCTGGGTACATGCACCACTCTCCACATCTGCAGGACATTCTGTCGCACAACCACAAATCCAAACGCTACTTGGAATCCTGGAGACTGACATCTTCGCTCTTAAGGATTTCCTCCTTCCTTCATCGATTGACAGGGGTAGCCTTGTAGGTGTGCGCAACAGTTTCCCCACAGTGCTGCATGTGTTTCCACGCCATTCTCTCCACTATCTGTTGAGGTTCCCAGAACTCAAAGCCCAGTTCGTCTAGACGAGGAAGGCTTCAATGGAGGGCAATGAGGAGACCACACGACCTCAGTTTTCATACTTGTGGGAAGGCTAAAATATCTGTCCTGACTACATCTGGGTGGTTACAAGGAGCAAATGGACAGCGTGAAAGAAACTGAGTGTGTTTCTTTTAAAGTACTTACACAAAAGAACTTTCAGGGCATCTAGTGGGAAGTCAGGGCCTGGGACACTTGGCCTTGGTCCTTCAAATTCTGAAGGTGTAAAGAATCTATTAACATCAAGTTTCTCTGCAAGAGAATTAGTTGCTGCACTGAGGGCCAAGTATTTGTCGTCGTCTTCCTCCTCCTCATCTTCCTCTTAAGGAATTTACTTGCAAGTGCACACACTTGCATCTCTCTCTCTCTCTCTCTGTGTGCGTGCGTGCGTGTGTGCGCGTGTGCATGCACGCGCACATGTGTATGGGTGCCTGAGGAGTCCAGAAGAGAGGACATCATACCCGCTATAGTATACTATATAAAGCTATATCAACAGGAGGTTGGTCCTGGGAATGGAACTCCAGTCCTCCTGAAGAACAGCAAAAGCTTTTAATGGCTGAGCCATCTCTTCAGGCCCTAGGTCTTCATCTTCCTATTCTCTACAGAAGGCAGTCGACGGACAATTTCACTGATGACAAACGACACTGCCACTCTGGGACAGCTGCTTATGCCGGGCTTGAACTTCCCACCTGAAAGAGACCACAGTGTTTGTCTTCCTACGTCACAGGTGGTTACAGCTCAGTAAGTGGACAGCACAGTGAAGAGCCTGCCCTCCACAGCAGTAGCTTAACAGAAGAAATAACAGTAAACTTGAATTAAAAAAATTAGAATTATTTATTTTATGTGTTTTTCATGCTTGAACGTCTGGGTACCATGTGTATGCCTGCAGAAGCCAGAAGAGAGTAGCAGATCCCCCTGAAATTGGAGCTAGAGATTGTGAGCCACCGTGTGGGGGTGCTGGGAACCAAACCGAGATTCCCCGAGAGTCAGAGCTCTTAACCACTGAGGCATCTCTCCAGACACCAAACTCCTTGTATTGGGAGTCATCCCTTGACAACACTCTCCCATAGAGCACAGACTTCCCACAGCTATTGTGACACTCCATCTCCACACCCTTCGCCCTCTAGACTTAGCAAATCTGGTGACTCCTGACCACATGCAGCTGTTGAGCTATTGAAATATGGTTCCTGCCAACTGGGGTGTGCTAGAAGTGAGAAACAGAAACTGTACGTGAACATTTAACAAGGGGGGAAAAACATAAAAGATCTTACCAAATTTTTTATGTCAGGACCAGGTACAATGTGTACTTTAGCATGCTTGAAGCACTAGGTTCAGTTACCAGCACTCTTACTTTTTTTTATATTGATGACATGCAAAGGATGGTATTTTAGAAATGTCAATAATAGGGTTACTAAAACATAACATGAATACAATGTATTCTTAAAACCCAAACAAGTAAGCTTAAAGTGGATTTCACCTCTTTCTTTTCAAATACTTTCAAATGGGGATACTATCACCCCAAAACTTAAGGAGGCTCCTACTGTATTTACAGGTCTGTGCAAGTGTCCCTCTTCCATAATTAGGCCAGGTCCAACCTAATCAGTGAACCCCATCTCACAAAGCTCTGCTTCCTCAGCCCCACCCTCTGATTTCCCACTAATTACCACCCTTTCCCAATACCCTCAGCATGTACCTAAGAGAAGCAGGCTTTTATGCTGAATGGAATGAAAGAAGACAAGTGAGACTGAGGAGACATAAACCCAGGCCTAGCATCCTCTTTGTGAAATGTCTGGAACCATGCATGTTTCAGATTTTGAAGTTGTTCGGATTCTAGGATATTTGATTCGGCCTTGCCAGAAAAGATCCACATGCAAGATCCCGGACTCTTTGAATGACAACATGACATGAGCTTCCGGGAGTCCAGGTTTCTCAACCTGCATATATTCTTCAAGAAAAAAGATTAGATTATCAGGGAGGGGGGAAAAAAGCCACAGTCAGTTCCCCGTGCTAACCAGAGAAGTAAATGCTCTAAACATATTGAGGCCCCAGAGTTGAGGACCGTGATACAGAAGTATGAATCCCTTTAGACTGGGATACAACTTATTGAACAACAGAGGTAACTTTTCCCTCGCAATCACTTTAATAAACATTTTTAGACACTAGGGCAGGTTTGCTTACAAAATTGTAACTGGTACAAAAGAAATGCTAATTGTGGGGCTGGAGATGACTCAGTTTGCTGCTGTAGATGACAACCGCCGTCGTTCCTTCTAGTGAGCTAGGTTCTGAGTTCTGTGACACAAGTTCACACTCAGACACAGACACACACTTACACATAGATAGAAATAAAAGAGAAAGAAATGCTAATTGTTTGCTCGTGCTTTATGAAGAAGTTTGGTTTTTTAAAAATATTTTAAGCATGGGGATTAAGAGAAAGAAACAGGCTTTCAGAAAGGAAGACACATCCGCAGAGGCTGGCTGTGGGTCTCTCTGAGACCAAGTGGCTGAGAGTGTTGCATCTTGTTAAAAGGTATCCAAATGACTCACAACAGGCTGGGGGTTTAGCTTCACAGTAAAACTGCTTGCCCAGCAAGTGCAAGACCCTGGGTTCAATAATTCCCTGATGAAACAAAGTAAACTCCTGTGTGTCTGTGCACTGCGTGTGCCTTCATACATATGAAGAGCATCTAAAAACATTTTGTACTGAAAAACCAGTAATAGCAGTCTGGCGGTTAGGGGTGTGTGTGTGTGTGTGTGTGTGTGTGTGTGTGTGTGTGTGTGTGTGTGTGTGTGTGTGTGTGTGTGTGTGTGTGTATCATCTCACTCACACTCAAGGGGCTGAGACAGGAGTATTTCAAGCTTGAGACCAGCCTGGGCCTATATGAGAACCCGTCTCAAAAAACAAACAGGCTAGAGAGATAGCTTAAGAATTCCCTGCACTTGTTGCTCTTGAAGATCTAGGTCCAGTTCCCAGCACCACAAAGTGGCTCCAGTTTCAGGGAAACTAGACACCCTCTTCTGAACTCCTAGTGATCAGAAATGCAGGTGGCACCATACATACAGTGTAGACAAAACACTCGTACAGGTAAATAAATGTAACAACAAAAAACAAACTCAGTAACAAAAACACAGCAAAGTGAAACAATGTAGAGGCTTAGCTGTTGAAGACAGATACAGGAGAGGAGTGTTGCTATATTCTTGGAATCCCTTATCCAGGTGAACTCTATTTATTTCCAGGGTTGGGGTGCTGCATGTGCCCACAAATAAAGTGTCTTTCTGAAGGGGTGGTAGTAAGTACAGAAATCCTATTTAAGAGCAACTCAGACTTGAGGGGGAAAACAAATATCCCATCCCGTATGAGGTGTTTGATCCCTCTGGAAACACCGGCACCTTCGCTAAAGACCCACATCTGGACTCCTGGGTGCATTTAGTTAGGCCCCTTCCAGAACCCTGGGAAAGAGAAACCCAAGACAAATTTCCCGAGAAGAAATTAAACTCCTCTTAAGTGATGAAAGTGAGGCCTTTTCATAGGAAGACACGGGAGTCAATTCTCACTCCCTTCCCTCCTGGGGCTCAGGGAGGAAGCAGAGGGGTCCTCAGGAGGCCCACACTGGCTTCAAACTCAGCATGTAGGATGACCGGCCTTGAAACCCTGACCGTTATACATCCCTCCAGAGTGCAGGGATGACAAGTGATACTGCATTTGCCTCGGAAGCTCTTCAACAGCCACTCGGATGAAAGAGATTCATCAAAATGGAGGCAAGGAAAGGGCCATTGGTGCCAGCAAGAGAGATCAGCAGGTGGGGGGGCGTGAACTCACATGGGAGAAGATTTTTTTTAAGATTTTATTTTCAATTATACATATATGTATGTGTATATGTGCATGCTAGTGCAGGTAGCTATGGAGACACAGATTTCCTGTGAACTGTTTGATAAACACGCTGGGAACTGAACCCAATTCTTCTGGAATGAAAGTCAGTGTTTTCGTTTTGGGTGTTTTTTTGTTTTGTTTTGTTTTTTTGGGTTTTTTTTTTTTTTTGGTTTTGTTTTTAGAGACAGGGTTTCTCTGTATAGCCTTGGCTGTCCTTCTATAGACCAGTCTGGAATCAAACTCAGGGAGATCTACCTGCCTCTGCTTCCCGAGTGCTGGGATTAAAGGTGTGTGCCACCACTGCCCAGCTACAGCAAGTGTTCTTAATTGCTGACCCATCTCTCCAGCCTGGAAACCACTTCTGGCAACCTATTCTCTGATCTCACTGGAGCACTGTGGCACCCATGTGCACACAAATAAATGAGTAGATAAATGTAATTTTAAGAATTAAAAAAATGGCCGGGTGTTGGTGGCGCACGCCTTTAATCCCAGCACTCGGGAGGCAGAGGCAGGCAGATCTCTGTGAGTTCGAGACCAGCCTGGACTACCAAGTGAGTTCCAGGACAGCCTCCAAAGCCACAGAGAAACCCTATCTCGAAAAACCAAAAAAAAAAAAAAAAAGAATTAAAAAAATGTATGAAAGGAAAGGGCCTTTGGAGACACTAACTGCTAAACCCCAGGTTTCACACAAACTAATCTTTTAAGAGTCTTGCATCAGGTCAATAACACAAATAAGAAAAAACAAAAACAACAAAAAACAAAAAGCAGCAAAGTCTACAGATTGCCTTTGGTCTCCAAGGTTGAAGTCTGCCTACCCAATGCTCCATTCAATTTTCTTATCTGGAGTCCACCCTGAGTAAAGCTAGCTCCGGTTTAGGATGCCTATATGTATTTAATCTTCTTTTGTAAGGAGACAGTGATGACATTTGTGATGCCCCTCTGTTCCTTCTGTCCCCTTGCTTCACTTGCTATTCAAAGGGTACCTTCCAGTGTGTTTCATGGCCTGCAGCCAAGAAAAACAATACTCTAAGACTATACCTGGGAACCAAGGGAAGTGATGCCCATGTTTGCCCAAACTCCCATTGTGAAAATACCTCTGAAACTGGCATTGGAAGTACACATGGTTCTCAGACCATGGCCCATCACTGAAAAGCTGACACTCAGCTATGACTAAGAGTAAATGCAACATATTTCAAGTAGCTTGTCACTGATGAAATATATAAATGTCCCTGCTGGAGCCAAGTCCCAGAAAGCGTCTCAGTCCCCAAACACTCAGTAGTAAGGGGTTAGCAGGGTCTCAGGAGTGTGTTCCAACTGGGGAAATATGTAAACAAGCCATTAGGGAAGGAGGCGAGACAACAGTACAGTTGGCTGGTATTAGTTGAGCTTGCCGGCCTTAGGTCACTGAAAGGAAGGGACACCACCCCAGCGTGGGGGTAATTGGCTAGACCATGGCCCGCCGCTCCCAGGGGCCCTGCTACTTAGCTTTAAAACAAGCCTCAGAGAAACCCGGAGCCTGGCCAAGGAAGGAGGAAAACAGCCACTTTCTGCTCAACCATCTCAGGCCAATGGTTCTACAATTTAGATACTATTCCAAAAAAAGCACTGGTCCGGAGGTACAAAGACCAGGGTACATCTCCGAAGGAAACAGTCACCTTAATTACCATGTCTAGAGAAAGTGCGATTTCATTACAGCCTCCAAAACTACCGCCCCAAGGAGGAAACCAGAGAAGTGTTTTCAATTTAAAAGACTGGAGAGGGGAGAGGCACCAATTCTCCCCACCCTGACGCCAACTTTGCACCCTTTGGAAGCTTTGCTGTCCCCGCCCCCGAAAGAGTATTACAAAAAAAAAAATGGACATTCCATCCCTAGCCCGAAGTCATTGTTTAAACGGTCAAACACCCCATTTTAAGTTTCCAAGGGCTGCAACCCAAGGAGCTCACTGAAAACGTAAGGCGCCTCTGGCTGCCACAGCGGCGACCGCTGCACCCTGCTTGCACCCTGCGTCGAGTATGATCGAGTATGGAACCCCGCCAGGAACCCGGACGCGTGGCGATAGGTGGGCTCCACACGGGACAGACGCTTCAACTATAATTAAAGGGTGAGGCGAGGCTTTGGTTCCAGTACACGTCAAGGCCTATTTTGGCCCAGAACAGTCGACAAGGGCCACCTCTAATAAGCAAGCCGCTCCCAAGTGGGTCCAGGGAACTATGGCCTCATCTCTCAAGATGATCCCTTGGCACAACCCCGGCCACCCATGGCTCGCCACCAGCAGGAGGTACTAGTGTGGAGGAATCCAAAATCACTTGCGATCCACAACTTTCTTTTCTTTTCCGACCCAGAGCTCTTTCTTCTCCACGTCTCAAGAAATTTTTAGAGGTGGTGCTGGGGGTAAGAACCAGAGAAAGAATCTCAGCTTTAATTTAGGAGGGGGAAGGGAGGAAGAGAGATGTTTAATAATGTGGCTGCGGTGTACCCGTGTAGGGTGAAACGGAACCAGATGCGGCAGCTACATCTGGGAAATGGGGGGTTGGGTAGGGGAGAAAAACGCCGCCGAAACGCTTTGCAAATGAGTGAATAGCTTCTAGGCCCAAAAAAAGAGAGAACTCTCCCTGCACTCCCAAGGTGTACAGCTGCTTCACTGGGGGTAAATGCAAACCCCACTATTTTAAAAAAAAGAGTCGATAAATTCCTCCAAAAATATGGGTACTCGCCTGTCTCATCCCGCCGGCGACACCACTAGAGGAGGCGCGGGAAGCGCGGAGAGAGGGTCTGGGCCAGAGAAGCAACAAGCGGGCGGGCAGCGGCCGGCTCCGCACCGGACCAGTCCTCATCCCTTCCCCCACTTCCCAGAACGATCCAGACCCCGCAGTCCCCTCCCCTTCCCCGGGCCCCTTCAGAAGTCCTCTAGGTCTAAGACTTAACTAGAACATCACCACCAGCACTCCTCGGAAAGGGGGAATCTTTTCTCGCTCTCCACTAAAGCCGATTCAGCCATTTGGTGACGACACCTCCTTCCAACCTATTCCAAGACAAGCTAGCCTTCCCCGCCACTTCCTTTCCTCCTCAAGCCCCCAACCTGGACCCCAGACTTTCCGGGACGTGGAAAAGCACTTGAAAAGGTCCCAGATGTGGGGTGTTGTGCCCAGAGCCACTGGATGAATCGGGGTGTCTTCACAAGAGGACCAAAAGAGATGGAGTGAACACACACACACAGGAAGGACCAAAAGAGATGGAGTGTGTACACACACACACACACACACACGGGACCAAAAGAGATGGAGTGTACACACACACACACACACACACACACACACACACACACACACACACACACACCTCACAGCCCACTCCCGCCCTCCTCCCCGCGAGAACCCACGGCCTCCGCCGCCTTCTCCTCGCCCGGAAGGGTTGGGGTCTGGCCTCGGAGCGCTGCAGCTGCCTCGCCAGCTCGGGAGCGCGAGTTGGCGGAAAAGTTGGGCAGCGGGCAGCGGCGGCGGGCCCCGCGCGGGGAGGGGGCGCGGGCGGCGACGCTGGCCGAAGGAGGAGGGACAGGGGCGCCGGGAAGGGAGTGGAGCTGGGGTGGGGTGGGGGGGAACGGAGGAGGGAGGCGCAGGCTGCGGCAGGCGAAGCGCGGGGGCCGCTCGGGACGCCCAGCCAGCCAGCTCTGCGGACGCCGGCGACTCTTACCTCACTTGGCGCGGCGGTCCCGCCTCTGGAGAGCTCGCCGTGGCGCGGCCGGTGTCTATGGCTTGCGCTCGGGCCGGTCGTCTGCGGGTTCCGTTCAGGTTCTTCTGGCGGGGTCGCGAGAGCTCCGCGGCCGAGGCACGACTCCCGGCGACACTCGGAGCCCGGCGCCTCCAGCCCGGGCGGGAACAATGGAGCCGAAGCTGGTGCCCCGGAGGCGGGGCGGGGGGGAGGGCTCGGGTCCGCCGCCGGGGGTCCCCAGATCGTGCGCCCCCCGCTCTCCAGAACGCGGCGGCGGCTCCTCACGCTTCTGGCAGCCCGGGTTCCATCGCCCCTCCGGGGGCCACGGTGTGCACTGACTGCAGCACTGGTGTGGTGCGCCCCTGGGAGCGGAGAAAAGTCCTCGGGCTCCGCTGCTTTTCCAGCTGCGGCGCGCGCTTGCGGCCGGGAAAGGCGAGGTCGCCGCAATGCGCTAAGCACAGTGTCCGACCAGTCCGGACGTTGCGGCCCAGCTCCCTGTGCAGTCCAGGTCCTCGACACGCAGCGACTGCACCGGCGCCCTGGCTCCCGTTCGGCGCCACCCGCTACCGAGGGCCCCACAACGGTACCCGCAGGAGCGCTCCTAGCGCTGTGCGCCGGCGAGGCGCGAGGGCTCGCTCTCTCACTCCCACCCGGCGCTAGTCCCACCTCCTCCTCCTCCCCCTGCAGATGCCTGCTGGGCCTTGTAGTCCCCAAGCCGCAGCCCGGGACAAGCCTGGAGTGGAGTAGAACCACTTTACAGTCTGGTCTGGCTTGAGCATCGCCTGGAGGGTTCCCGAATTTCAATCCATGAATAGATCAGAAATTTGGAAATGGGAGCGAGGCGGAGGGGAGTGGGAGGGGGCTATAATCTTGAGACTGTACTTGGCAACTCAATCTTTGGTTATTTGTGTACCTTGGGGTATGATTTTGGTGCTCTAAATCTCAGTTTTCCATCTGTAAAAAAAAAAAAAAAAGAAATAGCAATACACATAAAATGGAGAAATAAATAGGACCCTCACATGGTTTCACAATATATATGAGCTGATTTTATTGATGGATGAGTCGATCTCCCCCCTCCCTTTCCTTGGATCTAAACTTTCCCCAGCCCCATAATTTAGGTTTTGTGGTTCACTCTGGAATGGACCCTGCAAATTCTACAGTGTGGTTCTTGGTAGACTCAGAAATCACCAGCTTTCAAAGAATGTTCAGGAAGCAAGCAAGAAGTGCAGGAGAAGAGTACGCCTCCGCCCCCCCCCACCCCCCCGTGCCTCCTGCTTAGGAACTAACCAGAGCCAACCCAGAGACCCCACAGTATGCTACTAGGGCACTCAATGAAAATGGCTGAAATGCCCTTCCTACCAGATCCATCCACAGAGTGGTTAATCTGTAGTTCTTTAATTCAATGTGTATGAGTCCAGTGGGCATGAAACCTGTTGGGAATGTTGACAAAGACAATACTTGGTTCTGCTTGGACATGAGGAATCATGACATCCTAATGAAGCACGCTAAGGATTGTAAGACGCTAAGGTAGGGTCTTTGCCTAGCAGGCAGGAACTCAGTTTCCAGCACGGAATTCGCCAAAAGTGAAGCCGCAGACCTGCGTTCCGGGGAGCAGAGAGGCTCAGGGTGGTCATTGACTGCAGAGGGAGTGAGAAGACAGCCTGTGGTGGAGACCCTGTCTCAAACCAAAGGGAAAGATGGGCTGGGGATGCAGCTTCATTGGGAGACAGAGCTTTGATTCCAGCCGCTCTAAACCTGAGTGGGTGGCAGAAACCTGTAGACTTGTTACATAGCAATGGGGCGGGGGCTCTGCCAATGTTCCTAAGGGTTCATGGTGACTGTGATGTGCTGTCTAGTGGGGGGGCAATGCTGGATGGGTGGGAAGTCTGCCACTCGAGGTGTGAAGAATTCTTCCACTTTTTCCACCACTCAAAGACTTTGGATGTATCACGTGTCTGATAAAATCAAATCACAGGTGTCCCTATGGGACTCCCCCCCCCCTGAGACTCAGGCTGAATAATGAGTGTTAGTTCACCAAAATGGTTACACAAGTAAAACGCCACTGTGAGAAGAACCCATCAACAGACCAAGTAGTGACAGCTTGAATACCCAAACTATCTGGCATTGAACAGTTTTCTATGTGGCCACCAGTTGACAAAATAGTAAGCTACATGATGCTATCACAAATGTTTATCTCCAGTGATGGGTGGAGGAGAAGAAGGATCTAGAGTTTATTGATTTATTGACTTTCAGGGTTTGTTGGGTTTTTTTGCTTGTTAGGTTTTGTTTTTTGAGAGGTAGTCTTATGCTGTAGCCAGGAGTAACCTGTAACTCAAACTCAAGGCATTCTTCCAACCTTCCCCTCTTGAGTGCTGAGTTATAAGCCATTGGCAAGCCTAACAAAGCTGGATGTTTAGCTCAGTGGTAGGCCCTGTGCTTAGGTTATGCAAAGACCTGGGTTCAAATGGGGAAGAGGGAGATGCAGAGAGAATACGAATACATTTATTGAGTGCTTAAAAAGTAAATATTCGGCAAATACTTTCTGAACAAATGAATAATCAAAAGCTAAGTAAAGAGCAGACAGCCAACTTTTAAGGGTTATTATCCCTATAAGCATATCCCTGTACTCTTCAAGCCCTCAGATCCTCGTCAGGGCCCATCTATCCTCTCATAGAAGCTGCCAAACAGCATTCCCTGCCTTCCCCAGGTACCTGGAGATGCTGCAGCCTCCTGCTGTATCTACTGATTTGATATTTAACATGGTTTGCTAGTTGTCTTTTTACTTTGTTGCTTCTCTCCAGCAAGCTTCTAAACTGTTCTAGGGCAATGATCCCATCAGCGCCTCTCACCTATCTCAAGAGATTCTCTTGAGATACATACATCTGTTGTTTGGGGTCTGGCTGCATGTAAGAAACCGGCGTTGCCAGAGAAAGATACCTACCACTTGAGGTAATGACAGGGAAGGTGAGTCATGGAAAATGCAGACCTGATGGCTGGGTGCTGACCACACTTCCCCGTTCTTCCTGAGGACAGTGTAATGCTCTTCATCTCAGTAGTTCTTCTGACAAAGATCTTTATTTATTTAGAGACAAGATCTTACTATGACTTCCACACTGAACTCTCCAAAGCAGGAATTCAGGGCTGCGCCACCAGGCCCTTCTAAATCAAGAGGGTTTTAATAACCTGAGGGCTGGGGATTTGGCTCAGTGACATGCTTGCCTAGGGGGAGTTCAGGCTCTCGTTCTCTCTCTCTCTCTCTCTCTCTCTCTCTCTCTCTCTCTCTCTCTCTCTCTCTCTCTCTGTTTCCTATAATTAAATTTATTAAATAAATATAATTTTATAATTTTATAATCCAGTCCTTTAAGTTTTGATTTCTTTTGAAACGTCTGAAGAGCATGTAGAAGCTAGAAGTTGAAAATATGCCCTTGTCGTAAACAGAAAAAAAAGATCCACATGTGTATTTGCTGTTGAGGCTGGTAGTTTGACACCATAAGGCAGTTCTTCTACAGATTTAGGGGTATGGAAATAAAAAAGAGTAATCAGCTTGCTAGCTGTCCGTCTGTCCACCTGCTGTCCCGGAAACAGCTGGAGAGGCTGGACTGGAGAAGGTGACAAACGCAGAGGAAGCAGTGGTGTCCCCAGATCCAGCCAGGGCGCCTGCTTTCCCGCTGCAGCCCATGACACTCCCGTCCGGCTCTTGCAGAGCCGCAGACCCTCACGGAGCCGCACACCCAGGACAGCTCTGGGATGCCCCAGGCCACAGGGTGGGGCAACCGCAGTGGGGCCCAGGCCTGCATGGAGGGCGAGGGCTCCTGGCAGTTGTCTTTTTACCAGGAAATGTAATCTTCCCTCTGAGATAACAAAGAGCTGGGAGGGTCATGAAGGGTTTGGAGGCCCCTCGCCTGGCCGGTGGGTTGGCAGAGGGGGAGACAAAGGCCTTGCCCTCCAGGACCAGAGATAACCAGGGAGCCTGCTGCCTCTGGGATCTGGGGGCGGAGGGGAGTGGTGCTGACTACAAGTGGGGAAACAGAGTTCTCCAAAGCCCCCTCTGCCTTCTTTGTTTCGCAATACCGCTGTAGAGCCTTCCCTTTGCCTCAGCGGTTCTAGCAAGAAGGCAAGAATTTATAGCAAGGCTCTCTCCGAGCTGTTAACTCGGGAATCAATGTGCCCACCAGGGCGAGCACCCCTTCCTGCTCCTTCCGTCAGAGGCTCTAGGTCCCGAGTCCTCCCCCTCCCACCCGCTCAGCCCACTGGAGTCCTTGGAAGATTGGGAACCGACCAGACTAGCTGGGACAGCCGTCGCAGGAGGGGATGCAAGAGCAGGGAACAGCCTGGCCTTCCGTGAAGTGGCTGGTTCACAGGCTATAGATGATAGCAGGTGGGCCGCTTGGGCCTTTTGCCCCAGGCTCCTGGAGCTAGGGACAGCAGCCAGTTACCATCTGGCCGCCATTTGGTGACCCCTGACTGTTCCTTACGCGCAGCATCAGTGAGTGAATGAAGGGAGGGGTGGTGCCTTGTTTGGCATGATGTTTTTGTAAATAACTTTCGGTTCGTTTTATATGCTGGGAGTGGGAAAAGGAACTGCCACATTCATTCTCCGAGGCCCAGTGTCTGCTTGAGGAGGGACACTGGTGTGTCAGGCTGTACCCGGCATAGCATCTAAGAGAACAGATTAGAAAAGGAGGTGCCACCTGGGCGGTGGTGGCACACACCTTTAATCCCAGGACTCAGGAAGCAGAGGCAGGTGGATCTCTGGGAGTTTGAGGCCAGCCTGGTCTACAGAGTGAGTTACAGGACAGGCTCCAAGGCTACACAGAGAAACTCTGTCTCGAAAAACCAAGAAAAGAAAGAAAAAGAAGATGCCAGAACCTTGAGCCAAGCGAACACCCAGACTTGCCCAGAGATACATGGAAGGCTGACACTGGGTCAGTTTTGAGTGTGGGTTTCAAATCCTACCTGATCGTGGCAAGTTTCCTTCTGCCCTTTCTTTCCAGGACGGTACCTGGAAGATTCCAAGGGTGATTCTTAAGATTGTTGAAAGGATTAAGGGAGATACTTCAACAATGCACCTGGCATGGTGCCTAGCACACTGTAGGTGCAGCATAAGTGCCTGCCATTGTTATCACATTGGACCAGGAGCTTTCTTTTGGCTCAGGCCATCTCTTCTGTGGCCTGATTTCTAGGTTCTGTGTGGCTTAACTATCCACTCTGCACCTCTGCTCTTGCCTGAAACCCCTTTTCTCCCAGCTCCAGCTGCTGAAAGGAATATTTCCCACACTTACCTCCCCTCCCTTTTGGCACCCCGAGATAAGCAGCCCCCCTTTGGTTACGGGTCCTTCTGGGAAACAAGAAGAAAACACAAACATGTATGGAAAAGCAAATCTGTACAATCTTGGTCTCTGGCCTAACTCTCCAAGTCCCTTGCGAATGCTAGCTGAAGGCAAGTTGGCCTTTTGTCCTCTGTTTTTTCTTCGGGACACTCCAAAGTTTCCCTTCCTCCACCTTACAGACTTTTCCCAGTTAAAGCCACCAATTCATCCAAGGCCTGGAGACCAGAGAGGTGACAGAGCAAACACTCTGCATTTCTGAGAAGCCCCAGGGTGGGTGGGGGTGAGGGTGTTGCTGAGGCTTCTGCTCTTCCTAGGGACAAAGATCAAAGATTTGGGGTTAGACGGAGACACTTGGGGATTGAACTTTGAAGTGGATTCCATCCAAGTCGCAAACCATTTCTGCTAGGTGGTTAAGGACTTTTGGTGGTATCATCTGGAGAGCTAAAGGGGAGAAGAACTTAAAAATTGGCGGCAGAGCTGAAGGTAACAGTAGAGTGGCTTCCTAGCATGCACTAGACTGAGCTTGATCCCCAGCACCGTATAAACTGGGGATCCCCAACACCCAGTACATGGAGCATGTTGGCACATGTTTGCAGTCCAACACTCAGGACATACAGTAGACAGGATCGGTAGTCGGGGTCACCCTCTGGCCTGGGTGAGTTTGAGGCCAGCATGAAACCCTGTCTTTAAAGGGGGAAGGGAGAAAGAAAACAAAACATCTGGCTCCAATAACTCTTTTTGATGAGATCATCACACAATAATAAAGGCCAGAAGAGGGTGTTGGATCCCTAGGCCTTGGATCTGGATTTCAGGTGTTTGTGAGCTGCCTGGCACGGGTGCTGGGAACAGAACTTGGATTCTCGGAGGAGGGTGCCCAGTTTTGAAATGATGGAAATACATGATTTATTTTATCAAGTTCCCTGTGGACCAGTTAGACAATGTGCATGTACACTGTGTTCAGTGCCTTTCACTCACAAACAATGCTGTGACAGTTATTGCTGTATACATAAAATACAAATTGCCATAGGTATCTAAAGGAATTCAGTTTCACCTCATGAACACCAAAATGTGGTGCCAAAATTCTGAGGATACTGGAGTGCTTTACATAACATGGATTCTATTTTACACACACTTCATCCCAGATGCTTCAAACCATCCCTAGATTACTGATAATTCTTTTTTTGTTTGTTTTGTTTTTTTGAGACAGGGTTTCTCTGTGTAGCCCTGGCTGTCCTGGAACTTGATCTGTAGACCAGGCTGGCCTCAAACTCACAAAGATCTGCCACCTGACTTGCCTCCCAAATTCTGGGATTAAAGGCATGTGCCACTACCACCTGGCTGCTGATGTTTCTTTCTTCGGAGGGGTGGGGGAGAGTTTCAAGACAGGGCTTCTCTGTACAGTTTTGGAGGATGTCCCAGAACTCACTCTGTAGACAAGGCTGGCCTCGAATTCACAAGATACTTCTTAATCTGGTATAAATGCTATGTAAATACTGTTATGCTATATTGTGTAGAGAATAATGGAGAGGAAAAAAGTTTTCGAATATTCAGTAGACACAATTTTTTTTGTTTTGTTTTGTTTTGGTTTGTTTTTGAGACAGGGTTTCTATGTAGCTTTGGAGGCTGTCCTGGACCTCACTTTGTAGACCGGGCTGGCCTCGAACTCACAGAGATCCGCCTGACTCTGCCTCCCGAGTGCTGGGATTAAAGGCGTGCGCCACCAACGCCCGGCCACAATTTTTTTTAAAAACATATTTTTTTGTATTCTAGGCTGAATCTATGGATGCCAAACCCTTAGATATGGAAAACGAACACATTGGTTTATCTAGGATATCTGGAAAGAAACTCACACAATTGATGGACTAAGTGATGAGTGGATGAGTGGGAACATAGAGGCTTATAGAATATGTCCTTTGGAACTTGACATTCCTACCATGGGAGCCAGTGACTTAGAAGGTAAAGATACCAGAACTCATAGGACAGAAGCAATTAACTCCCTCGTGTCCTCTACCCCCCATAAGTATGCTGTGTATGCTGGCTAGTTTGTGTCAACTTGACACAAGCTAGAGTCATTTTGGAAGAGGGACCCTCAATTGAGAAAGTCCTCCACCAGACTGGCCTGTAGGCAAGACTGTATTGTGTTTTCTTAATTGATGATTGATGGAGGGCTCAGCTTACTGAAGCAGTGCTGCCCCTGGGCTAGTAGTCCTAGATGCTACGAGAAAGCAGATTGAGCCAGGTAGTGGTGGCGCACACCTTTAATTCCAGCACTCAGGGGGCAGAAGCAGGAGGATATCTGTGAGTTTGAGGCGAGCCTGGTCTACAGAGTGAGTTCCAGATCAGCCAAGGCTACACAGAGAGAAACCCTGTCTTAAACCACCACCACTACCCCCCAAAAAAAGAAAGAAAGAAAGAAAAAAAAAAGAAAGCAGGTTGAGCAAGTCATGGGTTACAAACCTGCCCTGACTTCCGTCACTGATGGACTGTCACCTGGAAGTATAAGCTGATATAAACCTTTTTTCCCCCGAGTTGCTTATGATATTTTTTATTATTATAGCAATAGGAACACTAACTACAATACTGTGATATACATGTGCCCATGTGCCACATAGGCATACATACAACACACACACACACATACACTTATGAGCTCTACAGATAGCTCAGTGATTAAATGCATTTGTTGCTCTTAGAGGGCATTTGGTTTCGATTCCTGGTATTCACATGAAGGCTCACAACCATTCATAACTCTAGATCCAGGTGACCTAGGTGACTTCTTCTGACCTCCAAAGTCACCAGGTACACACCTGGCACATGTACACACATGAAGGCAAAACACACACATAAAATAAAATAAAAACTAAAAAAAAGAAACAAAAAATAAAACGAAATGTAATTTTAAACAACTTAAAGAAAATTTTGCTATATGCCTGTAATTTCTCCCTAGCCTGTTACTTTTTTCTCTCCTATTCTGTTAAAACAAAAGGATGATGTTCTGCTAACTAAACTACTTGTTGCAGGCTTTCTTGAACTGCCAATCCGTTTCCAAGTCAAGACACAGATTTATTATTAGCTATGAATGCTCAGCCCCATCTTATGCATCTCCCTCTAGCTCTTATAACTTAAATTTGCCTGTTTCTGTTCATGCACATGTTGCCTCATGGCTTTATTTTTTTTAATTTTTTTTTTTTTTGGTTTTTCGAGACAGGGTTTCTCTGTGGCTTTGGAGGCTGTCCTGGAACTAGCTCTTGTAGACCAGGCTGGCCTCAAACTCACAGAGATCTGCCTGCCTCTGCCTCCCAAGTGCTGGGATTTGCCTCATGGTGTTTTACCTTTCTTTTATTCTGTACGTCCTACTCTGTGTCTGGTTGCCTGGCAGCTGCCTGGCTATCTGGCACGGGGGTTACTAACTCCCTCTCTGTCTCTCTCTGTCTCCTCTTCTCCTTCTCTCTCAAGCCTAGATTCCTCCTCCTACTTATTCTCTCTACTGCCTAGCTTTTGGCCTTTATTGGACCAATCAGGTGCCTTAGGCAGGCAAAGCAACACATCTTTACATAGTTAAAACAAATGCAACATAAATAAATGTAACACACCTTTACATAGCTAAAGTAATATTCCACAGCAACTACTAATAATGGTTATCTTTGAGGGTATGACAACTTTTTTTTAATCTGTTGTATTTAGATTTTCAAGATAGGGTTTCTCTGCACATCCCTGGCTATCCTGGACCTCTGTAGAACAGACTGTCCTCAAGTTCAGAGATTCATCTGCCTCTGCCAGAGTGCTGGGATTAAAGGTGTGCACCACCACCATCCAGCTCTTTATTATTTTAAAATTTATTTATTTATTTATTGGTTTTTTTCAAGACAGGGTTTCTCTGTATTGTTTTGGAGCTGTCCTGGAACTCGCTTGGTAGACCAGGCTGGCCTCGAACTCACAGAGATCCGCCTGCCTCTGCCTCCCGAGTGCTGGGATTAAAGGTGTGTGCCACCAATGCCCGGCTATTTATTTTTTCTTAAAGGCTGAATCTTACTGTGAAGCCCTGGCTGACCTGAAATTCATAATAACATAAAAAGCCATACTCAAGACGGTCCACAGGTTATCTCATTTAAACCCCATGACGATGAGCCAGGTACTATTAGCAACTCCTATTTCACAGATGAGAAGACTGAGGCTTCCAGAGGCTAAACAATACCAGGTGAGGAACAGAAGCAAGCCTCCACATCCAAACGGGAAGACTGCAGGAAAAGAGGCAGCTCTTCCTTAACAGGGTTAGGGTGGGGGAATTTAAAACTGCTCTCTTTAAAACTTCAACAAGGCAAAAAGGAATTCTGAGTGGCTTGAGCAGTGTGTAAAAGAGGACTTGGTGGTCACCACTTGAATCCATACCAGCTCTGTCCTGTCAGATCCAGTGAGACAGGGTGTGTTTGTCCAGGATTACTCAACAGATCATGTGATTGTGGAGGAGGGAGCCAGTGGGGTAAAAGAAAAGAATGTTGAGGGCTGTGTAGACGGTTCAGTGGATAGAGTTCAGATCCCTAGACTCCATATATACAGAGTATGTGTGTGGCTCACCTGTAATCTCCATGGGAGCAGAGATGGATCCCAGGAGGCCACCTGAGTGGGTTCTGGGTTCAGGTAGGAGAATGCCTCAGAATAAGGTGGAGAGTGATTGACGAAATACTAGCAACATCAATCATCGGGCCTGCCTCAGACCTCCTCTCTCTCTCTCTGTCTCTGTCTCTGTCTCTCTCTTTCTTTCTCTCTCTCTCTGTGTGTCTCTCTCTGTGTCTCTCTGTCTCTCTCTCTGTCTCTCTGTCTCTGTCCCTCTCTCTCTCTCATACACACACACACACACACACACACACACACACACACACACACACACACACGAGCGCGCTGTGTATAAGCCCTCCCACACACATGTGCCCATATATATGTTCATATATGCATACACATCATACAGACACACACAAAACAAACAAGCAAGCAAAAACCACCACTGGGATCTGACACCTATGGGTTGGGATCTGTGCCCCTTAGCCAGGTTTCAGGGTCACCCCAACCGCAGCGCATATTCAGCTGGTCTCATTGGAGGTGCCGGTCAGGGTTATGAGTTCATTTGAGGCAGGGCCAGGGAAAGTATGGCAGGCATTTTTAAGGAGACTCACCCAGCCAGTGCAGAAAATGTATTTTAAGAAACCATATCTCTGTTATGAATAGGCCCAGGGAGAATTGAAATGGAAAAATTCTTCCAAATCAAGTATGCTTTCTGCTATGTGTTTCAAGTTTATTTTTGTCATTTTCCCCCTGACACCCTTCACCTGCATTTAATTCCATCTACTTCGGTCTTCCAAAGTTTTGGGTCCAGGGGTAAGGAACGGTATTCAGGCTCAAGAAAGAGCTTTGTAAGACATGATGGTACCAGTAATTAGGAGGCAGGAAGTCCTCCTCTACGGTGAGCTCCAGTCAGCCAAGCTACATAGGAGGCCCTGTCCCAACAAGCAACAGACACATGATTTTGTCTTTTATTTCATTGTCAGTTTCGCCTTATCAGAAGCTGTGTTTGGCTCCGATGAGCTAGGCTTATTGGAACCCCTTGCCCAGTAGCACCCCTGTTCCTTCCTAAGAACAAAACGTGAGTCACTAGTTGCCCAGATTAGAGTTGAACTGAACACCACGACTAAAACCAAGGCTGTTCTGTTGTTATTTGTTTTGCTTTTTTGACACAGAATCTCACTATATAAGCTTGGCTGGCCTAGAACTCCCTATGTAGACCTGGCTGGCCTCAAACTCATAGAGATCCTCCTGTCTCTGCCTCCTGAGTGCTGGAATTGAAGGCTTGAGCTACCATATCCAGTAAAGATTTATTTTTAGTTTTTAAATGTGTGTGTGTGTGTGTGTGTGTGTGTGTGTGTGTGTACCAATGAGTCCTCTACAAAAGCAAGCAGTGTGCAATTTTAACTGCTAGACCATCTTCTTCGGCCCTTTAGAGCAATAAATGTCATTAAAAGAATAAGTGAATTAGCTATCACGGAACATTAAATATGGAAGTAAAGAAAGAATACATACAGTCCAGGAAGACAAGTGCCCAACAGGTCCTCTCTGTTGCTGAGCCCAGCCCATGTTTCCACCAGGAGGGCCACCTCCTCTCCAGCACCAGCCTAGAGATCACCAAGCAAATGCAGCCTTCACACTTGAGGGACACTCCGGGAAGGCTTGCTGAGGCATCTAGTTCTGCGGTTTCTTCCCTCCGGCTTTTTTATTGAAGCCCCGGGAAGGGAGCCAGGACATTTGATGATGTTTGCTTCTATAGATACCTTGCTCTTTCTTTTCTTTCAGATCAGATTATCATGTGTTGGTGGCAGCAAGGAGGAGTATTGATGACAGCTAGAGAACTGGATTGGAACACACTCTGTAAAACAAACACTCACACAATGTCATCCAGGCAGCGAGCTGCGATGCCCCTGCCCCAGGCCCTGGAGGTTTCTGCTTCAGGGTTGTGCTGAAGCCTCTGGGAAAAATCTCAAGGAGACTTTCACTGTCCTTAATCAAAACACAGAATAACCCAAGACTAGCCTTTGTTTCACTGGCCTTCCACTACTCCCCTGGAGACTAGAAAAACCATTGTTTGGTCTAGCACACACCGTGTCGTTTTTGTTTATTCCTCCTGCTGTCACTTTGGCATGCTGAACAGTGAGTCACTGCGGGTCACTTTTACTCAGCTGTAAAACGGAGGGTCCCTGACCCGTTTGACTTAGTGAGTTCTCAGCTGTGCTGAGAAAGCCAGAGGCCTTAAGTAGCATTTTGAGTTTTGTGTTTTGAGGCAGGGTCTCACTATGTAGCCTTGGCTGGCTTGGAACTCAAAGAGATCTACCTGCCTCTGCCCTCCAGAGGTCTGGAAGTAGAGGTGTGTGCCACTGGGCTGGGCCTCTGATTTTTTTTTTTTTTCCTTTTTAAAAATTTTTAAATTAGAGGCCGCGCTCCAGCCCCTTCCTTCAGTGGCGCTACCAGCTACCTGCGAGGTGGCTGCCATCTCTTTCGCGGCATCATGGCTGCCCTGCGCCCTCTGGTGAAGCCCGAGATCGTCAAAAAGAGGACCAAGAAGTTCATCCGGCCCCAGTCAGACCGATATGTCAAAATTAAGCGAAACTGGCAGAAACCCAGAGATACAGGGTTCGGATTCAAGGGCCAGATCCTGATGCCCAACGTTGATTACCGGAGCAACAAGAAAACGAAGCATATGCTGCTAGCGGCTTCCAGAAGGTTCTGGCTCACAACGACACGGAGCCGTGCAGCAAATCTCACTGCGCTAAGATTGCTCACAGCGTTTCCTCCGAGAACCGAAAAGCCATCGTAGAAAGAGAAGCGCAGCCGTCAGAATCACCAATCCCAACTCCAGGCTTCGCAGTGAAGAAAATGAGTAAGATGGCTGGTTGTGCATGTTTTATTTGCATTTAAATAAAACCATAGAAACTTAAAAAAAATTAAACTAGAAACAAGCTTGTTTTACATGTCAATCCCAGTTCCCTCTTCCTCGCCTCCACCCCTGCCCCCCACCAGATCCCTATCCCATCCCCTTTCTGCTCCCCAGGGAGAGTGAGGCCTTCCATGGGGGATCTTCAAAGTCTGTCATATCTTTTGGAGCAGGGCCTAGGGCCTCTTCCGTGTGTCTAGGCTGAAAGAGTATCCCTCTATGTGTAATGGGTTCCCAAAGTCTATTTGTGTGCTAGGAATCAATACTGATCCACTGCCAGAGGACCCATAGATTACCCAGGCCTCCTAATTGACAGCTGCATTCAGGGGGTCTGGAACAGTCCTATGTTGGTTTCCCAGGTATCAGTCTGGGGTCCCTGAGCTCCCCCTTATTCAGGTCAGCTGTTTCTGTGGGTTTCTCTGGCCTGGTCTTGACCCCTTGCTCATCAATCCTCCCTCTCTGCAACTGGTTCTGGGAGTTCAGCTCAGTGTTTAGCTGTGGGTGTCTGCCTCTGCCTCCTTCAGCTACTGGATGAAGGCTCTAGGATGGCGTATAAGGTAATCATCAATCTCTATCAGAGAAGGGTATTTAAGGTAGCCTCTCCACTATTGCTTAGATTGTTAGTAGGGGTCATCCTTGTAGATCTCTGGTGCCATATTTATCTTTTTATGTTTTGTTTTGGTTTTGAGACAGGGTTTCTCTGTATTGCTTTGGAGCCTGTCCTGGAACTCCCTTTGTAAACCAGTCTGGCTTTAAACTCACAGAGATCCACCTGCCTCTGCATCCCAAGTGCTGGGATTAAAGGTGTGCACTGCCAACATCCAGGGCCACATTTCTCTTTAAACCTCCTTCTATTATGGTATCTCTTTTCTTACTCTCCTCTATTCTTCCCCCAACTCAATTGTCCTGCTCCTTCATGTCCTCCTCTCCCCTCCTCTTTTCCCCTTCTCTGTCTCCTAACTCCCTCTCCTCTCCCCCCATGCTCCCAATTTGCTCAGGAGATCTTGTCCCTTTCCCCTTCTTCGAGGGCCTCTGATTATTTCACTAATGATGTGCAGAGTGGCACTGGGCGGTCACAGCAGCTCAAGTCCCCAGTGACCCCATACTAGACTCTGTGCTTGTCCCACAAAGCCAGGTAGACTGAACTGTGGTTCCGGCTGAAGCTGCGAGGTGGCCACAGGGATGGGAGTGTAGATGATGGATGGGTGACACTTGAGGCTGTGCTTGAGATGCAGAGGGATGACTCGGTGGGGAAGGACCTCAACACTAACATTCCTGGACAAGGGAGAAGGTGTCTGAAGCCCCTGAAGTGAAGAAGAGCTGGTGAGAGAGATTATATTTCCTTCCTCTTCTGGAATCTTCACAGCTTCCTCGCAGACGGGTTACTGACTTGGAAAGTAGATTCATCCAGTCTTCCAGTCTGTAAGTAAAAGGAGCGACCATGTTCCTCACCCTCAGCATTTCACTGCCTGGGAGGAAGCACCAGCGTGGTGTTTACTGTCCCAGCCCAGAGGTTACACCACACACACACACACACATATGCACACGCACACATACACAAATATATACTCACACACACATACTCACACACACATGCACACATATACACACATACACAAATATACACTCACACAATACACACATACACAAATATATACTCACAATATTCTCACACTCACACACATATACTCTCACACACTCACATATATACACCTACATGCACACATACACACATACACAAATATACACTCACACACATACACACACACATGCACATACATACACAAATATACACTCACATACACACACACTCACACACACACACACTCATCCCTGTAGAAAGGAGTCTCTCTGCTCTGAGGCAGGGTTCTTGGGCCGCTCCCAAGGCTCTCAGTTCGTTCCTGCCTTTGTCCTGTGGCCTGCAGTACGGTCCACTGCAGAAAGAGGCCTTGGCTTGGACTGGTTTTGATATCAGCTAGAATAAAAGTATTCAGAGAGGGAAGAGGTCCAGAACTTGCCACACATAGGGAACCTTAGCTCCCTTAGCCAAGGGCCATCATTTGTTCAGAGGCTATTTCTTACCTCACCGCCATTATCTGAACCAAAGAGTAGAAAAGAAGTAAGTGCCTCTCCTCCTGGCATAGAACCCATCTTCCTCAGTACGTACTTATTTTGGACTAATGGGCGGTAATGTAGATTAACAAAAATTTCTTTCATTTGCTTATTATAATTAAATACCATATATATGTAATATGTATTATGTATCTATTATTTTCATCTAGTCTTCCAGCTCCCAAGTAAAAGCAATGACCATGTTCCTCCCTGTCAACATTGTCACTGTCTGGGAAAAAGGAATATATATACTGAGACAGTCTCCCTGTAAAGATCTGGCTGGCCTGGAAAACTCTGTGTAGACCAACCAGGCTGTCCTGAAACACACAGAGAACCACCTGCCCCTGTCTCCTGGGTGCTGAATTGTAAAGATGTACACTACCACGCCAGGTTATTTAAATATTTTTTATTTTTAATTTGTGTGGGTGTGTGTGGGTGAATGGATTGCTCTTTGAGGTTGGATGGCATTGGATCCCCAGGAGCTGAGTTATAAGTGGTTGTGAACTGCCTGATGTGGGTCTGGGAATCTAACTCAGGTCCTCTGTAAGAGCAGTATGAGCTCTTGATCTCAGAGCTATGTCTCTAGCCCCTTACTTTAAAATAAAAAATATAAGTGTGTGTGTGAACAATGTGTGTGAGGGTGCACATGACATGACACGTGTGTGGAAGTCAAAAGACAATTTTGCATAGTGTGTTGCCTCCTTTCACCTTTACAAGGGTTTTGCAGAATGCCTTTACCAGGTGAACCATCCTGGTGGCTCTATTTATTAATTATTGCATTCAGACACCTGATAAACACCAAGACATGAATGGATTTTGGCTTCTCAAAGTCTTTGATTCACATGCTGAAATTAAAGAATTTCATCATAGCCATTTTTAGATCCTAGGTTTTATATAGATACAGGAAATCATTTATCTATGTGTGTCGTAAAAATGGAAGCAAAACTGTTTGGGAGAACAAAGGATACCCGTGGGAGGGGGAGGAAGAAGAAAAGGGAAGGAATGGGGTGAGCATGGTCAGAGCTTATTGGATACTTATTATGTCTTTAAGAAACCCATTACTGCCTTGGTAGCTCACACCTTTAATCCCAGCTATTGGGATTAAGGTGGATCTCTGTGAGTTCATAAGCCTGGTCTACAGGACAAATTCCAGGACAGTCAGAGCTATACAGAGAAATCCTGTCTCAAAAAACCAAAAATGCCAACCAACCAGCCAGTCAAACAAACAAACAAATCATTATTAGGTACAATGATTGTATGTCAACCAAAAAGTTCTCATCACACTCGACTCTAATAGATAATTATTTTGTCACCGCAATGAGCCTAAAACGTTGTGCTTCATTTCTCGTGTAGGGAGAAACATCAGGAAGATCAATTTCACTTGAAGAGAAAGAAAACCACTGTCATGGCGAAGACTGTCTAAAGATAGAGCAAGATGTCTGGGAAGCTGTTCCTATAGACGGGAGGAATAGGGTTGCAGGACTGAGGGCCATGCCTGAAGAGTTTGGCCAGGAGGCCTGGTACTGAGGGTCCTTTTTATCCCAAGGGTCAAGGGTGCACTAGGAAGTGTAAGCGAAGGCAGTGTCTTTTGGACCCGAGCCTCTTACATCCCTACCATGCCAAGCTACCAAAGAGCAGTTTGGTGCTGGAAGAAGCAGCTTCATGAGTGAACACTAACGTCGGGAGCCTTCACTCGGCTACCTGGGGACAGGGAGTTTAGGAAACCTCTGAAACAAATGAAGAAAAATCTCACTTCCCCTTTTGACAGTCTGAAACCTCTTTGTCAGTTCAGAAGCAAGGCAGGCAGCGTGAAGCAAGAAGGAACCATCCTGAGGACCTGCTCTGCAGCAAAACCGTACAGGCTTTATTGTTATTTAGTTTAGGTGTTCATTTTAACTGTAAGATCATTCTTTGTTGCCATTTGAGAAACTCCTGTACTGGTTTCCATAGTGGCTGGATTAACGTAAATTCCCACTAACAGCAGATCAAAGTTTTCTCTCCAGTATTTGTTAATATCTATTTTATAAATGAAAGCCATTTTGAGAATCACCACAATTCTTTTTGAGACAGGGTTTTGCTATGTAGCACAGGCTAGCTTCAAATTTTCTGTGTAGACTAGGTTTGCCTCTAACTCATGACTTCTGTCTCTATCACCTGAGGGATGGGATTTTAGACATGAGCCACCATGCCTAACTAAGCCCTGGTTAGGATGTCAAGTGAAGTAGCTCTTTATGCTGCTGGTAAGAATTGGTACAGCTATATCAGAAACCATCAGGCAAATGACCTTAAGACTGGAAGTTTGTGGTTATTCTACCATGAAACAAATCCTGGAGAATTCTTGAACCTGTGCGTGTGTGGCCAGGGCAGAGACACAAAGAAGGCCTTACAGCAGTCACAACAGGAGACAATCTAATGCTCATTGTCCAGAAGATAGGTCAGCAAACCAGGTCCATTCACTCATGAGATGCTGCCCAACAATGAAAAAAAAATTGAAATCATTATCATTGTTGATCTTAAAAGTATATAGAGAGCCGGGCGTTGGTGGCGCACGCCTTTAATCCCAGCACTCGGGAGGTAGAGGCAGGCGGTTCTCTGTGAGTTCGAGGCCAGCCTGGTCTACAGAGCGAGTTCCAGGACAGCCTCCAAAGCCACAGAGAAACCCTGTCTCGAAAAACCAAAAAAAAAAAAAAAAAAAAAAAAAAAAAGTATATAGAGAGAAGCCAGTTAGTCACAGAAAAATACAGTGTGATGCCGTTTTTAAAAAGCTCAAAGCATGTACAATGAAGTAGCATGTTATAGTTAAGGATATGCACATTGTGATAAACTCTACATCCCAAACCAGGTCAGTATGAAGTAAGACAGGCCAGTGGGCTCCTCTGTAGAGTTAGAGAAGAGCTACAGGAAAATTTGTTAGAATTCATTATAAAAAGTTAGGTTTGTTTGCTGTTTTAGATTTTTTTGTTGAAATTAGATTTTTTTCATACAACTTATTCTGATTGTGGTTTTCCATTCCCCAACTCCTCCCAGATCTTCTCCACCTCCCCACCCACCCAAATCCACACCCTTTCTCGATCTCTTCCATCAGAAAACAATCAGGCATCCAAAAAATAACAAAATGAAAATGAACAGAGTCAAAGAAAAAGCACAAAAAAAAAAACACGCAGATGCCGAGACACACACATTCTCATATACAAAAATCCCATAAAAATGCAAAATCTGAAACCATAATATATAAGCAAAAGACCTGTAAGGTTAAAATAAAAGGTTCACACAGCGCAATATTAGACAAAAAAGACCCTCCAAAATTACCACTGCGTCCATTTTGTATTGGTCACCTACTGCTGGGCGTGGGGCTTGCCCTCAGAGTGGCTTGTATACCCAGTGAGACTTCATTGAAGAAAACTAATTTTTCCTTCGCAATCGAAAAACTGGAGGAAGCTTCTGGATTAGGAACGGGGACTTGCATCAACGTCCCCTCTCAATGCTGGGACCCCCCATCTGACCTGAACTGAGACCTGTGCAAGCCCCGTGCATGCTGCCATTGTGCCTGTGAGTTCTTATGTGTGTCAGTCCTTTTGTGTTTTAGGGCCTTGTTTCCTTGGTGTCCTCCATCCCCAATGGCTCCTACAGTCTTCCCACCTCCTCTTCCTCAGAGATCCCTGAGCCTAGAGAAGACATCCCATGTAGGACTGAGTGTCCCAAGGTCTCTCATTCCCTGCACATTGTCCAACCGTGTGTGTCTATGTGTGTTCCATTAGCAGACAGTAAGCTTTGGTTTTCTCCTCAGTCCATGGCCTGTCTGTTCTCAGATCCTTGGCCACCAGAGCAGGGTCAGACCCGGGTTCTATCTCATAGAGAAAGCCTTAAGTCCAATTATCTTTGGGTCACTATTGCACCAGCGTATCCTGCAGGTGGGTCACCTTTGTAGAGTGAAGGGTTTGTAGCTGGGTTGGTGTTTATCTCTCTCCTCTGGTATCGTGCCGAGTACCTTCCAGTACCGTGAACACTAGTCCATAGGGGTGAAGGCACTTCACCAGCTCAGCTCCCTGTGTTCAGTGAGTTATACAGGTGTTGCTTCAGCTATAAGGCCTTACCATCAGCTTGTAGAGAGCAACCAATAGCATACATGGTTGTTGAGAGGTTTTCATCTCACCCCTTTGGCCAACAGTTTGATTAGATGTAACCCGTTCCCAGTGCTGGAGGTTTCACTTGGTGACAAGAGATGTCTAGTTGGGGCTCTGTCTCAACCCATTATCTGGTGATTCCATTTAGATTTCTTTCAGATATGTATGTATCTTAAGAAGCCTGACTCCCCAAATGGCCCTTAGCTTTAGCTGTCCATCCCCATATTCCCTTCCTTATCCTCCTCTTGCCCCCATTTGACTCTCCTCTTCCAAACGCCTCCCCCTGTATCCATGCTTAACTATTCTATTTTCCTCCCTAGGGAGATGCTTCCTCCCCCCAGTCCCTTACTCTATAACTAACTTCTGTGATTATACAGAACGTAGCCTGTTTATTGAAGACTCAACAGCTAACATCTATGTATAAGCAAATACATACCATATTTATCTCTCTGGGGCTGGGTTACCTCACTCAGGATGATTTTTTTTTCTAGTTCCATCTGTTTACCTGCAAATTTCATGATTTTTTTCTTTTTAAACAGCTGAGAACATTTCAGGGTGTTTTTTTGTTTGTTTGTTTGTTTGTTTGTTTTTTCCAACACAGGGTTTCTCTGTGACTTTGGAGGCTGTCCTAGAACTAGCTCTTGTAGACCAGGCTGGTCTCGAACTCACAGACATCCTCCTGCCTCTGCCTCCCGAGTGCTGGTATTAAAGGCGTGTGCCACCACTGCCTGGCCATTTTAGTTTTTTTTCAATTTTCATTTTTTATGTGTATAAGTGTTTTGCCTGTATGTATGTATGTATGTATGTATGTATGTATGTATGTACGTATGTGCTCTTGGAGGTCAGAGCCTCTGGAACTGTAGTTAAGGATGGTTGTGAGCCATCATGGGTATGCTGGGAACTGAACCCAGGTTCTCTGAAAGAGCAACAAGTACTCGTAACAGCCGAGCCTTCTCTCCACCCCCATAATTAGTTTGCTTCTGAAGCAGAGTCTTCTGTGTCCCAGGCTGGCTTGGAACTTGCTGTGTAGCTGAGGATAGCCTTGAACTTGTGATATTTGCATGATCCACCATACTTGCAGATTGAACCAGGGCTTTCTGCAAGCAAGGTAAGCACCCTCCCAATCAAACTACATCTTTAGCCCTAATAATGTTTTAAATGTTGGAAAGGTACATAAAGATATATAATGGAAATTGTTCTCCCAAGGTAAATGACATTTTCGTATTCGTGTGTGTTAATTCAGAGACTGTGTATGTTACAGAACAATGTATACCTACATCTGTTAGAGGTAGGCTAGTGTTTTGAATTACACTCATTGATTTGTGTGTGTTTGTGCATGCGTGCATGCTTGAGGTATATATGCAGAGGTCAGAGGACAAACTTACAGGAGATGATTTTTCCTTTCCACCATGTAGGACTCAGAGACTGAACTCAGGTCTTTAGTCTTGGTGGCAAGGACCTTTACTATCTTTCTAACTATTCTTGACAGCAAGGATAAATGTATTTGTATGTATTTTACTTTTTCTGTGGACTTTTTCTTTTTCTTTTCTTTCTTTCTTTTTTCTTTTTTCTTTTTTGAGACAGGGTAGCCCAGGCTGGCCTTGAACTCACAAAGATCTACCCCACCTCTGCCTTTGTTTTGTTTTGTTTTTTGAGACAGGGTTTCTCTTTGAAGCTGTTCTGGAACAGGCTAGCCTTGAACGTAGAGATCTGCCTGTCTCTGCTCCCAAGTGCTGGGATTAAAGGCATGCACCAACATTACCACTGGCATCCAATGACTGTTTTTAAAGAACGCTGTCATCAGATGATAGAACTCAGGTCAGAGCCAGAAGTATGTCTGAGAAAGAATACAGATTTGTGTGTATAGTGATTTGAAGAACAAAACAAAACAAAAAACAAAAACAGCCTAAAGCAGAGTATAACAGTGCGTGCCTAATCCAACACTTAGGAGGTAGAGGCAGGAGGATCACACGTTTAAGGCCAGCCTAGACTATTAGACTACGTAGTAAATTGAAGGTCAGCTGGAACTACACAGTGATATCCTGTTTTGCTTTGTTTTGTTTTTAACTAAAAGACTATTTCTCATGGGGGAAACAAACAAACAAAAAACCTAAAAACCTCAGAGAAAGAGGATCGATGCTCTGGGGGTGGGAGTCCAGTCACATCCTACTGAGTCAACGGAAGGGCAGAGGCAGACGATTCGTTCTTTCTTTCTTTCTTTTTTTTTTTTTTTTTTTTTTTTTTCGAGACAGGGTTTCTCTGTGGCTTTGGAGGCTGTCCTGGAACTAGCTCTTGTAGACCAGGCTGGCCTCGAACTCACAGAGATCCGCCTGCTTCTGCTGCCCAAGTGCTGGGATTAAAAGTGTGTGCCACCAATGCCCGGCCAGACGATTCTTTCTTGACCTGAGCTGTGTCTCAGACGAACTGTGAAGCTGTGGAGAAGAGGTCACACTCAAAACCAAAGGAGAGTAGGAAGCGAATACATCAAGTGACAAGTAGGTATTAACATCAAATATATGTCAAGTGCGTGACGGAATCAGGACAGCATGGAGTACGGTGAGGTAGGGAAAGGAAGTGTGCTGTGAAGAGGTTCCACAGCTGAGACCACCAGCCTTTAGGTGGAAGGGATGAGCAGCAGCCAGGAAAAGGGTGTGGTTCCCATGCAGCCAGCCTGAGGAGCTGATCTGGGAAGGCTTCCCAGAGGAGATGGGCTTCCAGAGCCACTCGAATGAGGGAGACGCAGGCTGCTGACTGGACTGTGGGCAGGTGTTTTGGGCAAGTGACAATCCACTGTCAGATCTGATGGTGGGCTTGGTTTTGTGTCTTTTTGATGTCAGAATCTGGCAGGACATGGTGTGTGTGTGGGGGGGCTGCAGCTTCTATGACAGGCTGATGGCAAATGAGCAGACACCAGCATGCAAACAAAGAATTCAGCATCCTTGGTGTCCGGTGAGACCAAAGGACTGGAAGCCGATGATGTGGTCCTGGCAGGAATAGAAGCAGACTAGCAGGAGGCACAGAATGGTGTTTGGGGATCAGAGGTGCAGATCTACTGCTGGGCAGGGAGAGAATGAGAGAGAGAGACAGAGAGAGAGAGACAGACAGAGAGAGAGAGACAGAGAGAGAGACAGAGACAGAGAGAGAGAGACAGACAGAGAGACAGCGACAGAGAGAGACAGAGACAGAGAGAGACAGAGACAGAGAGAGACAGAGACAGAAAGACAGAGAGAATGAGAGAGAGAGACAGACAGAGACAGAGAGAGACAGATACAGAGAGACAGAGAGAGAGACAGAGACAGAGAGAGAGAGACAGAGAGAGAGAGACAGAGAGAGAGAGAGAGAGACACCCTGTTGAGGGGTGCAGGGGTGCAGGGCCGGGGAGCTCTTCCTAATCTAAGTAGTTCAGCCATTGATAACCAAAAGAAACAAGTCTTTCAGGTCATAGACTCCAACAGCCTCAGAGCTGCAGTGTAAACACCATTTATAGTCACACCTGGCAGACCCTCTCTCTAAAGGTCATTCTTTTATACACCGTTTCATACCCATGAGGCAGGCAGGGCAGGTGTGTATTAAACCGTTTGACAAAGGTGGGCGCTAAGGAGCAGACTCAAGGGCTCCCCTCTCCTACTTCCAGTTGGATGGCAAGTGACATTCTGAGCATGCCCAGTACCGGTTTGGCTTCTGAAGCTCTGATGCTTTTGTTTTTGTTTTTGTTTTTTTAAGACAGGATCTCCCTATGTAGCCCTCACGATAGTCTGGAACTCAATGTGTAGATCAGGCTGCCATTGAATTCAAAGAGATCTTCCAACCTCTGCCTCCCAAGTGCCGGCATTAAAGTCACCCACCAGCAGCAGGGTTTGCCTGTTTTTTGTTTCCGCCCAGGTTAGTTTTAGTCTCCTATCCTTACGGTCATTCTGGGCCACTTTCACCTAATCCTACAAGTGGCCGTAGTGCGCCTTGCACTTGCACTCAGGCCAGTTAGGGGGCACCTTCTAATCTCATGAAAGTATGCTGTAAATTGGCACTCAGACCCCAAGGGATCCATCCTCTGGGCTCTTGGGGCAGTGGCATAGGCTGTTTGGGCTCTCATGTGAGGGGAGTGTCTTTGCTTTTCTCCCAGCCTGGCTTCCTGTCTAGACATCTTGAATGGTCCACTGCATTTAGCACGCTGAGTTTGCCTGCCAGCTCTGTCACGCCCACGCAGTTCACTCTCCAGTGCTGCCTCCCCCTCATCAGGCCTGAGTTCTGGAAGGAGAGATTGGTCACTGAGGATCGAGCCTAGGAAATTGTATAACAAGAGGGTACAGGGGAGCATAAAGATGCCAACATGCCTAGAGGCAGCTCAACGTCCCCAGATCCTGTCCTCCCTTTCCTCCCACACCTGAGAGAACAGGTTGTCAAGGCAACTTCTCGAAGGCCCCAGCATCCACAGTCTTACTGGTCCCCAAGGGCCACTGAACTTGGCTGAGAGGGAAGGACCCGGTTCTTGGATTGGCTCTGGGAAGATATGAGCAGAGATTAAGCATCTGGAATATCTGACCTCCAGCCAATACTCTCCCCTTCTCGGGCTCCACTTTCCTGGAGGGTGACCCCTGCAGAAGAGGCATGGCTAGGAGAAACATCATCCTAGCCAGGTAGAGCCAGGATGCTAGGGCTCGTTTTCTGAACAGGTGACACACTCACACACAGCTTCACCTGCACTGGTCCCTCAGCTGGTCCTGACACAGGGCTTTATGGTGGAGGGACAGGGAGGTGACACTCTCCCTAGCCCGGGCAACAGAAGTAGTTTCAGCTCTATGGGCTCTAGGGTGACTCCAAGGGAACTGAAATCAAAATCGGGTAAAGAAGCAAATCCCAATCATGTGATGTCCTACAAGACACAGTTGGCGTTCTGTATCTGGGACTCCACAACCATAATTCAACCAGCCTTGGGCTGTTCCTTTTCAGCGTTCCTTAAGCCACACAACATAACAACTGCTTATATGGCATTTACATTATATTGGGTATTATAAGTCATCTAGAATTAATTTAAAGAATATAGGAACAGCTTCTATGGAAATATAACTAAATACAAAAATCAACATCTTCAGGTCTTTTTCAATCCTGAAGGTAATCCCCCATGGATACGACAGGAGGGTCAAACCTGACCCGAACTCCTCTTAAAATAAACCAAAACAACAGCAAAGTGGGGGCTGATGGCCAGTGAATACCTGAAATCCCAATAGTCAGGATTTGGAAGCAGGAGAGGCAGGAGTTCAAGGCCAGCCCATAGAACAAGAGACCCAGGCTCAAAAAGCAAAAAACAAAACCAACAACAACAGTAAAAACCTAAAACAAACCCAAACTGCCAGGGCCATCAACAGGAAGAAACGTTGGCTAAACTGTTAGAACCAAGAAAAGCATAAGGAGACATGGTGTATGGGAAGCCATGTGCAAAACAGGGTGACCACTGGGTGGGGAATCTACTACCAACACCCATAACAAGCAGTTTTGCCAGAGTGGTTTTCTGTTTTGAAACCCATGTAGTTAAAAAAAAATTTATGTATTTAGGTCTGTCTCTCTATCTCTCTGCCCCCCCCCCGTGTGTGTGTGTGTGTGTGTGTGTGTGTGTGTGTGTGTGTGTGTGTGTGTGTGTGTGTGTGAGAGAGAGAGACAGAGACAGAGACAGAGACAGAGACAGAGACAGAGACAGAGACAGAGACAGAGTGCTAACGAGCTAACTCTGGGAAACCAGCAGGGAGTGATGAATCTGTGGGCGTTGGAGTTACAGGTGTTTGGGGGGACACCTGGCTTTTTAAGTAGATGCTGGCATCTAAACCACAGCCCTCATGGTTGCACAACAAGCCCTGTTACCATTGAGCCATCTCTCTGGTCCTTATACAACACTTTTTCTCAAATAAATATCTTTATTTCACAGGTCCTAGAGAAGCAGTTTGTCAGGAAAGTGCTTGCTGAGTGAGCGTGAGAACCTGAGTTTGGAAACACAGCACTGACAGAAAGCTAAATGTGGTTGTCTGTAACCCCATCCAATGCTGGGGTGCGGGGCTGGAGATAGGCAGATCCAGAGGCTCACTGGCCAGTCTACACCACCCGAGTTCAGTGAGCACCCAAGTCTGGAAAACACAAAGGCACTGGAGAGATGACTCAGCAGTAAGGAGTACTGGCTGATCTTGCAGGGGACCTGTGTTCTGGTCCCAGCATGCTCATGGGGCCTCACAATCATCTGTAACTCCAGCTCCAGGGGACCCGTCACTCTCTTCTGGTCTCCCTCCACCGGCATCATGCACACATGGGATACACGTACAGGCATGCAGACAAAACACTCATGCATATAAAAATAAAACTGAAAAAACAGCCGGGCGTTGGTGGCACACGCCTTTAATCCCAGCACTCGGGAGGCAGAGGCAGGCGGATCTCTGTGAGTTCGAGACCAGCCTGGACTACTCGAAAAACCAAAAAAAAAAAAAAAAAAAAAAAAAAAAAACCTGAAAAAACAAAGACAAGAATGGAAACACCGAGGTGAAGAAAATGACTGAGGAAAATGCCCAGTATCCACCTCTAGCTTCCATGTGCATTTTCGTGCACGCACACACGTGCTAAATTTCATTTTATGGGGCTGGGAAGCTAACTGAGTTCTTAGATTGCACGAAGCTCTGAGTTTGATCCCTAGCACCATATAAAACAGCTGTGATGGTACACATTAGCTTTGGTTACATAGCAGGTTTGAAGTCAGCCTGAGTTACATCTGTCTCAAAAAAAAAATCACACACAGACACACACACACACATGCACATGTATTTATTTATATGTTTAGACATAGCCAGACATGATGGCACATACCTGTAATCCTAGCAGTTGGGAAACTGTGGTGGAAAAATTGCCATGAGTTCAAGACTAGCCTGGGCTATGTAGTGAGTTCCGTGCCAACAGAAGGTAAAAGTGACACCCTATCTTAAAAGAGGGGGGGCTGGAGAAATGGCTCAGTGGTTAAGACTCCTCTTCAAGAGTTCTCCAGTTCAATTCCCAGCAACCCCATGGTGACTCACAATTATCTGTAATGAGATCTGGTGCCCTCTTCCGGTGTGCATGAAGGCAGCTCATCATTTACATAAAATTAAATAAATAGTTTTTAAAAATGGGAGGGCAAAGAAAAGTGAGGCCCCAGCATCAGCATGACTTGTCATGCTGGTGTCCACCTGGGTCAACATGGCTGAGGGATTATTATAGTGTGTTACCCACTGATAGGCTATGTGAAAAACAAAAACAAAAAACAACTTGCCTTTTGCTTCTGATTTGCTGGTAGTGTTCTGAGGCCTAGTACCATGTAGCCCAAGCTGGCCTTGAACTGAAGATTTTCCCGCCTGGGCTTCCTGAGTGTGTCGTGACAAGCAGAAAGAATACTTCCAATGCATTCTCCTTGAAGCATCTTTAAGACTTTGCCTTCCCACTTAATATCTCCAGCCCCTGGATTTGAGGGGGGGGACACCAATCACATCTAGGAGGCCCTGGTTCTAAGGTTCAGGTGTGTTCTGTTCCTGCCTTCTGGCCTATGGAGTCGGGGGGGCAGTCAGAGAGCTACCTGAGTGTCCTTCCAACCTTCCTAGAATGACAGGTGCTCAGGAGCTTTGAAAAGCTCCACCAATGAACACAGGAGAAAGGAAGTGGAGCGGCTGCGTGAATGGACAAGACATTAAATGGGCTGGAAACTAAGGCCTAGGTCTACACGAACCATGACAAGGAATAAAGGTATCTGGGAGGCAGAGGCAGGTGGATCTCTGTGAGTTCAAGACCAGCCTGGTCTACAAGAGTTAGTTCCAGGACAGCCTCCAAAGCCACAGAGAAACCCTGTCTCAAAAAAACAAAAGAAAACAAAAGGTGTCTGGGAAGTAATGCCTATCTCCAGCATCATTCATGTTCCACATCATCCCTGAAGCCATTGCTCAGTGTCTGGCTATCCCTTTCAACCCTCTGTGTTCCAGAATGGCATTCACTCCACATGGCTTGCTAGTAATCCTGAGCATACGTGGCTTGCTCTGGTATACAGGGATTCTGCTCTTCGTCAGCGAGTTGTTATGAAAAAGTACTCTGTGGTCTCTATGTCTGAGGTCATAAGCAACTAAGGTCTTGGGCTGGAGAGATGGCTCAGCGGTTAAGAGCACTGGCTGCGCTTACAGAGGTCTTGAGTTCAGTTCCCGGCACCCACATGGCAGCTCCCAACCATCTATAACTACAATCCCATAGGATTTGATTCCTATGGAGTATAGACATACAGGCTGACAAAAAGCCCAGATAAATAAACAGATAAATCTTCAAAAGAAACTAAGGTCTTACTAGGTAACAAACAGGCTGGGTTGTAAGGAGGGGATGTCATGGGCGGCTTCCTGGAAAAAATGAATCTACAAGTGTCACAGTGACAAATAAAGATCTTTTATTTTCCCCTTCAAAGGAGGCAAGCATGAATTGCAAACCAGGCTCCTCATCCAGTGAGGCTCAGGGACCAGGTCCACACCCAGATCTTCAAGCTGGCCACTTCCTGCCTTCCACAACCTTACTGTTTAATCTCAGCTCCATCCACCCGCATTCTCCTTTTTTCTGGGACCCTGGTCACTGTAGCCTTGGTGGCTTTGCCCTTTTGACTGCCAGGCTGGTGTGTCAGTTTGAAAGCCTTGTCTGGGGGGTTGGTGGCGCACGCCTTTAATCCCAGCACTCGGGAGGCAGAGGCAGGCGGATCTCTGTGAGTTCGAGACCAGCCTGGACTACCAAGCGAGTTCCAGGACAGCCTCCAAAGCCACAGAGAAACCCTGTCTCGAAAAACCAAAAAAAAAAAAAAAAAAAAAAAAAAAAAGAAAGAAAGCCTTGTCTGGTAGACTGTGGTCTGACCTGGATTGTGAGTTAAAGTTTGTGAATTGGTTTGGGCTTTTCCGGGCTAACATACCTGGGTCTCCGTACCCCCCAGCTTAGTCCTAGCTGTAGTGTACGTTTGCCCAGTCAACAGGGGTGACCATATGGGCTCCTTGGTCTTCAAAGGTCGTAGCCTTTTGCTTTTGCCTGGCAGCTTGTCATGTCTCCAACACCTGACTGATTCTTCCTCTTGGGTTTCTTGTATGTCCTTGCCCAACCCCCTTTCCATTGATGGGAAAACTCTTTAGAAGGAACACGGCTCCCACCTCCTCAATCACTGCAGCTCCCATGGGGCTTGGGAACTTGTCTATCAGAGATCCAAACGCCCACACAGTCTGTATCCTAGCGACTCTGGATGCTTACAGCCCCAGCCTGTCTGTGGCCTGTGAGGTAATATTGGGACGTGCATTTTTGTGAATGTGTGTGGGCGTGATAAGGAGTTGTATATTGTGTTTAGATTATAATAGATGTCGGTGTGTACGTGCGTTCTCTATACACCTGTGTGCCTTGTGTGTGTCATATGTATGCATGTGTATGTGAGTGTAGGTGTAGGTGTCATGTATGTATACATGAGTAAAAGCTGATTCTATGCAGAGGAATAGTGTCATGGCTGCTTGCATGTGTGGGTGTGACAGGGCATGAGTGTGTACAGGTGTCTGTGTAGGAGTCAGAAAGATAGCTGGGCAGTGGTGGCACATGCCTTTAATCCCAGCACTCGGGAGGCAGAGGCAGGAGAATCCTTGGAGGTCAGCCTGGTCTGCAGAGCAAGGTCCAGGACAGTCAGGGCTACTTAGAGGAAACCCTGTCTTGAAAAACAAAAACAAAACAAAGTTCTGCAGCCTAATCCTGGGTGGAGTCGGGACTGGATCCCAGCCCTCTCAGATCACAGGCTGGGGTGGGGGGTGTTTTCACTCCCTTTTCCTGTCTACAGTTACCCCTCTAGACACCAGTGAGTGCTCCACAGTCCAGCGAGCACGTGGACATATTACAAGAGGCCACATTACTCCAGCTCCTCCAGAGAGAGTTCCACACGGAAGGTCACTTACTGCCCCCTTCATCTTGGTCCAGTCCCCTTCTATCAGGGCAGGGCCAACCATGCTCGAAACATTTGGTATCTCCTAGACCCCACAGCCCAAGGAGATGAATTTGGCAGCAGACACCAAATGGCAAGAAACTGCTGACACAGGCCGGAGGTTGCGTAGGCTCTGCCGAGGTGATGGATGAGGAGCTTTCAAGTGAATCGAATAGAAAGTCCATGCATAATACATCTTTATGGGAGTAGGTCCCAATTTGCATCCCATTAAATAGCTGAGGTCTCAGAGGCTCCAAAGTACAACGCAAGCCTCTATCAGAGGGAACCCTGAGAGGGGAGGTGCCTGGGCTCAGGGGCAAGGTTAGTGGACAGGGCTGTCCCTTCAAGTCCTCTCTGTAGCCCCAGGCTTGACTCTAGAGGCTTTGGGCATGCTCAGTGTCCTGGGCTTGTCATAGACAAGCCCCGATTTCCAAGGCTACTGTCGTTAACATGCATTGTCTTGTAGATCAAGAACAGGGAGGAGAATAGTATGTGCCTCAGTTTCCAAAGCCGTAAATGGTGCCTGAAAAGGACATAGACTTGTCCTGGCAAGGACTGGGTACTGGGGACAGTGGAGAGATGCCCAGTAGCTAGGTATGGTATGTTGCAGAGCGCTTATCCCAGAGAGTTGGGACATGTGACCAGGGTCATCCCAGTTTGGCTTTTCCGACACCAGCCACTGTGTAGTCTATGTACCATTCTTCACTTCCGTTTTCTGATCTGGAAAGGAAATACAGTAGTCTGCTCTGCAGAGCCTTAATGAGCTTGGGGATGTACCCTGGAGACCTCACAGGGCTGCAAAACGAAGGAGGCTCCCTGAACCCCATAGGCCATGCGACAGTTGAGGGAAGGCAGGATGGAGCCCAGGATTCAATCCTCTGTTCTTCCGTCTTTTCCCCTCCATGCCCCAGGCTTCCTCTGCAGTCCCCCAAGTTGGTGGCAATAGTAGTTGCCGCTGGCCAAGTGGGGCCTCAGCTGGGTGTTATTTGGTTTCCTTTCTGGACAGAGAAGTCTAGGTGGGGAGGAGCCTGGGCAATGGTCAGGACAGCTAAATTGGAGCTCTTGATATTTTAAGAGCAGAAAAGAATTCTGGAAAAACTGGAAGTGGAATGTAACCCCCATTGGAGGAGGGGCTGGCTCAGACCAGAGGCTTGGGCCACAGTCCATACCTTTACTGTCCCGAGGTCATTCCCAGGCCCCTCCCTGCTCTCCCCTCCCCCAGGGTTTCTCTGTATTGTTTTGGAGGCTGTCCTGGAACTCACTCTGTAGACCAGGCTGGCCTCAAACTCACAGAGATCTGCCTGCCTCTGCCTCCCGAGTGCTGGGATTAAAGGCGTGTGCCACCAACGCCCGGATTATTCCCAGCTCTTTTTGTTTTTTCTGCTTTGCATTGCTGGAGATAGAACCCAGGGCCTTACACATGCTAAGTAGCCGGTCTAGGCAGAGCCGCACCCCCAGCCTTTCCCTGGGTCTTAGCCTTACCTCTCTGCTCCAGGGTCAAGCCCCTTTGTGTGTACCACCTAGGTCCCACTTGGCTCTGAGTTTGAGGCCAGCCTGGTCTACAGAGTGAGTTCCAGGACAGCCAGGGCTACACAGAGAAACTATGTCTCAAAACAAAGAAGGTGCAAATGTATTTTTTTAAACTCTCTGTCCCTTTTGCTATTAGGAAGGGTTAGGGGCTGAGTCTTGTGCATGGTTGCATACTGAGCAGGACAGTCTGCTATTGAAAGTATACCTCGAGTTCCTGGAGTGTCTTGCAAGTCCTAAGTAGATTGTGAAGGTCTAAGATGTTATTGCACGTGTATAGCTTACTGTAATTGTTCTGCAGTGTGGTAATAATGTGCCTCTGAGTCATAATGTCACACTGACAGGGCAATTGTCTAGATGTCCAGCCTTTTGAATTGATACCGAAGCATACAAGGTCCCAAAGCCTGGGAGATGTATCTTTTTTTTTTTTTTCTTTTTTTTGGTTTTTCGAGACAGGGTTTCTCTGTGGCATTGGAGGCTGTCCTGGAACTCACTTGGTAGTCCAGGCTGGTCTCAAATTCACAGAGATCCGCCTGCCTCTGCCTCCCGAGTACTGGGATTAAAGGTGTGAGCCACCAACGCCCGGCCTGGGAGATGTATCTTGAGATGCTAGAAACCTCCATTGTTCAGAGGGGCAGGGGCTTTTTACCCAGGTCTTCCTCAGGGTTCACGGTTGGTCTAGCATTGTCCTGCCAGGGCATTGATGTTGCTATTGCTATTTTGAGATATTCTCTTGCCACCCAGGATGACCTTGAACTTCTGATCTACCTGCTTCCTCTGATTACCTAAGATTATCACACCCGTTTTTATTCAGCGCTGGGAGCTAACCCTCCTACATGCTAGGCAAGCTCTCTACCAGTTGAGCCACAACCCAGCTAGGTTGATTTGTGCCTATAGAACCTGCTATATAGCCCCGGCTGGCCTTGAACTCTCACACCAATCCTCCTGCCTCAGCCTCCTGAGTGCTGGATTATAGGGGTGCTCTACCACGCCCGACTATTTTGCAATTTTTAAATAGGTGGGTTGATGTTTGTGGCTTTGTCAATAGCCTCAACAATAATTATTCTTTCCCAATAAACTGTTTGCTCGGTTAGACAGGATTGGTTGAGGTGCTGTCACAGCTCAATCCCAGGATGTTCTGTGGTGACTATTTCCCAAAGAGTTCTTCAGTTTGTATTGTCATACTACACCAATGCTTTTATCGGCCCACATTTGAGAGCTAACTGCCATTACATAATCATTGTATACCTGTTTGGATGCTCCTCAGTGGATAGGTTGGCCTGGCCTCTGTTTACACCTTCAACTCTGTGATTAGCTGCCTGTTGTTGTGCAAGCTTTCGTCTCTCTCTCTCTCTCTCTCTCTCTCTCTCTCTCTCTCTCTCTCTCTCTCTCTCTCTCTCTCTCTCTCTCTCTGTTCTTCAAGACAGGGTTTCTCTGTGGCTTTGGAGGCTGTCCTGGAACTAGCTCTTGTAGACCAGGCTGGTCTCGAACTCACAGATACCTGTCTGCCTGTTCATTTGCTATTGGCTCCCCTCCCCATAATTTTCCTAGTAGGTTTTGGCTGTTGGATTTTCAGGTTTTAATTCAAGATCACTGTGATTTTCACAGACCAACTAGGTTGCTATGATACTCCCTCACGTAGACTTGCCACATTTGGCAGTCATGCATCACTCTGTTGTCAGTTGTGACAGTGTGACTTACTGCCTTTCTACCTGGGGACCGGGGAGGCATAGATCATTGTTCATTAACATGATGACGTTCTGTACATTGTCTACCGTGTTAGGACAATCATGACAAATGGCAACAATTACCCGCCATTCCTCTCCTCCCCTCCCCTCCCCTCCCCTCTCCTCTCTTCCTCTTTTCCTCTCTTCTCTCCTTTCCTCCTCCCCTCCCCTCCCCTTTCCTCCTCCCCACCCCTCTCCCCTCCCCCCTCCCCTGCCTGAGACTGAGTCTTGTTAAGTTCTTGACTCTGCTGCTGAATTACAGGTGCGCACTGTCTCACGGCTTCACTTCTTAATTTTGTCCACGGTGCTCACCGTCCCCCCTTCCTCTTTCTTACCTTACTTGTCTCAATGGTATCTGCTGGGCGCGAGGCAGTGAGAGGTGTGGGGTAGACCGAGGCCCAGATACTCTCTTTGCCCCTGCCGAGACTGGAAGGTTCATCTCACTCAGCTTTAGAGACCTAGCTCCAACACAAAACAAAACAACAACAACAAAATAAACAACAACCAAAGAGCCTCGAAGGCCAGAAAAGATTCCTTTGAAGAGAGAAGGGACTGCTGGGGAACTGTGACTCTCATGGGACAGCCTATAAGGTTGCAAACCTTTTGAGGGTAGGGGTTAAATCACACACACACACACACACACACACACACACACACACAGAGAGAGAGAGAGAGAGAGAGAGAGAGAGAGAGAGAGAGAGAGACAGAGACAGAGACAGAGAGAGAGAGACAGAGAGAGAGAGACAGTTGTTGTCTCCCAGTTTCTCTTTGCATGAAATTTTCCTGAAATGAATGATCCCCTTTGGGGTGGGCAGGGAGAGTATATATGTCAAATTGGGGCCGTGCCATTTGAAAAGGTTTTCCTATACTATACTATAATCTGCTATTTACAAAACCAAAAGGAAAAGGACTTAGTACTTTTAAGTGCAAATCAGAGCGTGAAACACCTCCTGGGAGGCTGGGAGATGTTGGTTCTGTATCAGTTTTCCCAGGGGTGAGGGAGGGGCCTGCAGACTATCACAAGTTGTTCTTTCACAGTTTGGTTCAGTTTACATGTCTTCTTGGCAAGGCCCATCTTGCCAGGGAGCGTAGGGACCTGACTGGCCTGTCAGGTATACCTAATGGATTTGGAATTGAACCTTTTTCTGGCAGACTAGGGAGCCAGCTGGTGTGGCTCTCCGCCTCATTCCCTGACTTTGCAAAAACAGCCTTTCACCACACTGGCTGTAACGGCTGGGAGTCGCTGCGTGGATGGGTGCTTAGACCCTTGGGTGTCACAGTAGGGATGGCTGGATTTGTGGGATGGATATGGGCAGAAAGACCAGGAAAGGAAGAGGAGGGAGAGGAGGGGAGGAAGAGGAGAGGAGGAGGAGGAAGAGGAGGAGGAGGAGAGGAAGGGGAGGAAGAGGAGAGGAGGAAGGGGAGGAAGAAGAGGCTCAAAAACAAACAAAAACTAGCCAACCCAAACCCCTGAATACTGACAGGATTCCTTCGGAAAGGCGGGGCCAGTGGGGAGTTGCAACCAAACCCCCTGAGACTCCAGCTCAGAGGCACAGCTGGGCAGTTCAGTGAACCTGTTAGTAACATGAACTTGGTTGCTGTATTTCTCAGCTTTGGCTCATGCATTATTTACCTGGCATAAGTAAACCTGCTTCTCTTGCTGTTGCCAGGGAAACCACTTTGATTTATCGAGTTCTCTTACAGTCTCCAATGGAAATGCTCCATAGTGGGATGGAGGCAGAGGGCAACCCCAGGTCCCAGAGGCTGTGGGTACAGAGCAATTTGGGGAGTCCCTATTTCCCCTGGGGAGAACTCATCAGGACAAGTATGGATTGCAGCACTGGGAGCCCCAAGGCTGTCATTTCCTGGTTTGTGGGAGTGTCCCCTGCTAGGTGCTTGTGTGAAAATCCCAGAGAGAGGTGAGCGCTTTCCAAGGCTCTGTGGCGGCTCAGCAAGGGGCAGAGATAGGCATCAGTCTGCACTGGGTCAGGAGAGAGGGAGTCAAGTTTCCCTCGGGGGCTGTTTCCCAGCTAAGTCAGCCTTGGGGAACCAGTTCCATGAGCACAGGTTGAGTGGTCCTCCCTGCTCCAAACCTCCCTTGAGCTCACTTTCTGGGAACTTTTGGATCACACAGATGTGGGGGTGGGGGGAGACTTAAGAAGCCATTGGGACTCAGGGCTCAAATCTCTGTGTTTTTTATTGATAACGTGCTTACCCACATGTTACATAATCTCTCTGACCCTCCGTTCCCCACCAGCAGAGGTGGATACTAGGACCTGCATTAAAGTGTCTTGGGGAACACTGTTCATTGAACCCCGTCCATGCTAGGCTTGAGGCCTGTGTTATGGAGTAAAGGCAAACAACTTCTGCCTCACATTGCCCCTGCCAGACAAGACTCTGACATCATCACCACCACAGAGCTTTCTCTTTATTGCCATTGATTTTTCTTTTCCTCCCTTTGTTCTATTTATGGCTTCTCGGCCCTTCCCAATTGCGTTATTCCTTTAGAAGTGGGCTGGAGGTAGAGAACCCAGCTCGCTCTGGACCCACCCAGCCGGTGTGGCTCCTCTGGTCTATGACCTTGTTCTCACTCTCCTGGGTGAAACGCACCTGTGGATCGTTCCCCATTCCTGGAAGGAAGTGACTGCTTGTCAAAGTGAGTGGAGGTGTCTGCCCTGGGGGCAGACTCGAGATCTGTCAAGAATATGTTTACAATGATCTATGGGTTGGCCAAGCATTTAAACAACAGCGTTCAGTTGGAGAACTTTGGTATTTTTGTAAAACGTAATGAGATGAATTTCCAGCTGGGCCTGGTGGCTCATGCCTGGCTGAGACAAGAGGATGGAAGGTTCAAAGCTTGCCTGGGCTACTTAACAAGGCTTGACGGGGGGGGGGCTGGAATGAAGATCAGAGATAGAGTACTTGCCTAGCGTGATTAAGACCCAGATCAAGCCTCAATTCTACAAGAAACACAGATGCAAAGCAAACTTCCAACTGCTTCAGGCACATCTTGCTAGACTTTCTTTTGTCCTTCCTCCTGGGGCTATTTGCTTATAATCAAGCTTATATTTAAATCTGTACTTATCTCTTATCACATAAGTATCCTGGCATTTTTGACATTTCTGCTCTTCAAGTAGGTGCTAAAGGTCTCCCAAGTGATTTTATCTCCATTTCAGCCAGCTGACCTGCTCAAGGCCTCTGGCATTCCTGCTTTCTGTTTCGGAAATGGCTTCAGGGTCCTAGATCTGACTTCATGTAGAACGTGTTCCTATAGGGTGGAAGTTTCCAACTGGCCTCTCAAAGGTACATCTAATTTATTCGAGACTAAATAACAAATGAAAGAGAACATAGGTGGCCACAAATTGAGATTCTCCTGAGAGGAAGACAAGGATTTCCTCCCTAAGGCCTTCATCCAAAGAAGATGGGGGAGGTTTCTAGGCTGGTAGCTCTGTCCAGGAGCCTCTCCTAGGGAGACAAGATCCTGATGTCACTTGCATTTCTGTTGAGTTCTTAGGAAGTGCTGAGGGTGTGTTTGGGAAGGATCCACCTGCCTTAGCAGAAACCAGCGGAGGGAAGACGGGAACAGCGAGGAGGGATCAAGACCATAAAAGGAAGGCTGGACAGTGTGGCTGAGTGGCAGAGTGTGCGTATGGGGGAGGGGGTTCCAGTAAAGGACAAAGAACAAAAGCCTGGAGAGGCAGCAGGCTTGTGAAACGGTGGGGTGAGGATACACATATACTCACGGGTGTGTTTCAAGTCGGGGGTGAGATTAGTCTTTTGCCATTGTCATTTCATCTCATGAGATTCTTTTCAGTGTCCTCAATACGGTAAGCTCTTTTGTTGTTCAAGACAGTGGAGTTTCGTTTTGCTATGTAGCCTTGGTTTACCTGCAGAACAGGCTGGTATCGAGCTCACAGAGATCTTCCTGTCTCCACCACCAGTGCTGGATTAAAAGTATGCATCACCAGACAGACAGGATCTGGATCTACTACCCAGGCTGACCTCAAACTTTTTGTTTGTTTGTTTGGTTGGTTTTGGATTTTCCAGACAGTCTCTCTGTATAGCTCTGGCTGTCCTGGAACTCCCTTGGTTGACCAGGTTGGCCTCGAATTTAGGTGTCTGCCTTCCTCTGCCTCCCGGAGTTCTGGGATCAAAGGCATGCACCACCGCCACTCGGTTGATCTCAAAAGTCTAGGTTCAAGCCATCTTCCTGCCTCAGCTTCCGGAGCACTCGGCTTCCAAGAGTCACTGCACCTGCCTGTTTATCTCGGCTTGGTCTCTGACCACGGCTTCTACCGTGGAGGAGGAGTTGACTAAAATTCCTGCACACCAGCTCCGGGCTGTGATCTTAAAATCTTAGTCCATTTACTCCTCCTACCAGCCCCTGAAACAGGACCTGCTCCAGCCTTGTTATGCCGGTAAGGGAAACAGAGCAGAGAAGTCCCGTAGTTGTCACACTTGTCCAGAGTGACGGAAGTAGGATTTAGGAGCTGAGCTCTAAGCTTCAACCACACCCACATGCTGCTCCTCCTCGCCACCTCAGGGGAACAATCCTGAGGTTGACTGACTGACTGCTACTTGTCTTATTATTTTCGAGACAGGGTTTCTCTGTAGCTTTGGAGGCTGTCCTGGAACTAGCTCTGTAGACCAGGCTGGTCTCGAACTCACAGAGATCCGCCTACCTCTGCCTCCGGAGTGCTGGGATTAAAGGCATGAGCCACCAACGCCCCCGGCCATTATCTGCTTCTTTTTGTTGTTGTTTGCATTCAATTTGATTTTCAGTGCTGGAGATAAAACCTGGAGCGTGGAGATCTACCACTGAGCCCCACCTCGGGTCCCCAAGAGCTACCTCCTCACTGCAGATTCTCACAAAGCTGTGCTGTTAATAGCCGGAATCGTTAAATGAGGGTCTCTCGTGTGCTGGAGCTGGACCAGGTGGACTAAGAGGCTAACTCTGAAAAGAGCAGGCCCCACCTGGCAGGTGTGAGGGCGAGGCTGCCGGCCTTCTAAGATAGGCAGATAGTTTTGTTCGCAGGATGGGCCTCCTGTCCCACAGCCTTGCTCCTTTCAGGCTGGGCTGGGGCAGCAGCTGGGTTCCTAGGCCTCAAGGTGCCAACAGGGCCAGTTGTTCACAAAGCCACACAGCCAGGCAGAGCTACAGTCTTCCCCCGGGGAGCGAAAGCTGATACTGTAAACACTTAGGGCTTTATCTTTGATCTGCTGGGTCATCAGAATGCCTCTCGCCTCTCTTGGCCAGGTAGAGTTCCCAGGGGAGGACTGACCCCCAACCTTTGGGAAATGCTGCCTGCTGGACAGATGGTAGGGGCTGGGAGGAGTGCAACAATTACACCCCCAAACCTGGATCCCAGACACTGAATTTCCAGTATCAAAAAAAAAAGATTCTTGGGGTGATTATTTTTGGCTTTTGTTTCTGAGACAGGGTTTCTCTGTATAGCCCTTTCTGTCCTGGAACTTGCTCTGTAGACCAAGTTGGCCTCAAACAGAGAGATCTGCCTGCCTCTGCCTCCTGAGTTGTTGGGATGAAAGGTTTGCACCACTATGTTGGGCTTACTTTCTAAATTCTTGATGCAGATCTAAATGGGATAGAAATAAAAGGAAAGAATTGGTGTGGGCTGTGGTGTCTTTGAGGGAGTCCCAGACAGTAGGTCCCAGTGGCTTTGGGGTTCATCTGCTTGGGATGCAGGACAGATGGGGTGATCCCCAGCCTCTGCTGGCTAGAGAATGCTCAGCATGGTGTCTTCCGGTGTCTGACTTTTCCAATGGGGTAAAAACATCTACAGCTGTATTTGTGTCTCCAAAGTCAAACAATGGGAAGGGTGTTGGAGTTTCTGTATGTCAGCATGGCGGCTCTATGTAAATTGAAAACTGACACCCCTTCCTTAAGTATAATTTATATTTAGTGCCTTTTGCTTTAAAATTTTAAGAGGTTTTTTTCTTGATTCATGCGAATGTTTTGCCTGCATACATGTCTGTGTACCACATCCATGTCTGTGGAGGTCACATGAGGGTACTGGATTCCCTGGAACTCGAGTATGGACAGTTGCAAGCCACCTCATGGGAGTTGGGAATCGAACCCAGGTCCTCTGTAAGAGCAACAAGTGCTCAAACCACTGAGCTATCTTTTGGCTCTTCCGCCGCTATGTACCTTGAAGAGCTGGTTATGGTAGCCTTAGCTGTGCCCAGTGCAGAGATTTCCTAAGCACCAGCTGCAGTGGCCAGGCCTGAGGACACACCTGTGTTCCCAGTCTCACTTTCTGTGGCTCCCTGTGGCCAGGACACACAGGTCAAAGTGTGGAGGGGAAGGAAGTTGGTCTCTAAGAGCCGAGGGGGAGCAAAAGCATTAATCCTAGAGAGCTGCGGTGCGCAGCTGAGACAGATGCCGCGGTACCCTGGAGAGCCTGTCAGCGGTGTGCGTGCCTGTGCTTTGGAGGGTGTGTGCTTACTCTGGTGCGTGGGTGTGTCTTCTAACAGAGGACTGTTCTGGTGAAAGCTCCACCCCAGCTCCTGCCATCCGTATACCCAAAGAGTCTGGAATGTTCTGGTGGAAGCAGCACCTCAAGCCCCTCCCCCATCTCTCTCCCAACCCTGACACATTCCAGAAAGGCGACTCCTCCCCCAGAGATGCTCAAGACCACTCCCACAGGGTGTTTAAACCCCCTTGAATACCGACACGTGGTTTTTCCAGTCTCTCTTCTCTGTCTCCTCCCTGGGGAGCATTTCAACCTGGGGACCTGTTTTAATTCAGTTTGATTTGGATTGCTGAGTCTGCAGAGAGGTTTATCGGGGTGCAGAAACTTTTTCTTTTTCTTTTTTTTTTAAGATTTATTTATTTATTACATACATATGTGTGTATTCTGCCTGCATACCAGAAGAGGGCACCAGATTGAATTGTAGATGGTTGTGAGCCACCATGTGGTTGCTGGGAATTGAACTCAAGACCTCTGGAAGAGCAGTCAGTGCTCTTAACCTCTGAGCCATCTCTCCAGCCCCCCAGAAACTTTTTCAATGAGAACTATTGCATAGCTTCATGCCTTAAGTTGGAACTTCTAGAGGCGTACTCACTTCCCCAGGTCCATAAAGTAAATAGTGTCTCCAACCAGATCCTGTACAGTGTCAGGTCTAAACTACATACAGTGCTCCTTGAATTTAAAAAACGTTTCAATGGTTAAGAGCACTGGTTGTCTTCCAGAGGTCCCGGTTCAATTCCCAGCACCCATAAGGTGGTTCACAACCATCTCTAACTCTGGTTTCAGAGAGCTTACTCTCCTGGCCTCAGTTGGGCACCTAGCATCCCACTGGTGCAAAGACATACAGGCAGACAAACCACCAGACACAATGTAATTAAATAAATTTAAAGAACATTAAAACCTTTTTTTCCCTCTTCTTCCCTTTTCTTCTCTTTCCTTCTATAGCACTCATGATCAAATCGGTTCCTCACATGTGCAAAGCTGTTTGCCCTACCACTGAACTATATCTCCAACCTTCTTATTATGAAAATTACAAAATTTACACACACGTGAGCGTGGGTACGCGCGCACACACACACACACACAGAGGGGGTTGCTTCTTTTGCAAAAATGTTTTAATAATGTGGAAGTATACTATATGTTGTACTATTTTATTTTCAGTATTAGAGAACAAACCCAGGGCTTTGCACATAGTGGGCAAGTACTCTACCAGTGAGCTATGCGTTAGCCCCATGTATACTTTTTCAAAAAGTGATATTTTTAATTAAAAAAATATTCATTTCTTTTTATGTGTATGGATGCTTAGCTTGTGTGTATGTCTGTGTATCACACATGTGCCTGGAGCCCATGGAGGCCATAAGGGGGGGGTGTCAGATCCCTGGGAACTTGAGTTACAGACGGTTGCAAGCTGCCTTGGTGCTGGGAATCCAATCTAGGTCCTCTGGAAGAACTGACAGGGCTTTTAACCACCAAGCCATCTCTCCAGCTACCACATACACTTTTTAAAACTGAAACCACAGACAGTGTTGCTATCCCCCTTTCTCAGTCACTAGTCCGCCAAGGTATGAGCAGTCCCAGCCACATGCTCCTGCTGCTATGAACCATTCCTTCTCTGCCACGAGAGACTGGATCCTCTCAAACTGTGAGCCAAAATGCTTGATCTGGTACCCCCTTAAATTACTTTGTAGGGTATTTGGTTACAGCCATGCGACGTGTGACTACTAATATTAATATAGAAAATGGGCACTGAGGAGTGGCTGCTGTGGTTCTTAGACTGTTTTTAGAACGGGTTTATGGGAGTGGACGTGGAGGAGTTTGGAGCTGTTGACTAGAGAACCCCTGTAGTGCTGTAAATACAGCTCAATGGGCCATCCTGGTGGGAACATGGAAGGCCAAAATGCCAACAGAAATGGTTTCAGAGTGCAAAAAGGACTCTTTAAGGAACTGCATTGGCAACCATTTGTGTTACATTCTGGCAACAAAATGGAAACAACGAGAGCAACAACAACAACAACAAAAAAAACCAAATGAACAAAACCTAAGAAGCAATTTGCTCTCTGCCAAGTGCTATTAATTTGAAAAAGGTGAATTCCGAAGTAAGGGACTGTGGTGGATTGAAGAAGAATGGCCCCCATTGGGTCATAGGCTTGAATGCTTAGTCATCAAGGAGCGACATTAGAAGTGTGACCTTGTTGGAGGACATGTGTCACTGGGGGTGGGTTTTGAAATATCCAAAACCCAAGTCAGCCCCCCCCCATTTAGGTTCTACTCATTTTTTCCAACAATGTCCTTGGTAGTGGTAGCCAATTTTCATTTTCTTTGTTCAGAATGCAATGCAGGACCACACACTACATATGATCATCATTGTTTCTTTTTTTTTTTTTTTGGTTTTTCGAGACAGGGTTTCTCTGTATTGTTTTGGAGGCTGTCCTGGAACTCACTCTGTAGACCAGGCTGGTCTCGAACTCACAGAGATCCACCTGCCTCTGCCTCCCAAGTGCTGGGATTAAAGGCGTGCGCCACCAACGCCCGGCGTCATCATTGTTTCTTTACTGTCATAATTTTTAAAATTTTTGTAGAGTTGATGATAGAGCCTAGGGGCCTTGAGCTTGCTTGACAAGCCCTCCCCCGCTGAGCCCCACTCCCGCCCTCTTTACTCTGTTTTAAACTGAATGCTTCTTACCTTTTCTTTGGGTTTCCAACGCCCTTAACTCTAATTTGGTTCATAAAGTAGCTCAAATTAGACCTTGGCATTTTAAAGTAGCTTAGGCCACCTATTAGGAGAAGTATCTTCAGTTTGGTTTTTTAAAGATGTTTTATGATGATCAGGTTCAGATTATATTTATTAATATCTCTATTTTTCACCAAAGCTTTGCAAAATAGATATTTAAAAAGTGTTACTTGCTGGGCACAGCGGTTCATCCTTTTAATATCAGCACTCAGGGAGAGGCAGGGCATAGTGAGAATAAGTATATATTAGACGTATGTAATTTTAATTGTATGCATGTATAGAGTATAATACATACATACAAAATGTATAGGACATAGTGATAAAATCATATTTTTCATTTCTATCTCCTTAAATGTTTTTTCTTTTTTTCTTGTTTTGGGGGGAGGTTCACCAGGCAGGGTTTCTCTGTGGCTTTGGAGACAATCCAGGAACTAGCTCTTGTGGACCAGGCTGGTCTCGAACTTGTCCACTTCCCCCAGCACTGAGAGGGAGAAGTAGGCCACATGCCCATCTGTAGATGGCTAACACGAAATGAATTCAATAGTATTTTGATAGACTTTTTGTCTCATATTACTTTGGGCATTTTTTGCTTTATTTGTCTCTTGCTTGTATATTATTGTTTCAAATTTCTTATTTTTATGGGCATTTTTTATGTGTATGGTTATTTTGGTTTTTTTCCTTTCAAATTTGGTTCTTTTATTTGTTTGCTTTTTAGAGAGAGGGAGGGAGAGAGAGAGAGAATGGGGTTGGGAAGACAGGGAGTTGGGAAGGATCTGGGAGGAGTTGGTGGAGAAGAAACTGTGATCAGAATATATTGTATGGGAAAAATTCTTTTTTTTAATTTTTAATTTTCAGGACAGGGGTTCTCTGTGTAGTCCTTGCTGTCCTGGCACTTGCTCTGTAGACCAGGCTAACCTCAAACTCAGAGATCCGCCTGCCTCTGCCTCCCTCCCTAGTGCTGGAATTAGAGGCGTGTATTATAGTGTCTAGCAGAAAAAGGTTGTTTACAATAGCTAATATGTTTTTAAAAGTTGTCCTCTGACCTCCAGCTGTGTGTTTCATTTCTGTGTGTTCATTCCTGTGCTGAAACACAAAATAAACACAAAATAAATGAATATAAAAATATTATTAAAAAATCAAGGCAGCCTAATAATGACTCTGTCACATGGTTATTAGTAATAACACTTACTCAGGTCTACAATGAAAATGAACAAATAGGTTAAAAAAAATACGAAGTGCACAGTTTGAAGCAGAAATAGATCACTAGGATATTACATGTTTGTGCCAAGGCTTTTGTTAGAAGAAATAAAGAGAGGCATGATTTGAAAGGGTTCGAGGCAGTACCTATCTTAGCCTCTAACTAGTGTTTTTTGTTGTTGTTGTTGTTGGTGGTGGTGGTGATTTTTTGAGACAGGGTTTCTTTGTGTAATAGCCCTAGCTGTCCTGGAACTAGCTCTGTAGACCAGGCTGGCCTTGAACTCACAGAGATCCATCTACTTGTCTTTGCCTCCCATGTGCTAGGATTAAAGGCCTGTGCCATCACCACCTGGCTTAGCCTCTAACTTGTAACAAATGAAATGACTAAGGAATTTTCTACTCCTAAAAATCTTCAACAAAGTAAAGCTTAGACAAACATAACTCAAGGAGGAGGCCAAGTCCCATTCCAAGATGGCAGATAGGCAGTTTCAGTCACGTGGTTCTGGTTTTTGAAGTCATGGAGGATACAGGAGTAAAGGGACTGTGGGATTTTTCTCCATGATTAAAGACAGCTGCTGAGGCCAGGCAATGTGTCGCAGGAGAGTCCTTCCTGCACGAAGGCCCTGAGAAGTCACTTAGTGAAGCTGTGAAAATTAATCCTGGGTTGTATTGGAGACCCCAGAACGCTGGAGATGCCAGAGCCTGAGACGTCTTCCAGGGAGCTGCATATAGGGAGTGGAACCAGAGAAATATGTTGTAGTCAACAAAGCTGGAAAGTTACAGCCATTTAAGCCTTTTGACATCAGACACGGAGTAACGAGATTTGGAGTTTCCCTTGTGGGGTTTTGGTCTCGCTTTTGTCCAATGTTTCCTCATTATGCTCCCATTCCTCCCTTTTGGAATGGTCATGCACATCCCGCGATATTGTATGTGCGTAATTTGCTTTTTGCAGGGGGTTCCATTAAGAGACCGCCTTGAAGCCGGGCGGTGGTGGCGCACGCCTTTAATCCCAGCACTCGGGAGGCAGAGGCAGGCGGATCTCTGTGAGTTTGAGGCCAGCCTGGACTACCAAGCGAGTTCCAGGACAGCCTCCAAAGCCACAGAGAAACCCTGTCTCGAAAAACCAAAAAAAAAAAAAAAGAGACTGCCTTGAGTCTTAGAAGACACTTTGATCTTTTGAAGTTGGATTAAATACTTTTTGCATTATGATTTAGCCAGAAGCCTATGAGGGTCAGGGGTGGAATGTGGTGGTTTCAATGAGAATGACCCCCATAGGCTCAGAGTTTTAAACCCTTGACCCCAGTTTGTGAAACTTTTTAGGAAGGATTAAGAGGCGTGACAGTGATGGATTAGGTGTGTCACTGTGTGTGGGCTTTGGGGCTTCAAAACCCCATGCCACTCCCAGTTGGCTCCCTCTGGTTTGTGATTTTGTATCAAGACACTCACTGAGCTCTCAGCTAATGCTCCAGTGCCATACTTGCCTGCCTATGGTTATGACTATGGTCGTAGATGTTAACGTATGAAATGTATGTATGGTTGTTAATGGAATTGTAAGCTGTTGGGGAAGTCCTGTGTATATGTCAATAAAGCACTGTTGGTCAATAGGGAAGCAAGATAGGTGGGACTAGGAGTCGAGGAGGACTCTGGGAAGGAGAAACACAGGAAGTCAAGATGTAACTGTGATAGGGATAAGAAGCCTGGAAACTTTGCTCTCGTAAGAGAAATACTTAGATTAACAATTATGGGGTAAATACTTAAGTCAGAGCTAGCCAGTAAGAAACAAGCAAGGCCAACAGCTTCATAATGAATATAGCCTCCTGTGTGTTTATTTGGGACTGATGTGGCTCTGGAACCAGGCTGGCGGGAAGGCTTCCCTTTACAGTAAGTCCCATATAAATGCTTTATTTCTTTTCTTAAAGAATGATCTCTTTTATGTTTTGATATTGTAACACATAATTTCCCCCTTCCTTTTCCTCCAAATGCATTTTTTTTGTATAAGTTGTGTTGGTCATGGTGTCACATCACAGCAACTGAAAATTAACAAAGGCATTTACTTTAACACTTTTCATTTTATTATCATTAGTGTGTCTGTATTAGTCAGGCTTTCTAGAGTAACAGAACTTAGAAAATGAATCCCTTTATATACATAGGAAAGGGCTTCATTAGAATGACTTACAGGCTGTGGTCCAGCTAATCCAACAATGGCTGGCTATGAACAGAAAGTCCAAGAATCCGGTAGCTGTTCAGTCCATGAGGCAGGATGTCTCAGATGACCTTCTGCACATGTTAGAACCCCAAAGGAGTAGGCGCTAATGCCAGTGAAGGAACAGATGTGCTAGCAAGGTAAGGGCAAGCAGGCAAAGAGCAAAAACTTCCTTCTTCTATTTCCTTAGCTAGGATTCCAGCAGAAAGCATGACCCAGATGATAGGTGGGTTTTCTTAGTTTAAAAGATCTGGATTGGGCTGGAGAGATGGCTCCGTGGTTAAGGGCACTGACTGCTCTTCCAGAGGACTGGGGTTCAATTCCCAGCACCCACATGGCAGCTTACAACCACCTGTAACTCCAAGATCTGACAGCCTCACATAGACATATGCAGGCAAGACACGAATGCACAAAAAGTAAAAGTAAATAATTAAACCTCAAAGATCTGGATTAGAAGTTGTTTCTGCTTCAAATTAAGCAAAAATCTCTCACAGGGGTTTTATTTATTTATTTATTTATTTATTTATTTTTGGTTTTTCGAGACAGGGTTTCTCTGTGTCTTTGGATGCTGTCCTGGAACTCACTTTGTAGACCAGGCTGGCCTCGAACTCACAGAGATCCACCTGCCTCTGCCTCCCAAGTGCTGGGATTAAAGGCGTGTGCCACCAACGCCCGGCTCACAGGGGTTTTATTTAATTGGATTTGTTGTCAAGTTGACAACCAAGAATAACCATCGAAGTGTCCGTGTATAGTATTTATCTTTTTGCATACCACTACACATATGTGGAGGTCAGAGGATAACATTCATGAGTTAGAATTTCGCCTGTCACTTTTACCTGGGATCCTGGGACCAAACTCAGGTTGTCAGATTTGAGCAGCTGGCACCGCTGAGCCATTGCTTTTTCATGTGTGCATGTGTGGGAACATTAATAAACTGGTATTTTATTCTGTGTTAAAGCCCATTATTATTATCCTTTATTTCTTAAAATATCACAGTAATGTCATATGTAGCATTACTATTTAGCCTGCTTTTTATTCACCTGTTCATTTATTTTGGGACAAGAGTTTATTAAACCAATACATTTTTTTTTCTCTTTCCAAGACTTTTCCAAGCCAAGTGTGGTGATGCACACATTTAATCTCAGCACTCGGGAGGCAGGGGCAGGCAGATCTCTGTGAGTTTGAGGCCAGCCTGGTCTACAGAGGGAGTTCCATGATAGTCAGGACTACATAGAAAGACCCTGTCTCAAAACACCAAAAAACAAAACAAACATAAACAACAACAATGAAAACAAACAAATAATCATAAGACCCTTTTCCTGCTGTCCATCAAGGCCCTGCTGTCATCACAGGACTTTAAGCAACTGGTACTCCCCATAGTTTGTGCAGGAATCAGGAATGGGTGGTGCCCAGTGTTCAATGACAGGATTCTCAGAGAGCTCTTACACACCTCCTTTGGGCCCTTGCCTTGAGCAATGGGAGAAGAGGTTCCTAGTATTCTTCAGAACTTCTATCACTGGGCAGTTTCCAAGGGACTCATGGTTGCTACACAGTGATGGTTACATGATCCGTTTCTCATAGGTCTCTCCGTCTCTCTGTGGTGTTGTGATAGCTGCCTGTCGCCTGCTTACTCGGCAAACTTCTTTTTTCCTTTGGTTACTTTGCCTCCAAGTTTGGAAGAGCTGTCTGCCCCTTATATAGTTCTAGCTCATGTTCCAAAGCTGGAATGTTGTGTGTCCCTCAAAGTCCATGTGTAGGCTTGGTCCCCTGGGGGAACCTTTGAGAGGTGGGCCCACTAGGAGCCCTTAGGTGGCTTGGGTAGGGAGGATGCCACTGAAAAGGATTTCGGGACCCTAGTCCATTCCGTCCTCTCTGCTCCGTAGCTGATGGTTATGAGCCATTGTGGTCCAACATCGAAGCTTCTCATTGCCCTCTGGTACCCACTCCCAGATGCTAATCTCGGAATGGAACCTCCAAAATGGGGCCAAAATGAATGTCTTCCTTATTAGGAAATGACCTCAGGTATTTTGTAGAGATATGGAAAACTGACTAACGTAGCATGTGATCTGGCAGGGACTGGCCCAATCTGACCGCAGAGATCACCAGGATAATGCTGAAGTAGGCACATGACCTGAGCCGGGCTCCTGAGACTCAACACAATGTTGAAGCTTTTGGGAAAAGTGTTTTCCTGGGCTAAGGTTGGTAGACTGCTTGCCAGCTTCTCCAGAGACCTGAGTTTGATCCTCAGTTCTGCATAAGCCACGTGTGGTACAGTACACATGTGCCTGTCACCTCAGCACCGGAGAGGTGAAAGCAGTAGGAGAAGGAAGTGAAAAATGCATTGTTTTCTTTCCACTGGACTCGATAGTTACAGGGAACCATGTCACATGGGATTTCTGGGAGCTTTGTTGCCCTCATCAGTGACCTTGGTGGAAGAAGGGAAGTTGAGACAGAGGACAGGCAATCTTGGCTGACACTAGATTAGCCTTGATCTCACTAAGCCAGAACCCACCTACTCCTGGACATTTTAGTTTGAAGAGCTAAATAAGTCATTTTTCTTTTTGCTGGTTTGATTGAGGGCCCCTTTATTTGCAATGAAATATCCTAATTAAACTTACTTCCCAGAGCTTCAGATCCTCATGGAGTAGATAATTCACCCAGGCAGGACAGCAGGAGGCAGCGTCATGGCCAAGCATGTAAGGAGATCATGATAAGGCTACACTCTGGATGCTGAGAGCCCTGGCTGTTTATTTTCTGGGCTTTAGCTAGTCTACCAAAGCCTGCACCTGGTTCCATTCAGTTTTGTCTTGTTGGTGTGTGTGTGTGTGCATATGTGTGCACAAGTGTGTGCATGTATGTGTGCGTGTGTATATGTGTATATGCATGCTTGTATATGTGCCTGTGTATGCGTACATGAGCATGTGTGTATTCTTTTTCTTTCTTTTTTTTTTTTTTTTTTTTTTTTTTTGGTTTTTCGAGACAGGGTTTCTCTGCATTGTTTTGGAGGCTGTCCTGGAACTAGCTCTGTAGACCAGGCTGGCCTCGAACTCACAGAGATCCGCCTGCCTCTGCCTCCCAAGTGCTGGGATTAAAGGCGTGCGCCACCAACGCCCGGCTATGTGTATTCTTTTTCTTAGCTTGCAAGGTAGCTGTAAGACTCAGGTAGGATTAGTGCAGGCACTTACTTACCCTGTGTCTTCTCTCCCTCTCTGACTCTGTGTGACTTAAGGGTCTAGGTATCTTTGAATTTCCAGCATCCTGGATAAGAAACAGGGTGAGGGCCCAGTTGCCAGAAATTTGCACTAGTTGTAATTGACTTCTTCTGCTAGAGTGAGATATCTCATTACTGAATAACTTTATGTCACATATTTATGCAAATCAGTATTTGTCTTTGAGCTGACAGCCCTAGTCCTTGTTTTGTTCCGGATGCTGCAGCAGAGGCCAAATGTGCCATGTTCTTTCTGGTGATGGCTGCCAACTCTCCAAATGTCATAACAGGCATTTCACATGGGAGCAAGTGCCTGTGTTGAGGGTGGCCAGGAAGCATTTATGAGCTTGTTTTTTGTTTTCTTCCTCCCTTTTCTTTTTGTAATACATTTTAACTTTATTGAGCTTGTAGAAAATCATTTTATCAGTCAATATAGATAAATAAAAAATTGCTTTTTCCTAGTTCAACCCTGCTTTTTCCAGTAAGCAATGTAACTAAAGTCATGTATTTTTCTACACTTTTCCACGCACACATTTTCCCAAATTTTAAAATACGGCTATCCCTTTTAATTTTGTTTTGTTTTGAGACAGGGTTTCTCTGTGTAGCCTTGGCTGTCCTGGAACCCACAGAGATCTGCCTGCCTCTGCCTCTGCCTCTGCCTCTGCCTCTGCCTCTGCCTCTGCCTCTGCCTCTGCCTCTGCCTCTGCCTCTGCCTCTGCCTCTGCCTCTGCCTCTGCCTCCCTAGTGCTGGGACTAAAGTTAATTTTCAGTACAAAAAACTATCATCATCATTTATTTATTTATTTATTGAGAGAGAGAGAGAGAGAGAGAGAGAGAGAGAGAGAGAGAGAGAGAGAGAGAGAGAGAGAGAGAGAGAGAGAGAGAAATAGCTAGCTCAGCCCAACCTGGAACTCACAGAGATCTATTTGCCTCTGCCTCTGGAGTGCTGGGAATAAAGGTGTACACCACCACATTGGGCCTTACATTCTGTTTTAAAGCTAATAGTTATCATTTTTGGGTCACTGTTTATAGATACTGTCTTCTATTTGTGGGCATACCAAGCTATTTCTCTAACTGGTAGTTTATAGCTTTTTTTGATACTTATTACATGTAATGCTAAAATAAATAACTTTGCATGCAAATATATCTGTTTATGTCCAAGGAAACGTTTGGTAGTTCTACGCTCTTGGTTTACATATTGGAACCAAAAGACTGTTCCTATGTCAACATCTCCTGTGTCCGTCTGTCAGCAACACAAAACATCTTCCTGACCTTTCTAGGACATATTTTTGTTTGTTTGTTTGGTCTGGTTTTGGTTTTTCAAGACAGGGTCTCAATCAATTGTTTTGGAACTCGATTTATAGACCAGGCTAACCCTGAACTCACCTGCCTCTGCTTCCCCGAGTGCTGGGACTAAAGGTGTATACCACCACCTCCCTACTCTAAGGTGTGTTTTTAACAGTTTACTGAATGGAGCTTAGCTCCAGACCTGACAGACAGCCATAGTTCTGCCCTTCTCTTTCCTCTGCTGCGATGCCCTGAGCATATCAGCAGCCTCCATCATCAATGACAAGACGTTAGTGCCTTTGAAGTCTCTAGATAAGTGAGACAATAAACCTCTGCTAGCTGGGGATGCTGGGAAGGGTGAGACTACTGACTGGCCTCAGCAGTGCTGTGTGTGTAACTACTTAGCTAATATGAAATGAGAATAGTCAATACTGTGCCAGAAGTGTGGGTCAATTCTGAGACCTGAGAAGGAATGGACCAGATAACTGAAACCCACACACGAATTTCAAACCTGATCTTAAGAGCTAATAGGTTCAGAAGCTTTACCCCATTTTTTCTGGAACTGCTAAAGTCAACCCCTGTTTTATTGGTTTCATTTCCACGGAAATTGAGCTGTGAAATGGCCACCAAGATGAGCGCATCAGCAATCCCGTGAGATGAGACAGATGAGATGTGTGTGATGTCTTAGAAGCAACATCTGAATCACTCAGGTCAAGGCTGCCAAAGGGCCAGGCTGACGCGCCAAGAGACTTCTGAGCTGGGTGGAGCAAAAACAGCAGGATCTAGGGAAAGACGTAAATGAGTCTTGGTCTAAGATTGCCTGGTACGGCTTCTCGGTTATTCATCCATTCCGGCTTTTAAGACCGGACCTGAGTGCATTTTAGAAGGGACCTCATCAGGTCTCTGTATTAGGTTGCACCTCGCTCTCCTAGGCCACAGCAGTGGCATTTGCTATGGTCCCTTCTGCAGAGCACGGGGGGGGGTTGAATTGTAGGATTCCAGGAGTCCTCTCCTCCTGCTGCCTGAAGAATTCGGCACTGCTGCTCCACGGAGGGTGAGGGGAAGCGTTCGGCAGGAAGAAGGGACAGATGGCTCCTGCTGGACGGTGTTCAGAAACATGGTGTGTGATATACAGCGTGAATGAAGTGTGGTGCCCTTTAAACATAGCCTCCCCCTGTGCTCACTCTTCCTGGCTCGCTGGCTCTCATTCACCGCACACCGCCAGTCTCCCCCAGGCAAACCTTTAGACACTTTTGCACCGGAGCCTACACATACACCGGCAGACTCTGACACACGCTCTGTGACTCACCGCTGATCCATCAGTACACACACAGGGTGACTCAGCAGGGACCCTCACAGGCAGGCTCATAGGGCAACTGATGTGCACACACAAAAGGCCTCTGCAGTGGTAGCAGGCACTCCCGCCTCCCACGCGGGGTTCTTGGTTGAGCATCTCACCGAGGCCTGCAAATGATTTGCATTCTTGGCTCCTCAGAACTGCCTGTTCTTTGTCTTGTGTTTATGGCTCAACCCTTTCCTTACCTTGTTCTACTCCCCGGCTGCTTTGGGAACTCAGCAAGCGATCCCACAGTGGCTGGCTTTTGTTTCTAAGAAAGTTCTAGCCCTGGTGAGGGATCCTTTCCCCACAGGGGATGAGACCCCATTCTTCCTTGACCTGGATACCTCTGAGTGGCTTCCCAGAGCCCTTGCTGGGAAAGTCTCCAGTATTCATGTCATTTGAGTGGTACCTTTGAAAGAGGAGGGGGACTGAGGGTGAGTCACACAGATGGAGAGCCCTAGGTACCTGGACAGACGGTGATCACCAGGTCCCTGGTCCCTGAGGGTCTCCTCTTTTCCCAGAGGTCCAGACTGAGCAAGACCAGCTTTTTCTGGTTGTTTTTTTTTTTTTTTTTTTTTTTTTGTTTTGTTTTTTTGAGACAGGGTTTCTCTGTATTGTTTTGGAGCCTGTCCTGGAACTCGCTCTGTAGACCAGGCTTGGTCTCTCGAACTCACAGAGATCCACCTGCCTCTGCCTCCCGAGTGCTGGGATTATAGGAGCGCGCCACCACTGCCCGGCTGGACCAGCTTTTTCCGAAGGTCAGAGCAGGGAAGGCATTACATGTCTGTGTATCACACAGGCTAAGGGCCTCAGCTCCTGTGTGGACCTACCTTTGAGCGGGCGGGCTCCAGGCGGAGGGGAGAAAGTGCAGATGTTACGGAGGGCCTGTTTTTCTTCTCTTCCACAGGGTATCCCAAAAGAAGGATGGCCGCAGAGAAGAGCGTGAGAACAGGCTGGTGTGGCCAGGTGCTTCAGCCTTCATCTATTTCTCTCATATTTCCCGGCCTCCACCGCTTCAACACTAGAGTGTGCAGCAGCATGCTGGGTAAGTTCTGGACCGCTGAGCCGCATTCTTAGCTCCTCTCAACTCAACAGCCCTGAAGCCCCACTGAGCAGCTTTCCATTTGAGCTTGCGCCTTTGGTTATCAAATGCCCACAGACCCCTTTCTGTCCTTTCTTAAAGATGTGTTTATGGGAGCAGGTAAGACCAGTGTTGTGACCAGGCCTTGGGACACAAAGTGATATACAAGAAAAGCTAGTGAAAGGACTTGTGCCACCTACGCTTGGGAAGGCAGGAGCGGCTTCCTATAGGTCCCCCCTGACCACAGCAACAAGTCACAAAGTCCTGCTGACCTCCTCCCCTAGCCCAGATGGCACTGAGTTCTGTCCCGGGAGCAGGAGTGGGCTGTCCACAGGAATCCTGGCCAGGAGTCCATGTTCGCTTATATCTGCCCTATGATGCTTTATGCCTAGAAGCACAGGCATCTCACGCTAGTTGCTTATATCTCAGGATTGAAATGTCCCTTTCAACTCTAAAATTTTGAGCTTGGTAGGTCTTGGTTGTGCTTTTTTTCTTCCTTCGCTTTGTTTGGAGAATGTTATCTTTGGTTACCTTTGAGCCATACTGCAGAGCCAAATTCAAGAAGGAGCCATCTTGCTTTAGCTGAGTTTCCATGTCCTCAGCCAACACACTGCGGGAATTTCCAGTCATGGCTTCCCACAACTAATCTGTGGCTGACTTGGGTTCAAGACTGCTTTGCCTAGAATAGCGGAGAACACCAAGGACATTGCCTGACAGCCTCAGCGAACCCTGCTCCCATCAAGACCCTGGGGCTCCCAGTCCCTGAGGTGGAGAAGTTCCTTGTATACTGAATGTTGAAAGACAGGGCTGGTCCAGATGGATAATGTTGTGCTCTCAGTGGAAGTGTGCGGGAGTTCCTCCGCAAGCCCCTCCGTGCTGTGAGCCTTCTTGCAGAGATGATGTGGCAATGAGAACAGCTGCTCTATTTAAATCCACATGCATGGATGTGGAGGGAGGCCAGCTCACAGCTCACACATACCAGGTATAGAAAGCTGGCCAAGATCCACAACTCTAAGACGAATTTTCTGCTGTGGCTTCTTACAGTGCAGGTAATGGAATCCCCGGTACTGCCCCTAATCCTTGTAAGATGTGATTTATACCTCTGTTCCAGATAAATTTGACGTATGGAAATGTAACGTGATGTTTATTTAGTTCTGTTCTAACTTACTGTCTAAGCGCTTTTCTACAATATTGCTTCACTTAATTTTCATAAAACCCCTATGAAGTAGGCTCTCCTGTGTGTGTGTGTGTGTGTGTGTGGAGACAGGGCTTCTCTGTGTAGCCCTGGCTGTCCTGAAACTCAGGCTGGCCTCCAACTCAGATCTGCCTGTCTCTGCCTCCACCTCTGCTGGGATTAAAGGTGTGAGCTACCATTGTTAGAGGAATAAGGTCAGATGACACACCAAAGGGGATATGTGCAGTCCCCGGCGGTGAGTGTGGAGTACCTGTATGCCATGGGTGGTTAGCTTTGACCTGTCCCAGTCCTGGGCCCCCTGGTAAGTGCCTACAGAACCTTTTTCTCCAGTTGTCAGCCTCCATCCTCCTAGAGTTGTGGGAAGTGGTCACCTATGAAATGCATGACACCTTTGCTCTGGCCCCATCTTCTCTTCTACTAACACGTTGCCTTTGTAGGCCTCTTCCTTGGCCCTTCCAGGGGCAATGGCCACTGGAAGCAAAGGCCACACTGGCTGTGGTTCCCCTCACTGCCTGACACCCTCTCTCGGAGGCCCTGCAGAGCCATTGTTCTCCAACCTCAGTTATTGGGCCTCTTTTGGCAAGGCCTTACTGGCTTCTTATTTACCCATTAACAATTAAGCTCTAGGCATTTAACATATAAACATAGACAACATCAGCATAATTACAGAGATTTCAAAAGCTTTTGGCAAGGAAGGGCCTGAATATTTACTTAACAAAAGGATTTCTTACTCTAGTCTTAAGAAACTAGACACAATAGGATTTAAACAAGCTAGCTTCTCTAGTAAATTAAAAACATTCTTTTAACTCATTCAAAATATGATTTGTGTTTTTCAAACATGCCTCAAGCACAACTTTTCCTGAGAACACTCACTGCCTCAGAGCTCTAGACTTCCCCCTTTCTCACTAGATGGGACCTCCCTGAGTTCACTATGTGTGTATGAGTGTGTGTGTGTGTGTGTGTGTGTGTGTGTGTGCCTGCATGTGCATGTGTGTGTGAAACCCACCATTGGAGATCCTGTTGTAAACTTGTCTCCTAAAGATGAGCATCTTAGATTACCAAAGAAGACTATCTGTTCTGAATCTTGGCTCTGTCATGCATTTCCCCTGTGATTAGAGGAACTTAGGTCAGTCTGTTGGGTTCAGGGTTGAGGGGAGGGAGACAGAATGAGAGAGGCCACCAGTGGGGTTTACTGGGACAAAAAGGGTTGGTTCTCCATTCTCTTGTTTGATCTTCTGACTATCTATCTGTTATTGTTAGTCATTTGGGATGCAAGAGTAAATAAGAAAACAGGATAGGTTAAAAAGCGACCACAAGGTCGGCTACACAGTTCAATGGGGCTAGATGCCTGTTCTCCCTTTTTGGCCTTGGTAGGTGGATGTAACTTGGAACAGTTTGGGTAGGGCTGTGCAGAGACCACAATGGAGTTTTAGAGGATGAGGAACAACAATAATAAATTAATGCATGTGCCACATTTGCTACATTCCTGGCATTGAAGCATAGACATTGTGTGTATGTGGGGGGGGGGGTCGGGGTGGTGGTAGTGATGGTCTTGACAGGGTCTATGAACCACTCACAATTCTCCTGCCCCAGTCTTCTGAGTACTGAGACTACAGGCTTAAACTACCACATTAGGCTAGCCAGCATCTTACGCTTTGAGGTCATATAACCTTCATAAGAATAGCCATAAGGGCAGTCGTGGTACGAGCCTTTAATCCCAGCACCCTGGAGGCAGAGGCAGGTGGATCTCTTGTGAGTTAAAGGCCAACTTGATCTACAGAGTGAGTTTCAGGGTAGCTAAGGCCCCATAGAAAAACCCTGCCTGGAAAAATAAATAAATAAATAATAACCATAAGGAATTTTGTTATGGTTTGGATGTTGGGTGGTATTCCAAAAGCCATGTCTCAAGGGCTTGGTCCCCAGCCTGGTACTACTGGAAAATAGAATGGTTAGGTGGCGGGACCTAATAGTAGGTCGTCAGGTAGGTCACTGGGGATGTGATCCTGAAAGGGAGTACAGAACCCTCATCCACTGCTTGCCTTTGCTCCCTGGCTCACCATGTGCCAGCTTGCTCTGCCATACAGTCCTTCCATGATGGGCTCCCCATGTGATGCCCCTCCTGCTACCATAGGTACAAACCAGTGGGGTCACTGGAACCTGTGCCAGAGCCTGCAGAATTCTGAACAAAATGACATGGCCTTCAAGAGCACCGCACACAGACACAAACACATGCATACTAATGAAAGTATATCTTAGCAAATTGTGTGTGTGTACACAGGTACACGTGCTTGCGCATGTGAGCACACGAAAGGCCAGAGGCTGATGTCGGGGTGTCCTCCTTTGATGGGGCATGTCCTTTTGTACATATGTTTCTCTTATTGGTTGATGAATAAAACACTGTTTGTCCAATGAGGCAGGAAGATAGGTGGGACTAGGAGACTCAGAGAATTCTAGGAAAGGTAGATAGAGAGAGAGACCACAGGGATAGGAGAAACCAGTCTGGGCATTCTCTGGTAAGCCAAGACCACGTGGAAATACATAGATATATAGAAATGGGTTAATAATTAAGACAGAGCTAGCCAATGAGAAGCCCTAGCCATTGGCCAACAGTTTTATATTAATATAGCATCCGTGTGTTCATTTAGGGCTGGAGCAGGCAGCGGGAACTGGAGGGACAAGAAGCCACCCATAGCACTCTTTAATCTCATTCCACTTTGGTTTTAGTTGGACCTCTCACTTAACTGAATGGCTGGTGAGCCCCCAGGAACCCCATCTGTTTCCCAGTGCTGCACTCTTCGGCACTCTGGGAACTGCTTGGTTTTTTTTTTGTTCCTCGAGACAGGGTTTCTCTGTGGCTTTGGAGGCTGTCCTGGAACTCCCTTGGTAGTCCAGGCTGGTCTCGAACTCACAGAGATCCGCCTGCCTCTGCCTCCCGAGTGCTGGGATTAAAGGCGTGCGCCACCACCGCCCGGCTGAACTGCTTGGTTTTTATGTGAGTGTTTGGATCTGAACTCAGGCCCTTGTGGCTGTCAAGCGGTTCTTTACTCACTAAGACGTCCCCCCCCACTGGCTGGGTTTTCCTTAAAAATAGGGAAAATGGCGGGGGTGTGTGTGTGGTGGTGCACGCGTTGAATCCTAACACTAGGGAGGCAGAAGCAGGCAGAGCTCTGTGAGTTCGAGGCCCAGGTACCTACTCTATATTTCTAGTCCCAGGCCAGCCAGGGATGCACAGTAACACCCTGTGTCAAATAAACAAACCAATGAATAGGTAAATGCTTAGAAATAAATAAATGAAGGGAAGGGAGAGGGAAGCGAAGTGTGGAGGCACACACTACAACCCCAAACCGGGGAGACTGAGGCAGGGGGACCACCGTGAGTTCAAGGCCTGTGTGGGCCACATATTAAATTTAAGGCCAATCAGTAAGACCACATCACAAAACAAAGCAAGAGGCAGAAGGGGCTGGGGGGAGGAAAAGGGGGGAAAAGAAGGGGAATTACAGATACGACTGGCACCCCTCTGTGTACTCTGTCCCCAATGGCCCTTCTTCCTCCTGATGGCTTTTATAGTCTCCGTGGTGGTTAATATTGACTGTCAGCTTGACTGGATTAAGAGACTCCCATGAACCAGGTGGTGGTGATGCATGCCTTTAATCCCAGCACTCAGGAGGCAGAGGCAGGAGGATCTCTGTGAGTTAGAGACCAGCCTGGTCTACAAGAGCTAATTCCAAGACAGCCTCCAAAGCCACAGAGAAACCCTGTCTCGAAAAACCAAACCAAACCAAACCAAAAACAAACAAACAAACAAAAAAACAAAAACAAACAAACAAAAACCCACCCATGGTATTAATGAGGTATGCCTTTGGATGTGACTGTTGAAAGGACCAGGGTTGTCATAGGGACACATCAAGACCAAGTTCTCAACACAAAGGAGATTTATTTGTCCCAGAGGGACAAAGACAGGGGATAGGAGAGAAGGGAGAGAAGAGATAGGGGCAAGGGAGAGGGGAAGAGATATTTGCCTTGATGGACAAAGGACTGCCTCTGGATAGAGAGGAGACGGAATTGGCCCATAGGCAGATGGTCATTTATGAAGGGAAAGGGGGAAACCGTGCTAGGATAGTTGGCTAATTCTGATTGGACATGTTAATTAGGAATCAAAGGGGGCTTTTGATTGCTGGGCTTCAGGACTTTGACAGCAGCTTCTCAGTAGTCAGCCTCAGGAGGAGGAAGAGGCCAAGAAAGAGTCTAGATGTGGGTGGCTGGCTTTAAGAATATATTAGAGAAGCCGAGGGAAAATGGGGGAGGGCAAGAGCTGCCAGAGCCATGTTTTGCCATGCTCAGGCTCAGGAAGGATTGACAGGGGTCGGGGCTGCCTTTCCCCTTCCCGTGGGAAATAGGAAAAAGCCAACTGCGAGCCAGCACCCCCTCTCCCAGACTCTTGCTCATATGAGATATGAGGAGCTACCTGCTGTTGATTCCCGACTGTGACGGACAATGGCCCCTTAAGTATGAGCCAAAGCTGGTCTTCCTAGATGGACGTGTGCAGATCAGGCAAGCACCTACCATGGAGCTACACCCCCAGACCGTAGGCACTTCTTGTTAGGTACTTGGTCACATCAACAAGAAAAGTGACCAATACAGAAAACTGCTGGGAAGCAGGGTCATCGTTGTGACACACCTTTCTGCTTGGTTCTAGGGCCTTTGGAATTGGTTTGTAAGGAGAATTCAGGAGACTTTGGAGCTGTGGGCTGGAGATGCCCTAGCATACTGAAAGTGGAGTTTAGTGGAGCATTCTGGTAGGAGCTCATGAGACTTGGTTGGGAAATGAGCTAGAAGCTGCTTGGTTTATTCTTGCAAAGGAGCTGTGTGTTGATTATTTTTATGTCAGCTTGGCTCTCTATGGCATAGTAATTAAAGCTTTGGCTCTCACAGTTAATCTTGCAGAAGACCTGGACTCAATTCTCAGCACCCACATGGTGACTCACAACTTTCTTGTAACCCTGGTTCCGGGGGATCTGGCCTCTGAGAACAGGCATGAAGGAGGTGTGCATACTTGCATGCAAGTAAAACATTCACACACACACACACACACACACACACACACACACACACACAAGGTGAGAAAGAAAGGAAGTATCTTCCTAAGTGTCCTGTGGGTAATTCTATACATTTTCTTGATTAATGACTGATACGGGAATACTCATAGGCAGGCAGTCCTTTGTCATATAAGAAAGCAGACTAAGCAAGTCAGTAACAGCACTCCTCTATGGTCTCTGCTTCAGTTCCTGTCTCTGGGTTCCTGCCCTGAGTTCCTGCCCAACTTCCCTCAGTGATGGAGTATGACCTGAGAGTTGGAAACAGAAATAAACTCTTTCCTCTTCAGGTTGTTTTTGGTGGTGGTGTTTTATTCCCAGCAATGGAGACCCCGACTAAGACCCTCTGGTTCCTTTCTGCCCATATCATGAGAATTTGAGAGAGGCTGAGTTCAGAAATGATTGGCTAATTTGTTTGGTGGTAATTTAAAAGACAGTACAGCATTCAGATGGTGGCATAGTTATTGCTTACCGTGTTTACTCAAATTTATAATGAAAATAAAAGGAAGATCTGGTAAATGTGCACTTCAGCAGGGAAAGGAATGAATGCAGTTCCAGTTTTGAACAAGGTAGATGGAAATAGCACAAAGGTGACTGCAGTTGTTAGATTGGTGTCATTAAAGAGAATCCTTTGCCAGGACAATAAAAGGTCTCTTGAGGGGACCCCATCCAATGAAGGCTCCAGCTTATTTAAAATTTAGCTTTATTGAAAGGAAGAAGCTGAATTGAGCCTGCTACCAGAGATGCTGTTCCCTACTCCATACCTGGAGAAGTGTTTTCCTAGGTTCAGGCTCAAAGGCACCTGGAGGATGCTGCAGCTGCGGTCCAAGGTGGCGGTGAAAAGGCAGGCTCTATCTAAAGCTGGCATCATCCAAGTGTGTCTGTTTTTGCAGATATGCTAGATCCCGGAATGTAGGTGTCATGGTTGCTTTCCCCAAGGTTCCAGAAAGTCTCTGAGACCAGAGACTTAGCACAAGCTGGAGTCATCTGAGAGGAGGGAACCTCACCTGAGAAAATGCTTCCATAAAATCCAGCTGGGGGAGAGTTGCGCTGGCCTCCGGGTCTGAGAAGAGCAGGAGGAGGTGGCGGCCTCGGGAGGATGATGCTCTTTGGCGTAAATTGCAATCGATTAGGGATCGTTTCTCAGACTGGAGTTAGAGGTGAGAGTTCAGATAAGTGAGGCCGGCATTGCTGCGTTGAACACCTCAGAAGGGGAGAATGGATTTGTTAGGAGTGAAAAAGAAGAGCTTGCTAGGAGTCAAAGAAAATAATAAATAGTCCAGCACTGGGGCTCCTTCCCCTACCAAGCGCAAGGATGGCTCTGAAGAGAAGTCCAAGGATCGCTCTGAAGAGTCAAGTGAGAAGGATGGTGGCAGGGATAAGACTCGGAAGAGACGCAGGGCTTCAAGTGGAAACAGCAGCACCAGGTCTCGATCCAGCTCGACCTCCAGCTCGGGCTCCGGCACTAGCACAGGCTCAAGCAGGGGCTCTAGTTCCTCTTCTGCATCCAGCCGCTCAGGAAGCTCCAGCACCTCCCGAAGCTCCAGTTCTAGCAGCTCTTCCGGCTCCCCAAGCCCTTCTCGGCGTGACAATGGGTAGCGTTCCTGCTCCAGATCCAAACCACCTAAAAGAGATGAAAAGAAGAAAAGGCGGAGCCCTTCACCTAAACCCACCAAAGTGCTCATTGGGAGGCTTACCAGGAATGCGACCAAGGATCATATCATAGCTACTGCTGTGTTGGCACCCTGGCCTCGACCACACCCACGGCGATTAGGCCCACCCAGGAGAATGCTTCCACCGCCTCCCATGTGGCGCAGCTCACCCCCACGGTCACCCCCACGGATGAGGTCTGGATCTCCAAGGCACAGGACTCCTGTGCGTAAGAGGTCTCGATCTCCTGGCTGCCACCACCATAGGAGCGGCTCCAGCTCCAACAACTCCTGATAAGCAGGGATATTGATTCGTCTGTCTGTAACTTATGTTCCCCCAACTCAATTTTGTCCTTTCTCTAGCCAAATACATACCAGGGTGGTCTTTGAAGACAGCAGTTGAGATATTTCCTCTTCAGGAGGATTCTGGCTGCAGAGGTACTGTTGATTCAGGACTGTGCCCACAGAGGTACCCCGTAGTTTTCTGACTAGAAAGTTCACCCCTTCCAGTTCCTGAAAGCCCAGTTGGTAGCAGAGAATAGCTGTCACAAGCAAACCTCCATAATGCATCACACCATTTTCCACAGATGACCGAGGACCAGGCTGTGCCACATCTGCAGACAGGGGACCAAGCGGCTGTGCTGTTAGGTTTGACCATGTATCTTTCCCTGTCCCCATATCTCTGATACTCTCTGAATTCGGTGAGCCAGTTAGCTCTACGGGGTCCTCATGGAACCTACCACCAGCCGGTTATCACCTGCCATTCATGATGATGTTGCAGGGTTACCTGCATCCATTGCCTCTTTTTGCTTTCATTGTACAGTCAGTACTATAAAATTTGTTTTGAGTTTTATAACTTTGTAGCATTTTAGATAAGGTTGTGTTCCTACTTGTTTAGAAAGGACTGTGTTGAATAAACCTAGGATTAGAACGCAAAAAAGATCCAGCTGGGGATATTTTCTTAATTAGAGATTGATAGGGGAGGAGCTAGCCCATTGTGGGTGGTGCCATCTCTGGACTGATAGTCCAGGGTTCTATAAGAAAGCAGGCAGAGCAAGCCATGGGGAGCAAGCCAGTAAACAGCACCCTCCGTGGCCTCTACATCAGCTCCTGCCTCCAGGTTCCTGCCCTCCTGGAGTTCCTGCCCTGACTTCCTTTGATGATGGACATGATGTAGAAGTGTAACCCAGATAAACCCCTTCCTCTCCAAGTTGCTATGGTCACGGTGTTTCATCACAGCAACAGTGACCCTAACAAGTTTATACCAGAATTGTGGGGTGTTGCTGTGACAGACCTGACCATGTTGCTTTGGGGAAGGTTGTGGAAGGACTTTGGAACTTTGGGCTAAAAAAGAAGAACCCACCGTTCAGTGATGAGAGTTCAGTGAGCTGTTCTGTGGGAGCTTGGAAGAATGTTGAGAGCAACACAGATGATGGAGTTCTGGCTTGTGAGGTTTCAGAGGGAGCCAAAGACTCCCCAGGCCGTCTGTGTTAAGAAGCTGTGGTTCTGGTTAGTTAGGGACTGAAGAATCAGCTGTGATTAACAAGGTACTAGACCCACTAACATGAAATCTTTTACTTTGCTGGGCTAATGGATGCTGGTCAGCTGCGGCTTTCGAAGAATTGACTGTTATTAAGAAGAAACCAGCATCACTGAGGTGAAATCTGGGAAGTGTTTCCTCAAGGTGAGCACAGAGGGCTGTGTTCCAGAGGCAACCGAGGTTGAACCTCCTTTGGGAGCTGAACTCGGTGGTACGAGAGTTTCCCAGGTGCTACTGGTTTTGAAGGCATGAGGGAGTCATGGAGAGTAGCTGAGGCATGGTACTGTGTGGCAGGGCTGGAGTTCCTGAAGAGAGCTCAGGAGAGGCTGTTGGTGAAAGTGCAGCTTAGTTACTGAAGATACGCAGCAGTAGGTGTGGAGAGCAGCTGGCCTGAGCCTAGGAGACCATCAGTGCGCTGCAGAGGGCAGAGCCAGAGAAGTGACCCAAGCCCTTTGGAGGAGCCCAGGAAATCGTGAGTGAATCCCAGATTGGATATTGAGTTATTTACACTGTTGGAATTTGGTTTGGTTTTGTTCAGATTGTGACTGTTTCCTGGTTTTTCCCTCTTGAAGTAAGAAAGTATTTATTTTGGGTTTTGTTTTTTATTTTATGTGCGCTGGTGTTTTTCCCTCATGCATGTCTGTTTGAGGGTGTCAGGTCCCTTGGAACTGGAGTTACAGAGGGTTGTGATTGCCACGTGGGTGCTGGGAATTGAAGCCACGTCCTCTGGAAGAGCAACCATTGTTCTTAACCACTGCATCATCTATTCAGCCCGAAAGACTGAAGTTTTAAAAGATTTCAGATTTTGAAAGCAACTTTAGGTTTTTAAAGAGACTGAATTTTAAAGTGTTTGAATTTGTAAAGACTGTGGGTCTTTTTAAGTTTGTAAAATGTTTTATAGTGTGATGTTACTGTGTGACCTTGGGAATGAACGAGAGAGGAAAGGTTATGACTTAATTGTGTTATGTTTGGGTGTCAAGTTGATAAGAGGTCCTAGTAAGTTTTATGTCAATTTGACATAAGCTAGAGTCATCTGAAAGGAGGGACCCTCAATTGAAAGAGGCCTCCATAAGATCCAGCTGTAAGGCATCTTCTGAATTAGTAGTTGCTAAGGGAGGGCCCAGACCTTTGTGGTTGGTGCTTTTCCTGGGCTGGTGGTTCTAGCGTCCATAGGAAAGCAGGCTGAGCAAGCCAGTAAGCAGCACCCTTCCATGGCCTCTGCATCAGCTCCTGCCTGCAGGTTCCTGTCCTGATTGTTTTCTTTGATGGTGGACATGATGCAGAAGCATAAGCCAAACAAACCCTTTCCTCCCGGAATTGCTTTGGTCTGGCGTTTCATCACAGCAATAGTCACCCCAACTAAGACACCAGGCAGTGTCAAATTCCCCAAATGGAGCTCCTCAGTTGGCCATGAAGCTGTGAAGAGAAAGCCTAAGCTGCAATGGATAGATAGCCCAGGGTGTTGGCAATGCCAGATGGGGAGACACCCATCAAAGACAGTTGTAGGCACAGAGGCGAGTCGCCCAAGGAGAGGCTGTGTGTGCCGCAGATGACCAGATCGGAGGAGTGGAGCTTCCCAAGGCTGTTGAAACCCAGATGATGCCACCAAGAGCCGCCGAAGCTGGCATGCAGCGTTGGTGTTTGACTGTCCTCACTAGGTTTTGGTCTGGGGTTAGTACCATTTTTCCCTGTTGTGTCCTGTTTCTCCCTTTTGGAATGGGAATGTTTATTCTATATCATTATATACCGAACTATATAACTTGTTTTTAATCATTTTAGGGGTTCACAGTTAGATTGTTTTTTAGACTCAGAAAAGACTTTGGACTTTTGAATAGTGTTGATAATCAAGACTGACATTTCAAAAAATTTTTATGTGTGTGAATGTTTTGCCTGCATATATTCTGTATACTGTATACATACAGCCTGGTGCCTGCCAGAGGCTAGAAGGGGGCCTCACAGATTCACCTAGTCAACAAGCCCAGGAAGCTCCCTGTCTCTTCTCCCAGGGATTTCAGGCACTTATCACTCTGCCCAGCTTCTTTATGCGGGTGGTAGGATCCAACTGAGGTCTTGGTGTTTGCATAAGAAGCACAGTCATCTCCCCAGGTGCAGGAGCTAATTTTCACTGTCAAATTGATCGGATTAAGAAACACTTAGGAGCCTGGCAGTGGTGGCCAATACTTTTAATTGCAGCACTTGGAAGGGAGAGGCAGGCAGATCTCTGATTTCAGGGTCAGGCTGGCTTACAGAGTGAGTTCCAGAACATCCAAGGCTACACAGAGAAACTGTCTTGAAAACCCTCCAACCCAAAAAGAGAATGGAAGGAAGGAAGCAAGGAAGGAAAGAAAGAAGGAAGAAGGAAGGAGAGAGGTGGAAGGGGGAGGGGGACAGAGAAAGTGGACAAGTGAGGAACACTTTAGGGTGTGCCTGTGAGGGTATTAACTGTCCTCAATGTGAGTGTCATCTTCCCATGAGCAGGGATCCTGGGCTGAATAAAATAGGGGAAGTGCCAGCATTTTCTGTTTCCTGTTCCCTGTGGAGGTGAGGGATCTGTGGGGCAAGTGCCAGCCTTTTCTGTCTGTTTCTTGTTCCCTGTGGAGGTGAGGGGTCGCAGGTGCATGTTCCTGTCATGGTTGAGCTACCCACTGCTGGGCCTTTCTAACTGTTATGGACTGCATGTTCTTAACTGTGAGTCAGATAAATGTACCTTTCCTCAGGTCGCTTCTAGTCACGATGAGAAAAACCACACTCTGTTAAAGCAATGATGTATCTATTGACAGCATGTACACTTTCAAACTTAATTAGTATCATCTCATAGCTTGCTTTGGCATTCAGCATTATTGAGATTTGTTGTTAATTCAACATGGTCCAAATTTATTTGAAATGTATCTCATGAGGGCTGGCAAGGTGGCTCAGCAGATAAAAGTACTTGTGCCAAGCTTGAGGACCTGAACTTGACCATAGGACTCACATGGCGGAAGAGGGCTTAGTCCAGCAAGTGGTCCTCTGACTCCATATGCATGCCATGGCAGGTGTGCGCACACACACACACACACACACACACATTAAATAAGTGAAATAAACATAAACTAGACGTGGTGGTGCATGTTTTTACTCCCAGAGCTCAGTAGATAGAGGCAGGCAGATTTCTGCAAGATGTGAGTTTGAGGCCAGCCTTATATACACAGTAAGTTCCAGGCCATTCACTGTATGTTCATATTAATGTGTGGGGGTCTGTATTTGTTTCTCTCTCTCTCTCTCTCTCTCTCTCTCTCTCTCTCTCTCTCTCTCTCTCTCTCTGTGTGTGTGTGTGTGTGTGTGTGTGTGTGTGTGTGTGTGTGTGTGTGTGTGTGATTTAAGATGACTGTATGGCATTCTTCTGAATAGCTCACACGTAAGTTATTAGCTGTATTTTTCTGTTCTCCTGTATGTTACTTTTCTCATGGATGTGATAAGATTCATGACAAGAAACGAATGGAGAAAGGGCTTTGTGGCTTACAGTTGTAGTAGTTACAGACTGTCAGGGAGGGGAAGCCATGAAGGAAGGGGCTTGAGTCAGCTGGTTCCTTGCATCTGCAGTTGGGAAGCAGTCATAAGGACTCCTGGCTTATTTGCTGTCTCCTTTTTATTCAGTCTAGGAGCCCAGTCAATCAAACAGTGTCACCTACAATTAAGGTCGGTTTTCTTCCTATACCAAGCCTCACTCATCCATCATAAAAAGCTTAGAGGCTAATGGAATCCAGCTAATCCCCCACAGGTGTGTCCAGACCATTGCCTTGTGGGTGGTTTTAGTTTCTGTCAAGTGGGTCAACCAATATTGACCATAACACTAGCTTTTATTTTTTAATTTTTTAGATTTTTGAGATGGGGTCCATCTATGCATGCCTGAATAGAACTTGCTCTGTAGACCACCTGCCTCCCAAGTGCTGGGATTAAATGCATGCACCACCATGCATGATCAAACATTGGCTTTTAATAATGTTTGTATTACAGGTAATGCTACAACAAACGTCTTAGAACTTTCTTTTGGGGTGTGTGTGTGTGTGTGTGTGTTGGTTGAGACAGGTCTCATGCAGCTCTCCAGCTGACTTAGATTTGCTGTGCAGCCAAGTCTGACTTTGAATTCCTGATCTTGGATGTATCTCCCAAGTATCAGAATTACAGGTGCCAGTACTTTTTATTATCAAAGTACAGGTTTCCATTTTTGCCTTGTTATTTTAATAAGTTGAACAGTATTGTAACTTTTTTTTTTTTTGGTTTTACGAGACAGGGTTTCTCTGTATTGTTTTGGGGGCTGTCAGTCCAGCCCGGCCTCGAACTCAAAGAAATCTGCCTGCCTCTGCCTCCTGAGTGCTGGGATTAAAGGCGTGTACCACCAACGCCCGGCCAGTATTGTAACTTTAAAAATGATATATTTGTTTCATTTTTATGCCTCTGTGTGTGTGTGTGTGTGTGTGTGTGTATTTGTGTACATGAGTGTATGCAGGGTGCACACAGAGGCCAGAAAACCTTGGTGCTCATTTCTGTCACCCTCCATCTACTCCTTGAGGCAGGATCTCTCCTTAACGGGGGGCCCCAGGAATCTTCATGTCTCTGCCTACCTCAGAGATAAGTTGTTAGCCATGTGTGGAACCCTCGCTTTGCTGTGTGGGTCTGATGATTCTAACTCTGATCTCTGATCCGTATGACGGCTCTGCCAGTTCTCTTAAATGCCAAGTCAGGCCTCCAGTTCTGATACTGTAATCCTTGCTTATTTCTTCTGTTTACTCCTCCCTGTTTACTCTTGTGTACTTTGTTATTCTTACTGTACTATAACAGATCCCTAAGATAAACTTACAAAGCAGAAAAGTTTATTTGGGCCACAGCCTTGGGAGTTTCAGTCCATGTTAGGTGACTCTGTTGCTTTTAGGTCTGTGGTGAGGTGGAGCAAAGTGGCTTACCTCACGGACAGGTTTAGGAGAGCTGCTCACAGTGGCAAACCACTTCAAGGGCCTCCCACCAGGCACCCATTCTCAGAAGTCTCTTAAACTTCCACGGAGCCTCTCTGGAGATCAAGCCATTAACGTGGGTATCTGGGGGACACCCACCTATGAGCTATGGCACCTACTTACTGCTTGGCCTTTTTGTTTGGATGTCAGGTCTCTTCCTCAATTGCTCTTCACCTTAGTTTTTTTTAATACTGAGAGTCTCTAAGACCTGGAGGTCACTGGTTCAACTCGATGACCTCAAATCCTGGGGTTCCCCCATCTCCTCCTTCCTTGGTCTGGGGTTGTGGACAGTGCTGTTGTGCCTGTCTTTAATGTGGGTGTTGAGGAGTGAACCCTGATGTTTGTGCACCAAGCACTTATGCACTTCTCCCCAACCCCTGATTATCTCTTAAGATAGAAGGTCTAATCGAAAAATCTGGCAAAGAGCCAGGTGAAGTTGCAACTGCCTATAATCCCACTTGGGAGGCTGAAGCAGGAGGATGCTAATTTTGATACCAATTTGGTTATTGAGCAAGATGCTGTCTCTTAAAAAAACCAAACAAACCAAAAAACAAAAACAGAGGTTATAAGGAAGGAAATAAAATTGACTTCTTTGGGTACAGGCCAGAGTTTCAGCATGGGTAGGCTGTGTAACCACAATAACATTTAGGATGAAGAGTAATTATTTTACCCCAAGAGGCTAAATCACAAATATATTTCTTGAATAAATATGGAGCTATTTGAGTTGTCCATAAAGTTCATGACTTTCAAGGAATATATTAATTTTACCAAAATTACTAGATTTGCCTATATAAATATGTATAATATGCCCCTGCCCTCTTCTCCTTCCCTTGTTCTTGGGCTTCTTCCTACCTCAGCTGAGTAGCTGAGACTATGGGTGCTGTCACAGACAGTTTTAACTATCTGTGGGGTCTGTAGTGATGTCCTTTATCTCATTCTAGCTAGATGTTGGTAATTTGTGTCCTGCCTCTTTCCTCCCTCCCCGCTTTGTTAGCCAAGGTCTATCAGTTTCATTGTAATTTTTAAAAGCCTTTAGTCTCATTAATCACTGCTGTTCTTGTCTTTAATCTTCTGGTTTCTTTCTTCCTGATTGTTTTGAGTTTATCTTGCCTTTTCTAACCTCTTGAAGTAGCAGTTTTAGAACAGTCACTTGATACCTTTCTTCTTTTAAAAAATAAGCACTTCGCCGGGCGGTGGTGGCGCATGCCTTTAATCCCAGCACTCGGGAGGCAGAGGCAGGCGGATCTCTGTGAGTTCGAGGCCGGGCTGGTCCGACAGCCTCCGAAACAATACAGAGAAACCCTGTCTCGTAAAAACCAAAAAAAAAAAAAAAAAAAAAAAAAAAAGCACTTCATAGCACATCTCCCTCTAAGTCGTGGTTTGGCTATAACTTAAAATTTTTAATGTGTTGTATTTTTCATAGTTTCAGGTACTTCCTAATTTGGGGTGCTGGGAATTGAACCTAGGGTCTAGTGTGTCAAAACCATATTCTATCACTGAGTTACACCTCCAGCTATCACTGAGTTACACCTCCAGCTCCAAAACTTCCCTTTTTAAAATAACTAAAGTTTTATTTTTGTTTTACAAATATGTGTCCTTTGCCTGCATGTATGCATGTGTGTCTCAGGAGTGTCTGGTGCCTGAGCAGAAGGCATTTGACTCCGTGGAACTGGAGAATGGATGGCTAAGGGCTACCATGTGGATGCTGGAAATTAAATCTAGGTCCTCTGCAAGAGGCAACAAGTACTCTTAACCACTGAGTCATCTTTCCAGACCCTTCAAAAACTTGTGTGTGCTGGGTGTGGTGTCACACACCTTTAAACCCAGCTCTTGGTAGGCATAGGCAAGCAGATCTTTGTGAGTTTGAGGCCAGCCTGGTCTACAGAGCGAGTTCCAGGACAGCCAGGGCTGTTACAGAGAAACCCTATCTTGAAAAACCAAAACTCAAACCTCTGTGTGGGGGGAGGGGGAGGGGAGGAGGTGGAGGGATGGGGAGAGCATCTTGGCTGGCCTGGAATTCACAGAGATCCACTTGCTGTGGTCTCCAGAGTGCTATTAAAGGAATCATCGTGTCTAGATAAGACTTCCCTTTTGACGCACGAATTAATATGTTGTTGAATCACTTCTTTTTTCTTTTCTCCCCCTTCTCACTCTCTCTCCTGCCTTTCTTTCTGACAGAATCTCATGTAAAAAGGTCAGAGCTGGAGAGATGGCCCAGTGGTTAAGAACATTGGCTGTTCTTCAGAAGACCAGGATTCAATTCCCAGCGCCCACCTGGCAGCTCACAACTGTCCATAACTCCCAAGATCCAACACACTCACGGAGACCAACTTGCAGGCAAAACATCAATGCACATAAAATAAAAATAAAAAATATTGAAAACGAATTCCCCAATATGGCAGGACAGGCCACGTCTGAGAACATGTGGGAGGGGTACAGAGCTCTGGGTTTGGTTGAGAGATCCTGACTCCATAAATAATGTAGAAAGGCAATCGAGAGGATTCCTGACAGTAACCTTGGGCCTCCCAGCGTCTGTCTGTGTGTGTGTGTGTGTGTGTGTGTGTGTGTGTGTATGTGTGTGTGTGTATGTGTACGAATGTACATGCTCACACACACCAAGATGAGGGTCAATTTTAGGCTCATATGGCTCACACACATGCAAACGTACATTCATGTGCATTCTACACACACACATACACACACTCCACAAAGGAAAAGGAGTAAGATGGGTAGGGAAATCTTCAATGGATGCCATAGGGTCCAAGGAGCCGCAGTGGCGAAGGCAGCCAGTTGGAACAGGTTTCCCTATAGCTGTCAGGAGGAACCAGTCCTATGCCACCTTCATCTGGACATCTGACCTCCAGAAAGGTGAAAATAAACGTCTGTTGTTTAAGCCCTGGGAAAGGGTGATGGAGACACAGAGCACAGCTTCTGCTCACAATGAAATGTCACACGGAGGCTGGATTTGTGGCACTATGAAGAGTGTCCTGACACTCAAAGCCACAAGGGCGGATTCCCTCCCCAGGGGTTGTGTGTGGGGGTGAGGGGGAGTTTTGTCATAGCTGGAAAATGTAGGGTGTGGCTGGGCCTTCCTGTGTCCCACAGAAAATCTTACCAGAAAAGGGATTTAGGAGAATATCCAACACAGGAACTGAAAACATTGGTTTAAGACTGTGTTTATTTATACTTTGAAAGTTTAGGAAAAAGTTTGCTTGAAACCACCTGGAACAGATACCTCCATTAGCAATGCAGAATTTTAATAGCTGTTGGTTTAGTTTGACTATTTTTGCGTCAGTTTTGGTAGTTTATTGCTACCTTTCTTTGCTGAACTCTTGAATGCACAAACTGGAGGCAGTATCTTAGGGTGAATACAGGCTGCAGATTTGCCCCCTAATGTTGTTTGAATTCTTTCTTTTTTATTGGTCAGTGCCTTGCTGGACATTTGTCTGATTTGCTAATTTCCTCTTTTGAAAGGACCAGCATCCTTCTGGCATTTATTTATTTATTTACTTATTTATTTATGTATGTATGTTTGAGACAAGGTCTCATTAAGTAGCCCTGAATGTCCTGGCACTATGTCAGTGGCTCTTAATCTTCCTAATGCTGTGACCCTTAAACACAGTTAGTTCCTCATGATGTGGTGACCCAGAGCCATGAAATAATTCTTGTTGCTGTTTCACTAACTGTAATTTTGCCAGCGTTGTGAATCGTAATGGAATGTCTGATTCTTCCGATGGGGTCATGACCCACAGCTTAAGAACCTCTGCTGTATGTAGACTAGATCAGCCGTAAGCTCACAGAGATCTGCCTACTTCTGCCTCCTAACTTCTGGGAATAAAGGCATATGCCACCACACCCCGCTATTTATGTGTGTGTGTGTGTGTGTTGTTCAACACCCTTGTTCATGTACACTCATGTGAAGCTATAACTTTTGAAAGTTCATTCTATCCTTGTACCGTGTAGGACCTGAGGATTGAACTGAGGTCATACAGCCCTGTGGGATTACCTGCTAGCTATCTCAATGACCCAGTATTCGTTTTGTTGTTGTTTTTTGTTTTTTTGAGACTGTATTATGCTGTGTAGCCCAGGCTATCTCCAAACTTGTGGTCTTCCTGTCTCCAACTCCTGAGTACTGGAATTAGGAGTGTATAGTGCAATGCCTGCCTGGCTTCAATATCTTTATTTCCAATCCACACATAGATAATTAAAATGATTAAATGGTACAAGGTTTTCCCAATACAACAAGACCAATAGCCTATTGTCACTTTTTCCAGAAGGAACTTTTCAACCTTTTCCAGTTCTATCAGCTGGCTCTTCCGGTGGTCTCCCTTGTGTGCCGTGCTCACGGAGCTATTACCTTGACATATTTTGGTGGACATTCTCCTTGTCAGACTCACAGGGATCCGCCTGCCTCTGCCTCCTGAGTGCTGGGATTAAAGGTGTGAGCCATCGCGCCTAGTTTAGTTTATTATTTTATTTTGTTGTTGTTGAGACAGCCTGGGCTGGGCTGGGACGAGCCTGGCTTAGTTTATTGTTTTATTTTGTTGTTGTTGAGACAGCCTGGCCTGGGCTGGGACTCGACCAGGGCTTTCCCTTCCCTTTGCTTTTTCCTGGGGTGCACCTGCTTTATCTGCCGGAAGCCATCCCTCCTGCAGCTCTCTGATCCAGTGCCTTCTCCTCCAGTGCAGTTTGTTTTAGTATCTCCACATTTCAGGTGTAGCTTTATGTATCTCATGGTTTCCTCTTTCTTTGTTGACTTCCTGATTTTTGTATGTCACACCCTTCAGTAGCTTCCCTAGAGATAATACTTAGATAAAACATTTTGTACTTAGAAAATAAAATCCCTCTATCCTCACAGATGATTACCATTTTATCAAATGTGAATTTGTTAATTTTTTCCTTACAATTTTGGGGCTGTGTCTTACTATTTCTAGATAACTCTTTTTTTTTTTTTTTTTTTTTTTTTTTTGGTCCTCCTTCACACAGCGTCTTAAGTAGTAGTATAGGAAATCCTTGAATGTCTTTTTTGGGGGGGCGTGGCTTTGGAGGCTGTCTTGGAACTAGCTCTGGTAGACCAGAGCTGGTCTCGAACTGGCAGAAATCTGCCTGCCTCTGCCTCCCGAGTGCTGGGATTAAAGGCATGTGCCACCACTGCCCAGCTGCAACCCTTGCATGTCTCAAGTGGCTGAGGATGGTCTTGAACCTCTGATCCTCTGACTTCAACCTCCAGAGTCACAGAGCCTTGATTCTTCATACTGCATGCATGGATGCACATTTTTGTATGTGGAATATATCTTATATATTTTCCTATTCTGGGAACTTGTAGTGCTATTCTTCCCATTCCCCAGGGTTTCTCTGTGTAGCTCTGGCTGTCCTGGAACTTGCTCTGTAGACCAGGCTGGCCTCAAACTCACAGAGATCTTCCTGCCTCTGCCTCCCGTGTGCTGGGCTTAAAGGCAAACTATATTTTTCCTTAATCTTCAATGTTTTGAATTTCATTCATAGTGTCAAAATGCTAGAGGAAGAAAGGTTTTGTTTTTGTTTTTTTAATGTAGCTAGTATTTTTTTGGGAAAGGCTGTGTAGCCCAGGCTAGCTTAAACTCAAAAACAACCCTCTGCCTCAGCTTCCAAGTGCTATGTTACAGGTATGTGCCGAGCTCAATCCCCAGTCCAGCTTTTTTTATTTTTTAAGATTTATGCAGGCAGCAGGGAACCAAACTCCAGTGTTCTTAAAAGTTCTAGAAATGCTCCTCACCACCAAGACATCATGCTTGGTGACAGGAGTGTCTACCTACTGAGCCATTTCACCTGGTCTTAGTGTACCTTCTTTTGCTATCACAAAATATAAAATAGGAGATGATTTATAAAGAATAAAGATGGGGTGGAGAGATGGCTCAGTGGTTAAGAGTACTGCCTGCTCTTCCAGAGGACCTGGATTTAGTTCCCAGGCCGCTCACAACTGTCTCCAATTGCACGATCTGATACCCTCACACAGACATACATGCAGGCAATGTACCAATGCACATAGAATAAAAATAAACAATAAAGATCTATTTAGCTCAGTTATTTTTCTTTTAGGATTCAGTAGACTTTATTGATTCAACAATAAAAGGTTAAGGAAACCATGTTACCTATGACTCCTGAGGCGTCATCCACAGACATGAAAATCACCTTCGAAAGCTAGTTCACAAGTCTTGAAGCATGCTACTAGCTCCTTTTAACCTTCACAATAATCATGGGTACGGAACCAGGAACTTGACCAGGCTAGACATGTAGTCTACTGCTGAAACATACCCAGCCGACCTCTTCCTTTTCTTCTTTGGATGGGGTCTTGCTCCATTTCCTAGACTATCTTGAAACTTGCCTCCCCCTCTTGGTCCCTCAAGTACGACCAGAGATAAGGGCCTTGTTGCACGGGGAGAATGAGGAAAGTGCGTCAAAGTGACCTCACTGGGCTTCCCCTTCATGACCTCATTCCATTTTCAGCAGCTGTCACAGGCCTTGGATGCTTACCTCCAAACAGCTTCCAAATATGACTTTGGGACTAATTCCAATACAAGAATTCTTGGGAAGACACATTTTTAAAAAGTCTTTGTGTATGTGTGTGTTTTCTGTGTGTGACGTGTATGTATGGTGTGTTAGTACCAGGATGAATATGCCATGGTGCTCATGTTGGGGCCAGAGGGTAGTCTTGGGTGGTGGTCCTTGCCTTTCTACCTCCAGACAGGGTCTTATTGTTTACTGCTCTGTATGCGAGGCTAACTGGCTTGCAAACTTCTGGGATGCTCCTCTCCCTGCCCCGCAGAGACCACTGACTTGAGTACAGCTGCGCCTGACGAAGCCCAGCTCCACTTGAGTGATCCTAACCCAGGTCCTCACTCTCGGACAGCAAGTGTTTCATCCACTGAGCCATCTCCCCAGCTCTAACAATAGCAGATACTGCAAAAACACTGGAAGGAAAATGGGGTAGGAGAACAGAACTTTCAGATTACACCATCCTCGTGGTCCACAGAATCAGGAAGTCACTCTTATCAACAAGAAACCAGTGCAACACAGGAAATCTCCTCAGATATCTCACTTTGGGTGTAGCCCTGGGGTGGATGACTGCTGGCTGTAGAAATAGAATCCAGCCAGACTCCCCACAATCATGTCTGACCAGGATACCTGCTGCTTGCTCAAGGAGGATAGTGACTCTGCTCTCCAGGTCACCACCTGAATCTACACACAAAAGAGAGAGCTTAGAAGCTAAAAGTAAGACAAATTTATCAAAAAGACAACCTGGTGGCCATTTCCACCCTTGTTTCTAGATTCGCCTTTGGACACTCTCCCTTCTTGGTTCCTTTGTGATCCATTATTGTATTTTGGATGAATTTTTCCTTGCTGTCTTCCAACTCATAGCTCATCATTTTCCTCTTTATGACATACAGTCTAGAGTTTAACCCGAATGTTGATTTTTAAGAATATCACCAACCAATTATTTATTTTAGTTTCTTGAGACAGGGTTTCTCTGTATTGCTTTGGAGGTTGTCCTCACCAATTATTTTTACAGCTCAGATTTCCAATGAGGTCTTTGTTCAGTTTTTGTTTTGTTTTTTAAACTTTTCACATACTCATCTACCCTAATAGATGAAGTTTCCACTTACTATTTCATACATACTTTTAGTAGCTACCTTGCTTTTCCAATTTATTGGCACAATATAGATGAAAAATGTTTATGAAGGCCTTTTCTATACTTCTCTGTAAACCACTGTCAACTACAGTGAATCCATGTGGTTGATTTTACCACCACTAACCAAGAACATTAGATTTCCTCATTGTGTGTATTTTGGGATTTTGACTTTGTAGGCTTATTTTGAAAGACTCTAGTGTGTGTGTTTGTGTGTGTGCATTCAAGTTGGTAGTTTTGTGGTTGGTCTCCTAACCTCTCATTCCAGAAAAAAAAGTCCTATATTGTGTCATGGTTCTTTCCCCTGTGCTAGACTAACACCCATCTGGAAATGGAGCTGGTGGGTGGCTTCCTCCTTATGAGGTTGTGTTCTCCTTATCCTCTTAGCTCATCCTACCCAGTCTACAGAATCTCACAGCAGCATCTTCCTCTGGCCTCCTGTCTCCCAGGAAACCTTCTTTGTTTTGAAGAGTAAATGTTTCTATGAATGTATAATGAACATTAAAAATGTACACTAATCATAAATGACTACCCAGACGCTTTTCCAGAGTGAATGCTCCTGTGTCACAGACAGGGACCAGGGCTCTCTAGAGGGGTGCCAATCAACCCAGAATAAGAGGGTGAATGTTACGTCTCCAGAAGGTTCCTGGTCCTATCCTGTCACTGACCTTTTAAAAGTTACCCCATGCCTGGCCTTTCTAGCAATCCCCGGGAACCCAGAGCCCTGTAGCTCCATGTCACAGCTTCTTCACAGAGGAAGTTCATCACCTGTTTCAGCCCAACCCTGTGCAGTGAGTGCTCACTGCTGCTCTGTGGTTACAATAGAGAATTCACTATCCCATCCTGACTACAAGGCCAGCAGCCTTTGCACGAAAACCCATCCTTAGGACTGGGGACCAGGGAGACGGGAACAGATCGGTCAACTTCAAGTATGGAAAGCTTTTGTATGCTCCAGACTGAATTTGGATTTTTGTCCTTTAGGTAGTAGGCATTTGGTACAAAATTGCATGTAACTGAGTGAGACCTTTGGACAGAAATGGAGGGATAAGAGAGTCACTCAGGGTCACGAGCTGGCAACATGTCTCTAGCCCTAGTGAGGCATGCCCAGGGCCCACAAGGCAGAAGTGATGGTAAGACCGGAGGGGCAAGCCCAGGAGATAGGCGATGACTCACTAGATACATGTAGGGACAATTTTTAGTTTCTGGAAATCTGATGGAAGGTGAAACAACCCACAGAGCTTCAAGAAACAAAGGAGAAAGTTCGTGAGGATTCGTCTTTTTTTAAAAAACATTTATTCATTTATTTTTTTATGTGTATTGTTTTTGCTTGCATATGTATGCCTGTGTAAGGAACTGTAGTTACAGACAGTTGTGAGCCACCATGTGGTTCCTGGGAATTGGACGCAGGACCTCTGGAAGAGTAGCCAGTGCCCTTAACCTCTGAGCCATCTCTCCAGCCCCATGGATTTGTCTTATTTAGCAGTTTTGTCAGTGGCTACCCTGCAGGTCCTCTCTCAAGGTTCTGGTTCCCTGTTGGTAGGAACTGAAGCCTAGGCTTTTTAGAGTAAGAACTTAGCAGCATACAAGATCAGGTTTCCTCAGGCTGATGTTTTCTGCCAGTTAAGTGTGGAGGTATGTGGGGGACACTCACGGAAAGGGGAGAATTAAGAGCTCTGGAGATGCAATAAGGGAGACAGTCTTTCTTCTGGTTGGCCAAAATCCAGTCTTTGCTCTCCTGGCATACAACTTCTCTTCCTAATGGAGACACAATCCCTCCCAACCACCTCTTCAGCACTGGTGTGTGCAGAAGGCTGAAGCCGTTTCCTCTTTTAGTTCTTTACTTTTTTACCTACCCACCAGCATTTCCCTGTTACAGAACCCTCCAGCTTTCCAGTTACCCAGGCTGGGTGTTGCTGTCCCTCAGATTTATGTTACCTTAGAAGCGATCCGAGAAGGTTCTAGAAGCACACCACTGGAGTTGTAGGTTTCTGGCTTAGACCCTAGGAGTTGGCTCTGCGAAGGGACAAGACACATCAAGCCCAGGGCAGGCTGAAATATTTGAGTCCGTTTTCCTAAGACCCCACTACACAGATGGGCACTACTGGTGTTATTGATAACTTTAGGCTGAAACAGAGCAGGTTGCTATGACCCGTGAAATCATAGTCCCTCCCTATATCCCATAAATGAGGTCAGGAGAGGGTGTTACTTGTTTAGGGTCAAACCAGGAACAGTTTACTTAATTCTTCCTCTCTACTCCCAAAGGATTTTTGAGCCACCTCAGTGACCTCTGGGGTGCTATGGCCAACCAGATATTGACACTTTCTTTTTTCTTCTTTTTTTTTTTTGCGGGGTGGGGGAAGGGGCTTGCACACCTTGGTCCCGTGGGCGTTGTAGAATCTGAACTTGGGGGTCTTAAAGTCCTACATTCGCTGAGTTCTCCCTGCAGGCCCTGCACCTGGGATCAGAAGAATGAATAGAAAGCTTGTTTAGTAGGAATTTCTTCCCTCCGCTGTTTGCTTTGGGTTTTTTCCCTCTCGGTTCCTGGCTTCTAACCCAATATTTGGCTTTCTGTAAGCACCAAATAGATTTTTTTTTTCATGAAACCCCCAGAAACATGGCTTCCTACCTGCTTCCCACCACCGGATCTCCAGCCTGGAATGAAAACACTACCCAGAGGGCATGGCAGCACTGCTGAGCGGGGGTGGGGGGTGGGGGGCAGTTCCGGGGAGGGGGGAGGCACCCTGCGCCAGGAAAGGGAGCACTCACCCACGCGGGACATCTCGCAGTCCCAGGCAAGGGAGCATCGGAGGGAAGGAGGGAGGAAGGGAGGCAGGGCAGCCGCGCACTGGCTTCCTGTACCCTCTACTCCACCCGGGGCCCCTGCTCCTCTCCGGGTACTGTGCCTCTGCGCACCCCAGCACTCCAGGTGGAGCAGTTAGGGCCAGGGCACACGAAGAAAACTCCCATTACCCACCCTCGCGTCCCACCAACGCTGTGCCCTGGGGGGTGGGGGGCGGGAGGGTGGCTGCACCTTTCTGCTCCCTGTAAACAGTCAGGCGGTGGCGTGAGCTGAATGGAACCAGGCAGTGGAAAATTCCCCTTGCGCAGCTTCGCGGGTAGTGTCTGAAGGTGAAGCTGAAGCCACAGCTATTGAGTACCAGCCTTGGCCAGCCTGGCCCTGGAGATCCATCACTAAAGAGCCTGCTGGGAGGGAGTGGCTGCTCCTCCATCCGAGGTGGGCCAGCAGCGTGGGACCCCAGCTCAGCACCACCCTGACTCGAAAGAACCCATCCGCAGTAGCACCTGGTTTTCCAAATCTGCGGCCCTGGCAGTGTGTGTTTCTGTCTGGCCGGGCAGGAAAAACGCGAGACAGCTCCTTCCTACCCACTGATTTACAGCCTTGCTGTGTTTTAGTGGGACGTCTACTGGCTCTGCAGTTCGGTGGGGGCAGGCTTGCTTCCTGCCTGGGTTGGAGGTTGCTTCGGAACAGAAGTGGCTTCAGGGTGGCATCCTTCCTGCCTGAACTGCTTGCTGCCTTCTGCCCAACCCAGCCAGATGCATTGGTTCTCTCTCTCTCTCTCTCTCTCTCTCTCTCTCTCTCTCTCTCTCTCTCTCTCTCTCTCTCTCTCCCTCCCTCCCTCCCTCCCTCCCTCCCTCCCTCCCTCCCTCCCTCCCTCCCTCCCTCCCTCCCCCTCCCTCCCTCCCCCATAAGTTCTGGTGGCCAGCAGGGCCTTTCTGACCTTCCTCTATGCTCGTTTCCTCCTTCATTTCCTCAAGTGTCTGTCAACTGCTCACTAGGCACTGCGCACAGTAAGAACTGCCTAGGGACCGTTGAGAAGCTGGCTCGTACTGGCTAAAAGGATCAAATAGGGATGCTAACCTCTGCAACACCAAGTTGAATGCAGTTAATGAAAACACAAAATGTGTTTTATTTCCTACTCAGTTGCTAACCAAACCCTGCCTGGATGCTGCCTCTCAGAGCAATATGACCCATTGTTAGAAGTGATGGCTGTCGGTAACGTGGTCCACCCGTATTGCCAACCCTGGGTTAGCGCTCCCTATGAAGAGGCCTGTTGCATGGGTCAGGAGTGCTGGTCTAAACATCTTAGGTTCCTCCCCTAAGGCGGTAATGGATTTGGCTGATCAAGCTACACTTGGAGGTCCCTTGTCTGGATCCTTTTCCCAGAACTTGTGGCTCAGTCTTTAGCCAGAGTGAGCTGCCACATGACGCTTGCTTCCCTGTCCCCAAGCCTTTCCTCTGGACCATCTGGATCACCAGAAACTCTCCTCTTTGTTTTGTGTGGGATGGGAAGTTCTTCATTCTACTCCAACATCAGTTAAGAGCAGGTCATATGCCCGCACTGATGGAGGCTCAGGGAGACCCAAATCTGTTCTCTGGAATTCACAGCCCATTGGCGATTGTGTATCACACTCCCACTTAGCACTCAGCTTCCCTTCTCAGTCTTGTGGGCTAAAGGGCACCTGTAGTTACTCTTCTCAGTGTGGAGACACATAACCAAACTCAGAGCTTTCATTGTTCGCCCACATTCAGCTAGTGGTAGATAGATCCTTGGATTCAAGTTTTCTTTCTCCCTTGCCACTGTGACCTTTGACAATTTTTTTTTCTTTCACAGAAGGCCAGTGTCGGGTTTTAAAGATCACACACAGAAGACACATTAGAAGATTCCCTTCTTCACCGGCATGGGGTGTATCCTGTGTGAGCTCCCTGAATGTTGATTGGAATGGGAAATCCTACTTACATTCCCTCCTGCCTGCTCCTTGGGAAGTCCTACTTGCATTCCCTCCTGCCTGCTCCATTCCTTTGGCATGTATGGGGTCAGGGCTTGTGAGCAAGGGGGAGGATGCAGGCCACAGAGTGGGAGAGTCACTCAAGACTCAACTAACACCAGAACCTCGTCCTTGGTGTCTCAGTGGGCAAGGCTGGGCTTGTCATCTTGCCCAGCTGCTGGTGGAGGCAGCATAGACTTGGTGACAGCTTCCTCGGAAGAGATGAATGAAGCAATTGTGTACTTGGTGCAGAGAAGATTCCAGATGGAGGAGGTGTTTTCAATGGCAATAACCCGGAGATGGAATATTTCAATGAGTCAACAAAGAGATACTGGCACCGGCTTCCCTTTGGTCTTGTGAACGCTTGCGAACCTCCGGAGGTATTCTTGGCACGGACAGCCCTTGTCTAAAAGCTTTTATTTTCTTCTTCATCTCAGTCTCTCCTCCCATCTCCTGCAGGGATTCCAAACTCAAATTCTTAGACAACAAAGGCAGTTAACAGAGCCCCAGTGGGTGAGTTCTCAAGCCAGAAGGAGAGTTTTTCTCATGGCTCTATAGCCCCCCCTCCCATTTTTGTTTTGTTTTTAGAAGCATCGGATGGCCACATTTAAGGGGGCTCTTGGAAGTTGCTCCACACCAGTTTATAGTTTAAGAGGGAAGCTAAGGGTGTGTTAGTCCTACTAAATGTCTGCCTGGTGACTTTGCAGTTTAAGTATGCCAGAGAATGGTGGGCAACTCAGGAAATTTGTGTTGTTTAAACCACAGTGAAGGACAAGTCACATATGTGATGCCATTGGGACTGGGGGAAAGAGCATGATGCAGTCTGGGCGACAGCTGCAACATAGCAGGAATATGGGAGAGGTTGGCATAGGTGAGAGTTGGAAACTGGAAGTACCAGCTTGGCAACGGTCTGGGAGACAGAGGGACCTCCCCAGTCTCCGAAAGATTTACAAGCACCTTTATCTTGCCTAAATAAAGTAGCCCAAGATGGATGCTCCTGGTTTTTACTGGCGCTCAGGGACTGCCCTGAGATTGAATGAGTTGGGCAGTGGGGACCACTCTCCAATACCAAGAGTGTCTTCTCTTGTGTTGCTTGACCTGTGGTTGCAGCCAGGCCAATGTCCTCTTCTTGACACCAAAGATGGCGCTCCTGGGGGCTGGAGGATCAAGGTCAGAAACAGAAACTGTAATTAAATCTTTTTTTATCCTCCCTCATACCCTGCAGGAGGTTATTCTTAGTGCTCAGTGAGGGGGAGGAAAGAGCAAAAGGCTGCCTTTGACCTTGTGGCCTTCTGGTGGTTGGTAGAGGTTGAGGACTGAGTGCTCCTTGAGTACAAGCTGCTTCAGTGGCAGAGAGCAAGGCCAAAGTGCCCAGCGTCAGTATTTGCCACTCAGAGTCTGTCTACTCCTCTGACTTCGGACCTCGGGTTGAATGTGGGCGGTCCCCTGGAGAAGTTCTGCTTGTGTAGGCCGAGGCAGGTGCAGCTTGTATTCTTCTAACGGTGTCCCTGTTTTATTTGACTGAGCCAGTCTGAGAAACCTGCTGCTCCCTAACCTCTTCTTCCTCTGGAGTCAGTCCAGAGCCCACATTCCTGGCCCAAGGACCAGGGGCGGTGGATTAGCTGTTTGGCCACTCCCTTTCTTAAAAGTTATTCCAGGTGCATTAGAAAGAGTCATCCACTTTTCTGCCCCCCCAGGTGTGCTCTCCCCCATCAATCTCTCACTCCATTCTCTTCACCCCAAGAACGGATCTACCCCTCCCCCACACACACCCAGGAAGTCAGCCAAGAGTACAGCTTGGTCTGACCTCCTGTAGAAAGGATCCCATTCAAAGCCAAGGACTAGAAGAAATGGGACTTGGGGTTCAAGTTCTTGGAGCTTATGCTATAGACATTTCACTTCCAAGAAGACAAATTACTGTCCACTGTGGATTTGCCTCCAAAAGGAAGACCGGGAATCCTGTTCCCCTTGGCTACTCCTCCAGGCTGTGTTCTTGTTCACGTGTGTTTTATAAACAGCAGAGCCCCATATCATTGGGGGCATCCCTCCCCTTTAGTTCCTTCCTCTTTGAGCTCCCCTCTCCCCACCTGCAGAACCAGCTGGAGCCTACGGCATTTCCCACACGTGTATATACAATTTCCTGCCACAACTAATGGTTAGTTGTCTTGACTGGGACAGCACTGTGAGGTCTCTCTATATCAGAGGGGAGGGTGGGTAGTTCTTGAAAACCTTCATCCTTGACGGCTACTAAGGGTGTCCTGCCTGACTTCGTGTCTACAATGCTGTCTCCCCCACATCACCCATTCCTGGTTTTGTCATCTTAGATCTTACTCTAGATATTCTACCGCAACTCTGGCCATTGCTAGCTCTGCCGGAACTACCTACATGTTGGCATCCTTATCTTTTTTTTTTTTTTTTTGACAGGGATGATCTCATGATATAGTTTCTGGTCTGACCTGGGACTCATTCTGTAGACCATGCTGGCCTGGAACTCACAGAGATCCACCTGCCTCAGTCTACCGAGTGCTGGAGATAAAGGTGTGCACCACCTCACCGACCTCCTCCTCTTCATTCTTGTCCCTTCATTGTCACCCCATACTGAGGCCTGGTGATTTCTCTAAATTTCTAAGTGGTTGCGTCATCACATGCTTGGAGACCCGAGCAGCTCCCACATCTTGACGATGGTGACCGGGAGGCTCTGTGTAGTCCTTTTGAGAACCTTTTCCTTATACCCTGTCTCCCTGGGATCCTGATTTTCCATTAGCATGGGTTCTGGGTGTTGCCTCCAGATCTCTGCTGGGAGCATCATTGCTCCAGTGTCTGGTGTCTGTGAGTGTGTACCTGTGTACACACATAGGCACCCATGCACTGGTATCAACGAAAGCTTATTCAAGACCTGGGTGTGGTGGTGCACACCTTTAATCCTAGCTCTCTGGAGTCAGAGACAGGCCATCTCTTGAGTTCGAGGTCAGCTTTGTCTTCATAGCACTAGCCAGGATTACATTGTAAGACCTTGTCTCAAAGCAAAAACCAAAGACACACCTAACTGAGCTGCATAGCTTTTATGGAGAGATAGCTCAGCAGTTAACATTTGCAGTGCCTCCATAGGACCTGAGTTTGATTCTCAGCTTTTCCACGATGGGTCACAACTATTAGTAACTCCTGTCCTAATGAGCCTGATACCTTTTTCTGGCCTCTGCAGGCACCAGGCATGCATGTGATACACAGGCATATATGTACATGCAGGCAAACACTCATACACATGAAGTAAAAATAAACCTTTAAAAAAGAAAGTCCATCCAGCGCTCAGCTACCCGCCAGGAAGAATTTCTCAAATGCGGCCTCAGAGTGCCCTTTGGCTCTAGTTTGGGCCTTTTTTTTTTTTTTTTTTTTTTTTGAGACAGGGTTTCTCTGTGGCTTTGGAGGCTGTCCTGGAACTCACTCTGTAGACCAGGCAGGCCTCGAACTCACAGTGATCTGCTTGCCTCTGCCTCCCAAGTGCTGGGATTAAAGGCGTGCGCCACCACCACCCTGCCTAGTTTGGGCCTTTTAAACACACATTTCTCTGTGACACTGACTCTGATTGCCTCCTCGATTGCAGTCTATCTTTTGATAATAGGGTAACCTGTTTTTCGTATCAGGGTTCCCCTCTTCTGCTTGTGTACTTGGAGGAACATGAACCCTCTACTGAGCTCTGTGTCTGGGGAAGTAGCTTTGGTGGAAGCTAAGCCAACCGAGTCACCGAAAGCGGTTCCAGGGCGGGAGTGGAAACAAATTCAAGCCCCTGGCTGGGGGAAACGTTCGTTGATCTTTTCTGGCTAAGAAGTTCCCTTTGCCTCTGGGAAATCTCCAAGTAGGATGGTTTTCCTCTGGATCTGGAGGGGGAATAGCAGCTAGCTTGGCAACCAGCTTCAGGGTGAGGCTGCCCCTGGAGAAGTCAGAGCCAAAGCTCAGGAAGAGACTGGGTCCTGTTGTCACTAGCAGACCAGATGAATAGGACTGAACCTCAACCGCATTTCCAATCACGTGTCTAAATAACTGATGTTATTGAGACAGGTCTTAACTAGGTAGCCCTAGCTGACTGGAGCTTCCTAAGGCTGACCCCAGACTTGGGGCAGTCCTTCTGCTCCTTCTTGAGGTGCCTGGATGGCAGCAGAGCCATCCTGTTCTTCTCTTGTGATTTATATCTCTGTTATAGTTCACAAGCCAGGCCACCTCATTTCTCAAGATCTAGGCAGGAATCCTAAATTCTGCAATCTCATTTGTCCCACAAATTCAGTAAATCCAAAGTTGATCTTAGTTTTATTTGTTTGACATGGGGCTCTTGCACAGTCCAGGTTGCTCCCAAATTTGCTTTGTAGCTGTGAATGACCTTGAATTCCCACCTTCGTGGTTTCAGTTCCCAGGTGTGGGTATTACAGGCATGCCCTGCCATGCATAACTCCAACATCACAGATTGCGACTGTTGCTTGCATTGCTGAAGCCCGGGCCTTATACAGGCCGATCAAGCACTTTCCCACTGATCTGCATCCTCATCCCCAGGCTGACCTTTTAAATTACTCCCCACCAATCTGCTTCTGGTCCTATACTCCCTACCTTTGTTCATGGCTCCTCTGTCCTCCCTGCTGTCCTGGCTGTATCATCAGACAATCCCATATCCAATAAGACACCTCATCCTGTTAATTCTCCTCATTCACCCCGTCTGATCTGCCCCTTTGTCTTAGCCTACTTCTATATATTGACTGTAAATGAAGGCTTTCTGTCCAGCCCCATCCCATAGCCTTTGGCAAGTAATCAATCAGAAGCTTAATATTACTCATAAATCCTTGGCCCATGACTCAGGCTTCTTATTAGCTAACTCTTACATTTAAATTAACCCATTTCTATTAGTCTAAGTATTGCCACATGGCTGTGGCATTACCAGTCCACTGGCATGTTGTCCCTTGAGCAGCTGGATAGCATCTCTCAAACTCTGTCCTTCTTCTCTTGTATCCCTGCTTGGGTTTTCTGTCTGGCTCTATCCTGCCTTGCCATAGGCCAAAACAGCTTTATTATCAACCAATGAGAGCAATGCGTATATACAGCATACAGAAAGAAACCCCCCATCAATTGACCCAGTTGTCCATCGTACCTTATGCCTTCCAATGCGGGCTCCTCACTGAGGCCAGTCTTCTAAGTCACAACAGTGACCACTTATGGCTTCTGTCCAGCTGTTCCTCTCCGTCCTTGCTAAAGACGATCTTCTAGATTATGACTGTTCAGGCCTTCTGCTCTTCTGGAAGGCTCCAGGTCTCTCAGGACTTTAGCTGTGTGTGTCTTCTACTCTCTTGGTGCTTGCCTGCTTCTTTTTTCGGGAAAGCTTTCGTACTGGGGCTGGGTTAGCTGCCCACTTGTACGTCCACAAGTACATCTGGCTGATCACCTGTCAGTCCTGTCACAATATGTTGCTTTTGCAAGGTAAGCAAGGACACCGTGCCCCGTACTTCTGTCACCTCAATCTTCAGCAGAGTCCTTGGCTTGTAGTAATTGCTCAGTGGGTGTTCATTGGGATGCGTGAGTAAAATGAGCTTTTACCCCACATCCCACTCACTCTCTGTAGTCTTTTCTCCTCCTGACTCTGAGATGAGCTTCCTCTGTCTGGGGGACACTGTGAGGTCTCTAGGGGACTCCTGAGTTGTTGATCTGCGCTTACCGTCATTGCTAAAGGCAGTCTTTAGGAAGTGGCCCTCCTTTGGGGTGAGGCAGATGAAACGGGCCACAAAGGACCCCCAGGGTCAACTTGTGGCAGCAGCAGCATGTGTGAGAAGGAACTAGGATGTCTCTTCCTCAGGAATTCTAGGGCACTTGAGACCACTTTGGTCCCTGGAATTCCTAGTAAAATGCTGCTGTTTTTTGCTCTGGGGCAAATGTACTAAAACTTGGAATGTGAAAAAATAAGTTAGTAAAAAAGCAAAAAAAGCCGGCGTTGGTGGCGCTCGCCTTTAATCCCAGCACTCGGGAGGCAGAGGCAGGCGGATCTCTGTGAGTTCGAGGCCAGCCTGGTCTACAAAGTGAGTTTCAGGACAGCCTCCAAAGCTACAGAGAAACCCTGTCTCGAAAAACCAAAAAAAAAAAAAAAAAAAAAAAAAAAAGAAAAAAAGTGTACTAAAACTTCTAGGCTGTTAGGGACCAGGCAGGGAGACACTGAGGGTAGATTAGGTCCAGTTGTCCTGTCTCTGTTGGCTCACCTCTGACTGTCTTTATGTCTCTTTCAGGCTGTCCTGGAACTCGCTCTTGTAGACCAGGCTGGCCTTGAACTCACGGTGATCCGCTTGCCTCTGCCTCCCGAGTGCTGGGACTAAAGGCTTGAGCCACCACTGCCCTTCCTCTCCTTGCTTATGTACCTGCCCCTGTCCACTGTGAGTCGCCTCCGTGAGCCTGTGCTCATTGTGGAGGCAGGAGTGCCGGGTCACTCTCGTGCAGGCTTGGGGACCCCCACACAGCATGCGCCCGCCAATCTGTAGACACAAAGTGGGGACAGAGGTCGGAGGATCCTGGGACTACATTGAGTGGTAAATTCTGAATCCTGGTGAAAACAGCTGGCCACAAGCACACGATGGGAGGGAACTCGTCGTGACGTTGAGTCCTCCTCCTAGTGGCCCTAACTCACTGTGATGTCTAACCTCTCTCTAGTGGCCCTTCTACTGAGGTCCTGTTCAGGCCATAGAGATTGACTTCCCATTAAGCGCTGCCCTACCTACAGCAATTGCCCTTCTCCTGCAGTTGAGTGTGTTTCAGCCCAGGGACAGAGGCCCTGGCAGGGCTGACGTCAGCAGGGGTGGAGAGTTGGACAGCTGGGCCCTGGCTGTGCAACAGGGACATTATGTACTCCCTCCACCGGATGACATACCTCAAGTCCTTCTCCGGTGGGGAAGCAATGCTCTTTACATAAAAAAGTGAGAAGGATTCAGGGCCTAAAGCACAAGGAGCAGTAATTGGACACAGAGAAGACACAGAACCCAATAAACAGTAGCTCGGAACTGCTTGGAGTGTCTGCTGTCTGCTCTGTGCCCCCAAATAGCCCCTGTGGCTGCCCAGGCCTCTACCTGTCTGACTGCTCCAGTGCTTGGGGACCACTGTGCAGTAGTTACCGTCCCCTCCGTTCCCTTATATCTGCCTGCTCCTCCCTGCCTCCCTCCCACACTCAGCCATCCTAACACCCGCCCCTTTTAAGTTTGTAGAATTGCCATTCCTGGGGATGTCTGAACTTAGCACTTCTCAAAGCCTAAAGGCCCTTGAGGAATTAAGTATTAATCGGTGGATCCGATGGGCCGTGACCTAACAGGAGGGTCCCCTAGAGGCCATACTGAAAGGTTGTGCTTGGACCTTCTGCTCAGTCCCTGGCTTACCTTGGATTAGGCTTGACCCTGGGACTCAGAGGGGATGAGACCGTGGCTCTGTCTTGAGGAAGACCTCACATCGTGCTGTCTCTGCACAAAGATTGGCGTTTCCTCAAGAGGAGGAAGAGGGTCTCAGCTGAGAATAAAGATGCCGGTGAGTTCTCTGCTCTCTCTGGCCTCTCTGGTGAATTCCCTTTGGAGGGGCTCAGTCTGGTGACCTGGGGCTCCCAGGTCCAGTTTCCTGTGTGTCACCATTGTTCAGGTTTCAGCTCCTGTGGAAAGATTTGTAGCCAGAGGCCAAGGCCAGGGCATGGGGTGGGGTGAGAGGGCATTAGAAACCGTGTGAGCGAAGGGACCAGCCTCTGTGGGACACAGTGGGCCTGAAGGTTCTCAGGTCTTTCTTTCCCTCAATTTAATGATGTGGAAAAGGCCGACAGGGGAGGGGCAGGAAGCAGGCCCAGCCTCAGGTGGGAGCTGCTGCTGGCTTTGCTCTCCTGTGCATGGGTCTGAGTGTCCTTGGGTAATCCTATCAGTCCTTAGTCTGCCTCTGTGTCCCGTATGCCCAGTGGAAATTCTGTCTTCTCCTGATTCCCATGAGCCTGGATGTTTGTGACTCATGGGCGTAGCTATGTAATTTATACTGGAAGAACAGTGAGCCAAGAAGGGGTCCATTGAAGATGCACACACCTAGCCCTGCCCCCCCATATTTGCTTCACAAAGGGAGGTTCTCTAGCTTGAAAACAACTTGATATGAAAGTCTTTAGGCCTTGGTGGCAGGTGGTGGAGGCTTAGTCCTGCCTGAGGCTCTGAAATGGCACCTTGAGGGTTAGGGGGTCACCAACTCCAGTTGCTTCGATATAAAACAACTTCTTGTGCTTTTCTCTCTTCTGTGTGGAGAATAAGGAGTGAGGTAAGGTGTGTGTATTGGGTATGTGGTATGTGTGTAGTCTGTACATGTGTATTTGGTTTGTATATGTATGTATATGTGTAAATATGGTGTGTGTGTGTGTGGTGTGGTATATGTTGAGTATGTGGTGTGTGTGTGGTGTGCATTCATGTGTGGTGTGTACATGTATGTGTATGTGTGTATAGTGAATGTGGTGTGTATGTAAATATGGTGTGTGTGGTGTGCTGTGGTGTATAGTGAATGTGGTGTATATGTGTAAATACGGTGTGTATGTAGTGTGTATATGGTGTAGTGTGTATATAATGTATGTGGTGTGGTATGCATGTGTGTATAGTGAATGTGGTGTGTATGAGTAAATACGGTGTGGTATGTGTTTTCGTGTGTGTATTGTGTGTATGGTGTGGTGTGAGTGCTGTATGTGCATACATGGTATGTATAGTGTGTATGGTATTGTATATATGTACTCACATGACTTTGTGCCTGGTATGGCAGAGGAACAAGCTGAAGAGAAGCGTGAGTGCAACTGTGTGCTCTCGTTCCCACGACCCAGGGATGCAGGTACAGTTGCTTTCCTGCTTCTGCTTGCAGGGTTAGATGCCAGCCAGCTGTTTCGGCTGGGAGCCGAAAGCAGGGTGGACATAATGGGCTTGTTAGCAGGCACCTGCTGGACATCAGTCCTCCCCCCCCCCCCGAGGCTGGACATCAGTCCTCCCCCCAGGCTGGACATCCAGTCCTCCCCCCAGGCTGGACATCCAGTCCTCCCCCCGAGGCTGGACATCAGTCCTCCCCCCGAGGCTGGACATCAGTCCTCCCCCCGAGGCTGGACATCAGTCCTCCCCCCGAGGCTGGACATCAGTCCTCCCCCCGAGGCAGTAAACAGGGATAGAGGCCTGGCTAGGGGAGACTCCCGGTGAGGAGCAGGGAGGGAAGGGTTTCCAGACGGGCAGGTGACTAGATGACAGAAGGCAATCAGCCCTCCACCGAGGCACTTAGTATCCAGAAATGTGAGCTGTAGGAGAGTGGCCCCTGCCTTACCTGTGCTTACGGTCTAGTTGGGAGATGTGCCTGCCTTCACTCCCTTGGGGGTTGGAGCCATGAGCTTGTTTGTTTCCTGGCAGGGTCTGGCTCCTGGGAAGTGCTGAAGACAGGCTGGCAACTTGGGAGTGCACTAGAAAAATCATTGGCTGGACAGCCACCGAGCTCTGTAGAGTTTAGACGGTAAGATTCAGAATGAGGCCAGGGAACTGATGGCTGAAGATGGAGTGCTCTTGTGGAAAAGGTTTGGGTTGTTGGGAGACGGAGAATGCAGGGCGGTGAGCAGGGCGAGGTAGATACTGAGTGTGTGGGTGTTAGTGTTAGGATGATGGGGTGGCCCAGCTTTGGGCAGGTGTGTGGTTTCGGGAAGTTTCTTAGCCTTCCTGAATCTCATTGTTCCAAGTATGAGATGGGAAGAAAAGAGATCTTGTGGCATTGTACAGATCACCTAAAATACTCTGTCAACGCAGTGCCAGACAGATAGTAAGTGCCCAGAAGCAATGGTAGCTGCCTACGGTTAACTACAAAGACACAGTAGGAAGGCATGTTAGTAGGCAAGAACTTTTGTTTCAGTTGTGAAAGATGGAGTTGATTTGTGGAATAGAAGAGCTTAAAATTGTTTTTGACTGTCAAGCATATTTCTTTTTAAGACAGTGTCTCTCTATGTAGCCCTAGAAATTGCTCACTATGCAGACCAGGCTGGCCTTAAACTCAGAGATCTTTCTACCTCTGCCTTCTAAGTGCTGGAATTAAAGTCATGCACAGCTAAGCATCTGAGATTGTTTGTTTTTTCTTTTTTCTTTTTCTTTTCTTTTTTTGTGGTTTTTCGAGACAGGGTTTCTCTGTGGCTTTGGAGGCTGTCCTGGAACTAGCTATTGTAGACCAGGCTGGTCTCGAACTCACAGAGATCCGCCTGCCTCTGCCTCCCGAGTGCTGGGATTAAAGGCGTGCGCCACCAACACCCGGCTGTTTTTGCTTTTTTGAGACAAGGTTTCTCTGTGTAATAGCCCCGGCTGTCCTGAAACTCACTCTGTAGACCAGGCTGGCCTCGAGCTCTCAGAGATCCTTCTGCCTCTGCCTCCCAAGCACTGGGACTAAAGGCGTGCGCCACAACCACCCGGCTATCCAAGCATCATATTTTAAAAAGCATTTATTTATTTATTTATTTATTTATTTATTTATTTATTTGTGTGTGTGTGTGTGTGTATGAGAGAGAGAGAGAGAGAGAGAGAGAGAGAGAGAGAGAGAGAGAGAGAGAGAGAGAGAGAGAGATTGTTGTATGGCGCCAGAAGGAGGACACTGGTTTCCCTGGAGCTGGAGTTAGAGGTGGTCGTGAGCCACCTGATGTAAGTGCTTAATCTTAGATCTTTTGCAAGAGCAGCAAGGCTATCCTGGAACTCGCTCTGTAGACCAGTCTGGCCTTGAACTCACAGAGATCCACCTGCCTCTGCCTCCCGAGTGCTGGGCTTAAAGATGTGTGCCACCAACGCCCAGCTAATGTCTTTTATTCTTTTACCCACCGAGTCCAAATTGTACTGCCCATTTCTTATGGGTGTGGAGACACCCACTGGAGTGTAGACCTACGAGGGTCCCCACCCTAAAAAAGCTTTCTCTGTGTGTGTGTGCGTGCATGTTGGTACACATCTGTAATCCCAACACTGGGGAAGCTGAGCCAGGAAGATTGAGGGTTCAAGACCGGTTTAGGCAATGAGATTCTACCTCAAAACTAAAAGAATGGAGAAGAAAGACCCCTCCAAGGCCAGGTCTGAAGGTGTGCTTTGTGGGAAAGGAGGTAAGCTCAGGACTCTGGATTGTAGAACTCTGGGGAGGAGGTATGCTTTCTCAGAGAGGAGGTAAGCACAGGACTCTGTGGATTGTAGGATCCTAGGGAGTTACTCATTTGCTATAACTGGTTCTATCCTCAAATCTGGATTTTCATTGTTACTGTTTCCAGTGATGGGGACTGAAAATAGGGTCTTGCTTATTCTAGGGAAACGTTCTGCCACTGAGCTCACCATTTTCACACTAGAACTGAAATATATTTTATGCCTACCTGGGCTGTCTTAGTTTGAATGTCGTTGGCCTCCATAATCTCATGGGGAGTGGCACTATGAGGAGGTGTGGCTTTGCTGGAGTGGGTATGGCCTTGTTGGAGGAAGTGTGTCACTATGGGGGTAGGCTTTGAGGTTTCCTGTGCTCAGGATACTGCCCAGCATCTCAGTCGACTTCCTGTTACCTGCAAGATGTAGGGCTCTCAGCTACTTCTCCAGCATCACAGCTGCCTGCATGCTACCATGCTCCCCGCCATGATGATAATGGATTAAACCTCCACAACTGTAAGCAAGCCACCCCAGTTCAATGCTTTCTTTATGGACTAGAGAGATGGCTCAGCAGTTAAGAGCACTGACTGCTCTTCCAGAGGACCCCAGTTCAATTCCCAGCACCTACATGACAGCTCACAACTGTCTGTAATTCTAGTTCTAGGGGAACCTAACACCCATGACAAAACACCAATGCACATAAAAAATATATATAAAATGTTTTCTTTATAAAAGTTGCCATGGTCATGATGTCTCTTCACAGCAACAGAAACCCTAATTGAGACATTGTGTGTATGTGCCAATGTTGTGTAAGGTATGCATGCATTTACCCATGTAGGAGCTAGAGGTCACCCTCCAGCATTATTCATCAGGTGCTGTCCACCTTGTGTTTCTGAGATGGTGTTTGGTTGGTCTGGTCATTGTTTAGGCCAGATTGAGTATGCAGTGAGCTGCAGGGGGTTGCCTGTTTTTGTTTCCCCAGCGCTAGAATTCCAAACGTGTGACTTCACACCTAGCTCTTCTTAGTGGATCCTGGGGATGAAACTCAGATTCTCATGTTGACATGGCTACCAGTACCTAATGTCTCTCCAGTCCTGTAGTACATTTCCCCCTTTACTTTTAGATGTCACTAATACCATCTAAAGTTTGGAGACAACCAAAAAAGCTTTTAGATTGGACAAATGAGGTAGTTATTAGAAATCAAAGGGGCAAGACCCTGGAATTTGAGGGGGGGGGAAAGTCGTAATTCAAGAAATTGCTTTGGCTGGTGTTAAGTCCCAAAGTGTGAAATGTGCTGGTCTCAGGGGAAAGTGTATGCTATGACCTTGTTCCTGTCACCTCTGATGCTGGGAGAGATACTTCTTTATGTGGGACCCAAACAGTCTCCTTCCTAGAAGTTGGCCTCAATATGAACATCAATATGTAAAATAGACAATTCTTTTAACCTGATTTTCCACTGCTGGGAGGTAATCAGACAAGAAACAGTTTACGAATCTATTGGCGACGGTGGATTTAAAATGGAACACTAAGCCGTTATTAAGAACTATGGCCACACCTGTGTGTGTGGCTGCTGGTTGCTCTCTGAATGCTAAAGGAGAAAGCAAGATGACCACGTTCATGTTGATTACGCTCATATTTACATGTGCACGAAACCTCAGATGTGACCCACCCTGTCGCAGTGGCAGGCACCAGGGAAGAAATTATGAGCAGACGTCAGTGTTTAATATTTTTACATGTTACGAATTTTGAGTAATGTAATGCTTACTATGAGAAAGCTGTATTTCAGATTTAGAAAGAATTCTTGAGTTTCTTTTTTATGTCTGAGTTTGAAAGGAAACTTAGTCAGCGAGTGGCTTGAAAAGCAGCTGATTTAAGTATAAATACCGTGATGAAGAGGCTCTGTAGAAGCGATGTCCTGATGGTTGACACAATTAAAATCAATATCAGTTGTTTAAAAAACGATCATATCTACTGTGGATTACTTTAGGATGGTTTCGGTCAAGGCCCTCGCTTGTGATAAAGCCAAGTACATAAAATTAACACAGCTGTTGACAGGGAGGTTTATACGGTCCCTCACTCTAGCTCCCTCTGGGGGTTCTGCTGTGTGTGTGTGTGAGTGTGAGTGTGAGTGTGTGTCTGTCTGCCTGCCTGTCTGTGTGTCTGCCTGCCTGTGCGTGTCTTTGTGTATGTGTGTCTGTATCTCTGTGTGTCTCTGTGTGTGTGTCTCTGTATGCTATTTCTCTGTGTGCATATGCATGTGTCTGTGTATGTATACTGCTCTTTTCAAAGCTGGAGTTGAACAGGACCCGAGATTCAAGGTACAGTTCAGTGACTATATCTGTTGAGAACGTACTTCAGGAGGGCAGCACCATACAGTGAACTGGATTCTGCTGGATCATGGGGTACAGCCCTCTGGGTGAACTGGGATTCTGCTGGATTATGGGGTGTGCACCGCCTTGGTCTTTTGTTAGGACCTTGTCTGGGAACAGAGCCCTTCACCCCACATACTAACAAGCAAATGTTTAACTGAGGACTTGGTTCCTGTCTCACAGAGCTCAGGACCTGGAGGGAGGGAAAGAGAAGGCTGTTGCTCTCAGAAACTGTGTAGCCACCCCCTTTTCGGGCTCGGGCAGCCCCCCTGGCAATTCCCACAGTAGGCTGGTAACCAACCCGTCCATTAGGAAAGCAAGAGTGGGGATGGGGGAAGGGCTTGGCGGGGTGGCGGTTAAGATGGGAGGTGCCTCACTCGTGGTGTGAGGGGATGCGGCTGTGCTTTCTGAGGGGAGGATGTGGTGCCTGAGAGACCTGGAATGTATGAGGTCAGTGAGAGACAGTGCTGTGTGGTAACTGAAAGCAGAGGTGAGGGCTTTGGGTCTGAATGCTGCCTCTGTTGACTGACTGTGTGGCTTTTGGTAGGTTACTTAATCCTGAAACCCTAATTTCTTCTCTCAATGGGAAAACAAACACAAAAGCAAGAGGAATAATTACAGTTGACGATCCTGTAAGTGAAACACTTTGTGTAAAACCCCACCCACTTTATTAATGTTCCAGTTAGGGTTACAATGTCCAGTGTACAGAAAAGGGAACCGAGGCTTAGGGCAAAGGTCAAGCCAGTGATAACGTTTAAGAGTTTCCTTCAGAAACAGCCTCTCTCCCAGCCTTGTGCTGAGGGATACCCCTCTTTCCCATGTCCTCTTTCACTCTGTGTATTCTAGGACTCTCTGGTCTCTTCACTAGTGCATACGCGGAGAGACTGAAGGCCAATGTTCTTGACTAGGGTTTTGTTAGAAGACTAGAGAGAAGCAGAGTTGGGAGTCAGAGAGTTACGATGGCAGAGATGACCTGACAGTGGTGCTTCTAAAAATGTACAACATTTGGGGTTGACTAATGGGGCAAAAGTTCATGGCCTGTGAAGGTGCCAGAGCCTGAAGGACTCCCAACTGCCTTGCAGTGGAAGGACAGTGGGTGGTTGGACCAGAACTGGACGAAGGAATGTAGGTGCCCTGTAGACACACGTGGTTGAGGCCTCACTGAGAAGACGTGTAGGCAGCGGGGCCTTTGGGCATTAGAGACATGAAAGGAAGGCAACAAAGCTGGAAGCCCAGGATGTCAAATTCCTTCATCGGAAGACCCCAAGTCCTTGGGTCTCTTGGAGTGCCATGTGTCAAATGGGCATCAGGAGTTTATTTTTACATTTTTATAATTTAGAAGGGTTTCAAACAGATCTTTATGTATTTATTTATATGTGTAAGGTGTTATGCCTCCATGTATGTCTTCACCATGCATGTAGTACCTGTGGAGTCCAGAAGACAGCATCAGGTCCTCCAGAACTGGAGTTTACAGACAGTGTGAACTATCGTGTGGGTGCTGGGAATCAAACCCCGGTCCTCTGGAAGAGCAGCCAGCACTCTTAACCACTGAGCCATCTCCCCAACCCCCATTCTCACAGATTTTCATTTGTCACATATTCCTTTCTCCTATGTTCTGTGAGAACATCTTCATGAGGACAATATAGACATTGCTGCCTGTTCTGAGACCATCCATGCATAAGCCACCTTCTTCTTCTTGTTGTTCTTGTTCTTCTTCTTCTCCTTCTCCTTCTTCTCCTCCTCCTTCTCCTCTTCCTCCTCCTCCTCTTCCTCTTCCTCCTCCTCCCCTTTGCCTCCTCTTCCCCCTCCTCCTCCCCTTTGCCTCCTCTTCCCCCTCCTCATTCTCCCTCCTCATCCTCTTCCCTCCTTCCTTCTTTCCTCCTTCCTCCTTCTTCCCCTTTTAATTTGTCAACTCTCCACTGGAGGAGCAGAGAGAAAGGAGGGAATTACTGCTCAAGAAAATGGCCTCTTAGAAGCCAGTGTTAGAAGAGGGTGATCAGTCCCCATGAAGGTGGATGGACGGCATGTATGCATACACGTAGGCGGATGTGCCTAGGACTTCTTGTCAATTTAGTGTGGTGTTTGACATCACACCCTCTTACTGGGCTGGTGTGTGAGCCTGTTTTCTCCTTAAACAGGGACAACAGTAACACACAACAGCTGAGCCACAGTCTGGGGGTGGGAAGAGTGGCTTGGTCAGGCCATCTCTGCCCATCTTGAACATGTGTCTGAGCAGTGCTCTGGGTGGCAAGGTGCCTGCTCCCACCACGCCTGGGAACCAGTCAATCTGTTGAGCCACCAGAGTCCACCTCTGCCGAGTTGTGTTTGCTGGCAAGGTCTCCCTGGCTGATGTCTGTCTGGGCAGGTGAGTTGGCAGGCAGCAGATGGGTAAGTTATTTTTAGCAACACAGAGGGTGACGTATGCGACTTCCAAAGCCACATGCCTAGATTTGTGTTTATCAGACATATGCACACAGACCCTGAGTAGGACAAAGAAGACATCTCAATAGATGATGTCAGGAAAGGGGCCTCTGTTGGTCCAGGTAGAGCACACAAGTTAAAGGCTCAGGCTTAGGAAACTGATTCTTGAAGGTGTCCCCTCCTTACTAAGTATTTTGCAGTAATGTCTATTCTGTTATGGCTTGACTGATTTGTCTGCTTCAAAAGTCATGGTGTTTGTTTTTTGTTTTTGTTTCTTAAACATGGGGTCTTACTACATAGCCCAGGTTGACCTGGAACTTACTATGCAACCAGATTAGCCTGGACCTTAGTATACTCCTGCTTTTAGGTTTGTCTCAGGGATTCTGCTATGGCAACAGGAAATGGCCAAGACACCACCTTACTTACTGTTCTTAGACTTGAATTCTGGATATCCTTCTCAAACCTTTTCTTGACATCTTTAGGAAATATTAGTGCCCCATGTGACCTGCCTTGTTGTCTCTGTCACCACTGTTAACACACACTATTACAATCATCTTTCTCTTAAATGACACCAAGACCCCGGAGAAGCACAGTCCTGTCTTATCCTGGGTGTAATTGCTGCACACATTGCACCATACTTGGCAGGCAGTGGGTGTTCATAATGAATACATTATATAAAATTTGTCAATTTTGTGACATCTTTCCTTCCTCTTGGCCCTCACAAAGTACTCTAGGTTTGCATTAATTTCTTTTTAAATGACAATGAATCAAATTGCTTTTGTCTCAAGAGTTTTAGTCCCCTCCTGAGATATTAGAGGTCTGGGGAATGGAAAAAGACAGGGATGTGAATCCCTTGGGTTAGAAGCTGCTGTCTCAGTCACCTGTTGGATGTGTATGTGGGTGACCAATAGCACAGCAAATGCTGAACTTGACACTGCCTAGGGCTGACCTGCCCTTGGCAGAAATGTCTGCCAAGATAGCTTTGTGGCTGGGCCCCACCTTCACTCAAAGCTGTGCCCATAATGTGTTATAGCAACAAAAGGTCAGAGACAAGTGGGGTCTCCTGGGGATGGGGTGGTGGTTCAGCATGTCCTGTCTCCTCCTTCCTGAACTTGGTGAACTCTGATTGGGTTTGAAAGGCCATACTGGTTTGTATGTATTGATGAGTGCTCTTACTCAAATTTATTTGCATACATGCATGCTGGTGTGTACTTTCTACCACACATGCACACTGTGTATACATATTATATATGCCTTCATACTGGTGTGTGCTTCTTATATACACACATATTGGTATATAACTCTTCTTATCTAGGGACCTAATGGGGGATGTCCTACAGATGTCCAGGGTGTTAGGGCAGATAGAGTGTCTCAGGGAAAGGTGTCTGCTACCTTAGGCCTGCACCCAGGGCACACACGACAGTTCTGTTCTTGTTGCTGAGCTAGAAGTCCATCCAAATAAACTCCTGGATAAACTGACTTAGTCTCTTCTGTAGTTTTGACCTGGTACCACTGGGCGACAGTGGAAACTTTTAGTGGTAGGACCTAGTGGAAGTTCTTAGTTTATTGGCTGTATGCATCTGCTCTTGGTTGTTTTGTTTGTTTGAGACAGGGTCTCATATACTCCAGACTGGTCTCAAACTTAATACTTAGTTGAGGCTGGCTTTGAGCTCCTGATGCACCCCCATCTGCCTCTTAAGTGCTGGCATGGCAGGTATGAGCCACCACGCTCACTGGGAAGGGTGTGGTTTTTGAAAACTTAAAAGCCTGTCCCCAGTGACACACCTCCTCCAATAAGGCCACAGTTCCTAATCCTTTCCAAATAGTTCCACCAGTTGGGAACCAACTATTTAAATATAGGAGCCCATGTGAACCATTCCTATTAACATCACCACACAAGGATAATGGGATCCCAGCTCCTCCTCTCCTTTTCCATGCTACAGCCATGGAAATGAGCCCCACACTCGCTCTCCACCATACTACACTGACTTGTCAAAGGCCCAAAGCAGGAGGGCCAACCTGCTGCAGCTTGGAGCTTCCAAAACTGTGAGCCAAAGTCTGAAACTTTTCATTCAAAACAGTGGAATATTGCAAGTATTTTGTTATTGAAAAGGGAAACTGTCTGGAGATCCATTTTCAGGAGTAGGATACAAATGACAAGTTGAGAAAAGGGACAAGAACGTGACTGAGGTGAAGACTCCTTGCTGTGAAGTCTGGAGCTTGCTTTTGAAGCTCTCTAGGCCACCAGCCACGTGGGGGTAGGGAGCAAGACCATGCCTGGATTTTCCTATTTGCATCAACAAAATGAGATAGTAGGGACTCTGAGAGCATGTTCCTTCAGAGGCTGAAATTACACACTTGTAGCAGCCAGGATGGCTATTTGCAGTAATAACTATCCTAGCATGGTTAGAAAAGCCTAGTAAATGTTGCCCTCGTTTGAAATTCTCCCCTGATCCCCACCCCACCATCTCCTCAGTGCTGAACAGGCCGGGAGGCAGAGTGAGTATTTTCCGTTTGTTTGTGTCTCCAGAGCCAAGCTGTCTGGAACCACTGTCTGGAAGGCTTCTTCCCCATCCCAGCAACTGTACCCAGCAATCAGGAGGCACCGTGTAACCATCTAGAAGACCCAGAGGGGTCATTAGCTGAGGGTAGGAAATGTCTTTGTTTGGACCTCTGAGATTCACTAGGAATCCAAAACCAAAGGATGGCTTTGCCCTTTTATCTCCCAGGATTGCAAATTAAGCAGGGGAGGACCGAGTCCAGTTTGTTGCAGTGGGCACCATGGGGTTTTTAACACTGTAGCCGTCCAGGCTGAACTGTAGAGATTCACTTGGCTCTTGTGTAGAACAAGGGGCCCTGTGGGCTTCACATCATAGTGGGGATCCCCTTGTGCAGCTGAGAGAGACCCACTGGTTTAAGTGGTGAAGGGCTTTCTGATGGCCCTTTTGCCCGAGATGGCAGCTCTTGGAGGGGGAAAAACGGTGGGTGACACTTCCATTCCTTCAGGGTAGCCCTGATCCTTGTTTGTTGGTTCCCGACGAGCACCTCTCCATGCCATGTGTGTTTTGGAGTGGATATCACACATAATAACACCCTAGAGCTTTATATGATTCAGTCAAAGCCAGTGATGGCTCCTGTACTTTGTGGGTAGCTGAAAGAATCAAAAATATTTTTATTTTTTATGCATACGGATATTTTACCAGAAGAGCGTCAGTTCCCTGGAACTGGAGTTACAAATAGTTACGAGCTACCAAGTAGGTGCAGGGAATTGAACCTGGGGCCTCCAGCTTCTGCTTAACAGGTTTTTGAGTGCAATGCTGGCCACATGAGAGTTTACTTTCATTCATATTTCCACACTTGAGTGTCACATGACCTGCTTTCCAGGCACAGAGCCTTGCTTGTCCAACCAGCCTTTGCTTCCAGTCTGGCTCTCCCTAGGCATTCTTTTTTTTTTTTTTTTTTTTTTTTTTTTTTGGTTTTTCGAGACAGGGTTTCTCTGTGGCTTTGGAGGCTGTCCTGGAACTCGCTTGGTAGTCCAGGCTGGTCTCGAACTCACAGAGATCCGTCTGCCTCTGCCTCCCGAGTGCTGGGATTAAAGGCGTGCGCCACCAACGCCTGGCTCCCTAGGCATTCTTTTGCTTCTCTGTGGCCACTTCTTGTCAGTCTGTCTGTCTTTCTCTTTCTCTCTTTAAAATTCCTATGTATATCTTTTTTTGTGTGTGTGGGGGGGAGGAGTTTCAAGACAGGGTTTCTCTGTGGCTTTGGAGGCTGTCCTGGAACTAGCTCTTATAGACCAGGCTGTCCTAGAACTCAGAGAGATCCGCCTGTCTCTGCCTCCCGAGTGCTGGGATTAAAGGCGTGCGCCCAGCTATAACACAGATTTTGACTTCTAACCACAGCGTTAGGAGCTAGGTCCTGCTGGCCTTGTATAATTGGTGCATAGCTCCCTTACAAGTTGACCTTTGTTCTCGCTGTGTGAACTAATCCAATATGCCCTACCCCTACTGCCCAGCTTTGCTGTTGGAGACCTGTCTCCAATGAACTTGGCATTTGCACAACTCTAAGAGAAGGCTTAGCTTGGGCTCCTCTGGGTGGAGTCTTTCCTACAGAGATGGTGGCTTCTCTTTTGAGGGCTCCTCGTAATGGCTCTTAATTTCCTCTTCCTGGGAACTTCAGATTTTCTCTCTCTCCCTATCAAAATGAGGCTCATTCTCCGTGACACACAATTGCTGTTTATATTTCGGCAAGAAAAAAATTAAGGAGTTAATTTCTAACTGAAATTTCAGGTCATAGGGGAAATCAGAGGAAGAATTTGTGGGTGAGACAGCCTTCAGTGTGGATGCTCTTCAAACATGGCCATGCATTTTGTTTTGTTCGGGAGGGATGGGGGGGTAGAGGGGGGGGGCCCGGGGAAGGTAATGTTTGCCCACTTTCTGAAGGCAGAGATTAAAAAGAGAAATGAAACCTTTCAAACTTGCTTTCTGTCTTGGCTCACCCTACACATCTCCCTGTAGGGCATCTACATGGGGGTGAGGGGAAGTGTGTCTCAGAGTTTGTAAAAGGTGAGAACCATGACCATGGATATATATGTTCATGGAAGTGTGACGGCAAAAGGCAAAGGGTAAGAATAAGGCAGCCAGCTGGGAGAATGGGGGGGCCCAGTCAAGTCCCCCTAGAGGTGTCAGAGGCAGGTCAAAAGGTGACAGCTGTCACTAAAGTGAGCCCACCACCAACTCTGAAAAGTCTGGGGAAAGTGGCAAGTGACTCCTGCTGGGTAGAGCCAAGACCCACATCTGGCAGAACTGGCCTGGCTGACATGTCATCTGTAGTCTTTAGAGGCTGTGACTCCTGAGACCCAGGGTCCATAAACAATGGCTAGCCTGGCCCTACACAGTGGCCAAGTACTTCCGGGTGATATTAGCCACCCGCAGTTTGAGGGGGATAGAGCTGAAAAATCACTGCATGGAGTTCGTCTTCAGCCTCCTTTTCGTTGTTTTGAGACAGGGTGTCTCCATATAGTCCTGGCTGTCCTGAAACTCATTATGTAGAAAAGGCTGGCCTCAAGTTCACAGAGATCTGCCTGTCTCTGCCTACCAAGTGCTAGGAATAAAGGCAAATAACACCACACCCAGCTTTCATCTTCAGACTTCTAGCCAATATCCAATGGCCTTGGGCTGTCCATCAAGTTGTTTCTTTCTGACTCATGACCTCTCCTCCAGAACTGTATGCAGCCTTTGGCAGGCAATCCATCGTGGCCCTCTCTGATAACGTCTTCCCTCCTGGTAACCATGAGCACTGCATTTTTCCTCATCTCCTTCAGAGACAGGGGACTTAGGGTGACTGTCATGTAGACCTTGTGTGGCTATACAAATACATTGCACAAGCTACTTGAAGAGAAAGGTCCATTTGGGCTCAGAATCTCAGACATTTCAGTCCCTTGTGGTGGAGATGGGATGGTGGAGTGGAACAGCCAAAGTCATAGTGGCCAGGGAGCAGACAATATAAGATGCCTTCATTCGAGGGCTTTTCTCCTTGTCTTCTTTTGATTTTGTCTAGCCCCCACCCTATGGGAGAGTTTCTTTCACAGTGTGGATAGGTGTTTCTTCTTCATCATCTTTCTTCTTCTTCCTCCTTCTTCCTCCTCCCTCCTTCTTTCTTTCTTCTTCCTTCTTTCTTCTTTTTTTTATTTTATACGCATTGGTGTGAAGGTGTCAGATCCCCTGAAACTGGAGTTACAGACAGTTGTGAGCTGCCATGTGGGTGCTGGAAGTTGAACCCAGGTCCTCTGGAAGAGCAGTCAGTCCTCTTAACTGCTGAGCCATCTCTCCAGCCTGGCGTTTCCTCTTTCATTCATTCTCTGTAGCTACCCAGAAGTGTACTAACTAATGTTCTAAGTGCTTCCTGGTGTGGCCACATTGACAACCAGCATTATTCCCATAAGGAGAGTAGGCCACAGCCTGTATGCAGCTTCTTTACACATTGCTAGGCTCCCTAATTCCTTATAAGACTTTCATCTGTTGCCCTAAGTCCTCCTCAGTCACTGAGTGTGGCGTGCACACACCAGAGTCTCATGGGCAGTGTTACATTAGAGAGTGACAGAGGGGAGGGTTACATGGAATGAAGGGACAGCAGACACTGCAGAAAAGTGTGGCAGTCATGAGGAACCATACCGCCTACCTTCCAGTAGGTTTCTACCTAATGCCGATTCCCAACCTGCTGGGAGACTTGGCTGGATAAACATTTTTGAACCCATTCCAAATGGGAGGGGGAACTTTTGAAAAGAGCTGAACACAAAAGCATAATAATCTTGAGGACATTTGATTGCGCTATGGAGTCAACTGTTGAGAGAAGCCTTTTCCTTGCCAGCTGCTTTGGTTTTCCCCCACCAGTCACCTGGGCTCTGCCACGTTATAGTCCCCAAATAACACACAAGACGCTGTATTAATTATGAAGCTGTTGGCCTTGCTTGTTTCTTACTGGCTAGCTCTGACTTAAGTATTTACTTCATTTTTTTTTTTTTTTGGTTTTTTTCAAGACAGGGTTTCTCTGTATTGTTTTGGAGGCTGTCCTGGAACTTGCTCGGTAGACCAGGCTGACCTCGAACTCACAGAGATCCGCCTGCCTCTGCCTCCTGAGTGCTGGGATTAAAGGCGTGTGCCACCACCGCCCAGCCGTCCATAATTGTTAATCTAAGTATTTCTCTTACTGGAGAAAGGGTCTGGACTTCTTACCCCTATGGCAGCTACATGATGACTCCCTGTGTTTCTCCTACCCAGAGTCCTCCTCGACTCCTAATCCTTCCTATCTCACCTCCCTATTGGCCAACAGTGCTTTATTGACAAATACACAGGACTTCCCCATCAGTCAACATGAATGGAGATTCTTCCAGAGCATCCAGGTTGCCATCACTGTGCCAATGATTGGTAGCAGATCCTATTGGTAGGGGCCACCTGCTCATCTGTATAATCCCTATCCATGAGCCCCTGGAGGATGGGGTTGGATGCCCCCGTTCATTGGACCTGTCTTGTGCTTCTGCCTAAGCTGAGTCTCCTCCTTACCCAGGCCCTGGTGCAGCCATACAGGAGCCCTCCATGCCCAAGAACTGAGTGGAATGTGTGAGAATCCAGAAAACAGATTACTGACCTCTTTGTCTTTAGGTCACAGGTCTCGAGGTCTGGTTTTGTTTGTTGTTTCTGTGGAGAGAAGAGGAAGGATGGTAAAAATGGCCAGATGGGATAAGAAGCTGAGAAAACCTAAAAAGAATGGGAACACTTTAAGCTATCTCCCTCCAAACCTCTTGGAGGGGACCGTAGGATATAGATGTCTATAAACAGCCTGGGACATGCCTAAAGGAAGGGTGTTTTGAATTTCTTAGGAGAAAAGGAAAGTGTTCTCTGGAGGCCCAGATGAAGCTCTCTCTCTCTCTCTCTCTCTCTCCCTCTCTCCTCTCTCTCTCTCTCCCTCCCTCCCTCCTCTCTGCCTCATACTTTGCTCTTCACACAGCACAAGGCTGCTGCTGCAGCATAGACAATCTAGTCTTGCCAGGAGCGCCAGGTTCATGCTTGTTGGCAGGACCAGAGCCCGTTGGTTCCCCTTCACTCTCCCCCATGGTGCCAGATGGGCTGTGTATATTTGCAGCAGGTGTTCAGCAAACTTGCCCATTGCCATATTAGAGGATTTGACGCCGAGGCCAGGCAGCATCTTTCCATGGAATGATCTCAGCTCTCTTCGGGGAAGGAAGGTGCTGGGGTCACGGCGCAGGACTGTGTCTCTGTGTGTGACCTTGGTAGATGATGCTTTGTTACCTTGGTTCCCAGCCATATCCCCTCCTAAGTTTGTGGCTCCTGCTGCACACGCAGCGCCTTCCATCTGTGCACAAACGCTCCCAGTTCTGGGATGAGGCTTGGTCTGCCCAGGTGCAAACGAGTGCCATATCACTAACGTAGACATCCTCTTTTTCCCTTTCAAATTGTCTTTGAAATTAAGTTAAAAGTGGAAGGTTTGCACATTTAAAAATCCCCTACCAGAGATTTTTCCCAAGGCCACTTAAATCCACCCAGCAGTCAGCACCGACTTACTCATTTGACTAGAATGTTCCTGTGACTGTGTCTGAATAGTGCTACTGTTATTATTAAAAACATCGAGACTCGGAATATGGCTCCGTTGGTAAAGTGCTTGCCACAAAACCAGGAACTGAGTTTGTATTCTCAGCATATAAATGCTGGGGTCGTGGCAGCAATGGCCCTAGTGCTTGGGGCTTGGCTACAGGGACAGGCAGATCCTTGGAAGTTTGCTATCCAGCCAGTGCAGCCCAATCAGTGGTCTTCAGGTTTAGTGAGAAACCGTCTCAAAACTAGGGTAGAGAGCTGGCAGGTAAAGGTGCTTGCTGCCAAGCCTGACAGCCTGAGTTCGAGCCCCAGAACCACTTGGCAGGAGCCAACTGACTCTTGGGAAGCTGTGCTATGTATGCTGTTTGTATGCAATTAGGGCATGTCACACCTCACTCCCAAACACACAAAGTAAATGTGTGGCGAGCACCTGAGGAAGATAGCCTATGCTGACCCCCGGTCTACACAGAGGTACACACATGTGTAGACAAAAATGTGTCTAATGAGGCTCTTTCCTCCCTTTTCATCATAGGCCAGGGCTTCTTCCTCCATCCTTAACTATTTAAGGCTTTCACAATGGTACCCCACCTTTTTTTTCTTTTTAAGCATCTTAGATGGTTTTCTCTGTGTATCCAGGAGACATTTTATTTTCTTCTTCTAGGCAAGCGGAGTCGCATGGGGTGAGAGGTGCTGCCTCTGGCGAGCTTCTCTAGTCACAGACCTGGGCTGGGTCAAGGCCCAGGTCTCCTGACTCTCCCTCAGCTTTTAGGAAAGTGTCTTTGGAAAAGTGACTCAGGGAATGTGAAGAAATCAAAATACATTGTATGAGATTCTCAAAGAACTAAGGAAAAAGGAAAAATTGCGATGGCAAGAGAGCTGCATTTATTACCCTCACCCTGCCCGTTTCCCATGCTCCTCCTCTCCCACTCAGCATCATCAGCCTAAAGCGAAGTTGGTAACTTTGGTAGACCTTGTAACCCATTGACTGCATTCTGATTTTCCTACCTCTCTCTGTCTGTCTCGATTCATATATATATATATATATATATATATGTATATATATATATATATATATATGTTTTGTTTGATTGAGACAGAATCTGTGTAGCCCTGGCTATCCTGGAACTTTTGAGGTAGACCAGTAGACCAGACTGGCCTCGAACTCAGGGCTTCACCTGCCTCTGCCTCCCATATGCCTGCCCGGCTCAGATGTAGCAATACCCAGATAAGCATTCTGGGGTCTGGGATGATGGCTCAGCCAATAAAGTACTTGTGCCAGCATGAGGAGCTGAGTTTGATCTTGAGAACCCAGGTGAAAAAGGCAGGCACAGAAACAAAAACAAAAAACAGCTGTGTGTGGTGGCACAAGCCTTTAATCCCAGCACTTAAAAGGCAGAAGTAGGCAGATCTCTGAATTCTAGGACAAGCCAGGATTACGAAGAGAAACACTGTCTTGAAAACAAGTCACATATAACACCGTGCACCCAGAAATCTCTGTGCTGGGGAGAGAAGCTGCTCTTGCAGACAGCCAGACCAAATTCAGTTCCCAGAACCCATGTCAGTTGCTTGCCACTGCCTGTAACTCTAGCTCCGGGTGTGTGTGTGTGAGTGTGAGTGTGTGTGTAATTAAATATACATACATAATATATAATTACAATAAAAGATTTAAAATGAAAATAGAGAATGATTTAAGAAGATGTGACATTGACCTCTGGCCTCCACACAAACAGACTTGTAGGCTTGTGTGCCCCCTACACCTGTGTACAAGTACACATGAACATGCACACATGCAAAGATTACAGCATTCCAAATTGAATTTGAATTCCAGGTCAACAACTTAATTAAAAACTCTTGCACTAGGGACCAGCATTAGGGGCTTGGGAAGTCTTCTAGGTGAGGCTGGCCTTCCTGAGGTTTCGAAACCTCCCTGGCCTGTTGGATTAGCGAAGCCAAGGTTCAAGTAACTGAGGTGACGACAGAGCCAGAAGCCAGGAGGAAGGAACTGGAGCCAAGTCAGAAGATGAAGATTCTAGGGAATTGCTGTCAACACCATCGCTGTTTTCGGCTAGTCTTTATCTCCTGCAGGTGCAGCCTGTGCATAAGGCTGGGCCAGCTTAATGGGCCAGAAGCAAAGCAGACAGGTTGAGAAGTATTGCAGATGTTTCAGGAGGTCATCCTGTTCCCTTTGGAAGGACAACTCATGGGCAGTCACTTCTCCTGCCTTCCAAAGAATTAGTGTTCGTGCCTTTCCAAGAGAGCTCACCTGGCTTAGATATGATCGTACAGAACCAGAACTTTCCCTAGGATAGCTTAGTCTCTCTACTACTGACTGCAGCAATCTAGTTTTGTGCACGCCAGGAGTTCAGGGACCCCTCCACACTAATGCTAGACTGGGTGCATGCGGTTTGCTGGCCAGTCCCACCTAGATGGCCCGAAACACCTGTGTAGTACCTTGTGTGCAGCATGTCCTCATAGAGTAGCTGAGACAGTGCTTTCTGTTGAACAGACAGCCACATCTTGCCTTTCTCTTGTCTTCCTTTGGCTTCCTGTTGCTGTGATAAAACATACACCAAAAACAACTTGGGAGATGAAAGAGTGTATTTCATCTTACAACTCCCAGGTCTCATCCTTCAGTGAGGGAACTCAGGGTAGCAACGGAAACAGAGACCTCGAGAGAATGACTGGCTTGCTCAGCTTGCTGCTTTCATTTGAAAACTATTTGTATATAGTGTTTTGCCTGCATAAGTGTCTGTGCACCACACACAGTCTAGTACTCACAGAGGCCAGAAGAAGGTGTCAGATCCCCTAGAACTGGAGTTACAGATGGTTGTGAGGCACCACATGGGTGCTGGGAATCAAACTATGAAAGAAGAGCCGGTGTTCTTAACTGTTGAACCATCGCTTTGATCCCACAGCTTGCTTCTTTATATAGCCCAGGACCACCTGCCTAGAGTTGTTACCTCCCACATTGAGCTGGACCCTCCCACATCAATCATGAATCAAGGAAAGGCCTCCACAGTCTTGCCTACAGGCCAATCTGATGGAAATATTCTCTCAATTGAAATTTCCTCTTTTCAAATGACTCTAGTCTGTGTCAAGTCGATAGTTAACTGACCTATACCATGACCAAAGCAATTTAGGAAGGAATAGGGTTTATTTGGCTTGTACTTCATCATCACGGGTTTATCACCAAAAGAAGTCAGGATAGGAACTCAGGCAGGACAGGAACCTGGAGGCAGGAGCTGATGCAGAGGCCATGGAGGGTGCTGCTTACTGACTTGTTCCTCCTGACTTGATCAGTCTGCCTTCTTATAGGACCCAGGACCACCTGCCCAAGGGTGACCCCACCCACAATGGACTGGGCCCTCCCCCATCAATCACTAATTAAGAAAATACCTTACAGCCAGATCTTCTGGAGGCATCTTCTCAATTGAGGTTCCCTCCTCTCAGATGGCTCTAGCTTGTGTAAATTGACATAGAATGAGCCAGCACGCCCCTCTGGCTCTAGCATTATTTGCTGAGGTAACACAGGGTCATCTGTTTTTCTTTCATTTGAAGACACTCCCCTGGTTCCCATAGTCTTGTTTCCAGTAGCCTCCATTCTTGCAAATTTCCTAGAATGCATTGGCTTTTAAGAGATGTAGGAACTGCAAGTAAAATTAGTCAAAAAGCTGAGATATGAGAAAAGGGCCTAGGATGGGCTAGCATTTGTGATGAAGGCCTGACAACCTGAGATCAATCCCTCAAACCCATGAAAGGCCAGAATGAGCAGTTTGTGTCTATAATCCCTGTACTCTTAAAAGATGGGAAGATTAGACGTCATCTGGCTTGGAATATGGAGAGCTACATAAACAGGGGGACCGTGTCTCAAAAAAGTGGAGGGGGAGCTTCTGAAAACTGTCATGTGACCTCCACAGTGTACCTGACACATCCATGCCTACACACACACATTCACACAGAAACAGACACACACAGACACACGCACATTCAGACAGGGACTCAGACATACATTCAGACAGACAGACAGACACACATTCAGAGACAGACACACACTCAGAGACAGATACATACAGGCATACAGACAGGCAGACACACACAGACACATACAGACATAGACACAGACATAGACACACAGACACAAATACAGACAGACACACACATAGAAACACAGAAACAGACAGACACATACAGCAGACATAGAAACATACAGACATAGATACAGACTTGCACAGCCAGGCACAGCCAGACAGAGATGCAGACACACAGAGAGACACACACCGATAGACAGGCACAAACATACAGACATACAGACACACACACATACACACTCACTCACAGAGGCTGGTCTACACAGTAAGCTCCAGACTACATAGTGAGTCTCTCTCTCTCTGTCTGTCTCTCTCTCTTTCTCTTTCTCTGTCTCTGTCTCTGTCTGTCTGTCTGTCTGTCTGTCTGTCTGTCTCTCTCTCTCTCTCACACACACACACACACACACACTCACAAAGAAAAGGAAGCTAAATTGTGGCTCAGGGGGACTAAATTGAAGCAGGGAAGAGAAACAGATCTCAGAGTGAGACAATGAAGAAACAAGGTCTTTAAGACTCTGAGTCCATGGGGGAGGGGTGACTGGGAGGGGGGCACAGGGCTAATCGGGGCCACATTAAGTTATGATCACCCTCTGATGCTCAGGTCCTTGGTCTATGACTCGCTTCCAAGTCTCGGTATGGCAATCTTGTACTTTACAATTGGTGTTTTTGGACCTAACTACCGGGCTTTGCCTAATCCCGATTAAATTTAATCTTATTTATGCTAATTAGCTGAAACCATTTGAGCCCATTTCTGGAATGTGTTCTGTGTTCCTTTCAGCTTTGTGTCAGGCATCAAGTTTGTGACCTCCCTTTGATCTCGGTGTCTAAACGGTTGACAAAAATGTTGGCCAGTAGCTCATTAGAGCTGTCTGTCAAACAGAACCCTACATTAGTCCTCACAGCTGGCCCTGGGCTGGCCAGATAGCTGTTTGCTCTTTTTCGTGGGTAATAGCTGTTTCATTCAGGATGGGATCTTGTTCCAACGGTGCTAGGCAAAGGCAGTGTTGGGAATGTGTCCGCCAGCGTCCTCTTTGTCAGTGGGGGACTCCCAGGGAAATAGCCAGCTTTCCTTCTACCACTCTGACAAAATGCCTGAGGTACCCAGTTTATAAAGAGAAGAGGTTTATTTGGGTCAGCTGTCAACTGGTCCCACAACTTTGGGCCCCCGATGATGCAATTATCAGGATAGTCACACATGACAGAGTAAAACTACACACAGCATCAGCCAAGGAGCCAAAGGGAGCCAACCATGGGGCTGGAGTCCTGTAATCCCCCTGAGAGTACATACCTAAAGACTTCCCACCAGACCCTACCTCCTGAAAGTCTCAGCATCTCCCAAGAAGTACCACCCTGGGGTCCAAGCCTTTACACATGACTGTTTGTGGGGAGGCAGATCCAAAGCACAGCAGAAAATTTGCTCCTTGAGGAGGCATTAGGGCAGAGTCTTATGCTCTAGAATTCTCCTTCCAATTGCAGCTGGGTGTTGGTGGCACACGCCTTTGATCCCAGAACTTGGCAGGCAGAGGCAGGCAGATCTCTGAGGTTGAGGCCAGCCAGGTCTACTGAGAGAGTTCCAGGACAGCCTCCAAATCTACAGAGAAACCCCGTCTTGAAAAACCAATTTTTAAAAAAGAAGAAGGAGCTGGAGGGCAGGAAAGAGATGAAGAGGAAAATTGTTCCTTGCCTGACCAGCCTCTGTGTGGAAAAGGTTCCCAGACTTCTTGGGGAAAGGACTCGGCCTCTCCTTGGCTCCCTGCTATGGTTTAGATAAGGTGTCCCTAGTGTCATAGTACTGAGCTGATGACATCTTTGAGGTAGAGTTCAGTAGAAGGTAGTTGGGCTGGTTTGCTCCGACCTCATGAATGCTTTGAATCTTCAAGACTGTGCTATTAAAAATCAATGCCATCCCATGCCTTAGCCCCTTCTGTGTATAGCTGGATCCCTCCCAGTTTCTCTGACATCTTGTGATGTAGCCAGAGGGCTCTACCTAAGGTACTGGGATCATGCTATCTGGATCATTCAATGACCAGAATCATGAGAAACCCTCTTTAGGTTTGTCACCTAGCCTTGGGTGTTTATAATAACAATACAAAACAGACTAAAACACCTCTTCTAGTAGGAGTATCCTACTCGGCTGTCTCAAAGCCCTTAGCTCTATCCTCCTGCTAATCACTCATTCCTTCATGTACAAACACAGGATGCTCTGGCCCCACACCCACCCCAGACAACTGGAATGAGGCTGTTCCTACCCCTTCAAGGCCAGAAAGCCTTGCATTTTAGGAATCCCTCATCCAGAAACAAGGAGGATCTATTATGGGATAACTTTATGCCACCCTCATATATTTCTCTCCAGAATGTGACCAAACAGCCTATATGTCTAGTTTATATGAGTGGCAGTCTTACAATAAGAAGATAAGAGGCATGGACAGTCAGACAAAATAGCTGTGTAGTGATGGGATAGGCATTGGAGCGTAGTTCTGCAGATAAAGGAACTCTGGGGGTGTCTGTTAAACCAGGAGAAGCTGGGCAGAGGTGTGGAATGGCTCTCACTTTGGGTTCCAGAGGGAGCACGGTTCTGCCAATAATGCCTATGACTCAGGACCGTGAGTCAATGCGTTTAAGCCACTTGGCCTGTGCTACCTTCTAGCTGAGGCACTAGGGATCTAGTACCATGTCTCCCTATGTATGTACCAAGCACTCTCCGCTGGGCCTCAGAAGTCGAGGGGGATTGAATACCTTGAATCATGCTTCTAGGCTGTCCAAATGCTCTCTGGAGAATTTCGTCCCCCCTCAACTCCAGTGGATTCTGCAGTTCAGTTCCAGGGAAGGAATGTCAGTGTTGCCCCTTTTCAGGCATTTTTAAGTTGTGCTGTGGTTCCCTTGGAGAGCCCTCGAAGGGACAGGGAGAGCTCTCATGGGTATTCTAGTATTCTAAAGTCTAGTGAGCTTCCTTCTTGTTCCCCAGCCCTTTCATGAGCTGGTGGGGGGGCTGTGGCCATGACAAACCAATTCTATGACTCTCAGTGTGCAGCAGGTGAGATTCTAAATGTGGTTTATCTTTCTTGCCCCTGCCTGGGGTCTCGATAATTTTGGGTAACAAGAGGGTCCCCTTTTCTTTCTTTTTTTTTAAAATAATTTATTTAACCTTATTTTATGTGCATTGGTGTGAAGGTATCAGATCCCCTAGAACTGTGAGTTTCAGACAGTTGTGGGCTGCCATGTGGGTTCTGGGAATTGAACCCAGGTCCTCTGGAAGAGCAGCCAGTGCTCTTAACCACTGAGCCATCTCTCCAGCCCTCGGGTCCCCTTTTCAACATGTTTCTCTCATTAGAGTAGACCTCCTGCTTCACCAAGGTCCCCCTAGTAGACTCACGCAAGGCAACTGCTTTGAGATGTCAAAGACGAGAGAACCGTGGGCAGACCCTGCCTCCCCCTTGAGGAATTCAGGTCCCCAAGATCTTTGACAGCTCACCTGGACTTCTGGTGAGGCCAGGTCCTGGGCAACCAGGAGACTGAAGCTGGGAATCTCAGTGTGTCTGTCTAACTGAATTATTATTTTTTTTCTGGAGGAAAAAAAATCTTACCTTTAAGAACATCTCTGGGCAGAACTGGAAGTAGGAAGGGTCACTGTCTGACACAAAGCCTGTGTGTGTGTGTGTGTGTGTGTGTGTGTGTGTTTTCAGACTCAGAAAGTCAACCTCAAGCCTTGCCTGGTTCTATCTAAGTGGAAGATGACTTTAAGACAGAATCTTCCTGTTAGGGTTTGGGTCCATCCGCCCCTACCCTATTTTAAAGAATTAAAAAACCTTTCATATAGCCTAGGCTGGCCTTGAACTCATTGTGTTGCTAAGGGTGACTTGAACTCTGCTGAGATTACAGGTGCACACCATCATTCCTGGGTTATAAGGAGTAGGGATTGCAACCCGGATTCTGTGCACTCTAGATGAGCAGTCTGCCAACTCAACTGCATCTTCTGTTTGGATCTTAGTTGCCCCCAAAGCTGGTGTGCTGGCTTCTGACGGGTGGAGCTGTTGGGAGGCAGTAGAAGAAGGAGCTCAGGTCTAGTTGGAGGAAGGAGGGCACTGGGGACATATCCTTGAAGGGGAGATTGGGAGCCCGGCCTCTCCCCTCGCCTCAAGCTTCCACAAGGATGCTCTGCCTCTCCACGGGCGCAAAATCTACCCTGCTAAGGGCTGATGAGACGGCTCAGCAAGTAAAGGCACTTGCTACCTCGCCTGACAATCTGAGTTTGATCCCCAGGACCCGTATGGTAGAAAGAGAGGGTATTTTGTCACAGTGACACAGAGATGACTAACACACTACACCCTGCCCCCTCCCAACACACACACCAGTTTCTGTCTCTGATAGTTGACTGGGTCTCAGGTGTCTTATCTAGGTCATCCTTAAGACTACTGAGATAAATGGTTTCCTGTGGTATTAGAAACAGATGTTAGGCCGGGTGGTGGTGGCACACACCTTTAATCCCAGCACTCGGGAGGCAGAGGCAGGTGGATTTCTATGAGTTCGAGGACAGCCTGGTCTACAGAGTTCCAGGACAGGCTCCAAAGCTAGAGAAACCCTGTCTCAAAAAAAAAAAAAAAAAAAAAACCACCAACAACAACAACAAAAAGGAAGGAAGGGAAGGAAGGGAAGGAAAGAAGGAAGAAAGGGAAGGAAGGAAGGAAGGGAAGGAAGGAAGGAAGGAAGGAAGGAAGGAAGGAAGGAAGGGAGGGAGGAAGGAAGGGAGGGAGGAAGAGAAAGCAGAGCAAAGCAATTACTGTTGGGTGCCAGGCGCTGAGGTGGCCTTGCCCATGTATCTGCTTCCTTTCTGTGTCTGGAAGCTCTCCATGACAAGTAGTCGATGCCGTCAGGCTCTTTGGTGGGCTCTGTCATTTGCTTTCCTAGGGATCCTGGAGATCACAGGGGCTTGTGGTATTTTGAACAAGAATCACCATTGCCCCCTACTAAGGGTCTCTAAGAAGGTGTTCCTTGCTAGGTCCTCAGATCCCTGACGGAGCACTGGGCTTGCTTTTCTCGGTGTGTCTCCTTTGGGTCTAGCTTCCCAAACGGTCTTTTTTGTCCTCCACAAATATGGAGGAAGCTTTTCAGAAGGACCTAATTCTCCACGTGCTGGGCTGCTTCAAGGTGTGCTAGGGGGCCCAGCAGTGGAATGCCCCAGGCTTCATGTGCCCTTGGACCAATTTTGGTGCAATTAAACAGCCAGCCCTGTGCAAAGGGTAGCTCAGCGTGGGGCCCTGAGCAATTTGGTGAGTAGAGCTATTTAACATGGCAAGCCATTAGCAGCTTTGCACTGACTTCTCCAGCTCAAGGGTTTGCCTTAGGGTGATTTCCCTTCCTCCTCAGCTCCCCCCTCCCTCCTTAGGCCTTAGGATAACTTGTCTCAGCGTAAATTCCTGTGATGCAAGAGATGTGATCGGAAACTCACGGGTGATGCTGGAAGTTGGGAGGCCAATAAAATGGGGGGGGGGGTAAACCAGTTTAGCTTCTTTTTTTAAAAAAATGCATTTAAAACCTGTATTTTACGGTCTACAGATGTTACTTCTCATCTGCATTGACCATCTGGATTTCTGAAAGTGTAGAGACTTAATTTTTTTTTAAACAAGAGCTTGTTTGATTTAGTTTCTTTTCCTGTGATAAATACTTTAACAAAAGCAACCCAGGGAAGAAAGGTTGTGTTGTGACCCACAGGGCAGCGCAGTCAAGGCAGTGGGAGCTTGGGACAGCAGATCATAGCACATCCACAAGCAGGAACAGAGATGAACAACAGAAGCTGTCTCTGCACTCTTCTCCAGTTACTCAGTCCAAGGTACCAGCCAGGGAATGGTGCCACGCCCCAAGGGATGAGCTTTCTCACCCTAATTAACCTAATCAAGATGGTTCCCCATGCATGTCTAGAGGACCAAATCCCAGGTGATCCTCGATTCTAAGGTGCAACCATTGTCTGATTCTTCACTAACATTAGATGCCCCCACAAAGATGTATTTATTGGTTTTTCAAGTGTGTGCACAGGTGCCAGAGGAGGCAAGAGGCCTCAAATTCCCCTGGAGCTGAAGTTACGGGAGGTTGTAAACTGCCCGATGTGGGTGCTGGGAACCTAACTCTGGTCCTCTGCGAGAGGAATCCATAGTGCTAACTGCTGAGCTTTGTCTTGTGTTCCGGGAGCTACACAGGGATGATACACAGCATTGCCTATAGCCTTGGTCTGGACAGCTGTTGAACTGGGGTCATCAGTGAGCACATCTGGGGTTCCTGCTTCTTTAATGCAAGTTTCCAGACCCCTTGAGTGGCCAAGGGTGGTTCATGCATGATACTGCAACACTCTTCTACTGTGTAACACAGGGGAATGCAACCACACTTTGAATTCGTTATGCATTTGATCTTGAATTCACCTTTTGGTTCTGTTTGCAGATTCAGACAGCTTTCACTATGACAACCCCCCTCCCCCAACTCTGTGTTCATGGTAAGGATGTGATCCATGGTTTAAGAAGCTGAGCCTAGCTTAACCCAAGTGTGGAGGTGCTGGCATGACTGTCAAGTTTGAAGCTCAAGGGAGAAATAAAATCTGTCCCCAAGAAGCTTACAGTAGTGTAATTGTAATCTCAGTTATCTCCGAAGTGCCAAATAGTGCAGGCAGGGGTAACAAGTCCTGATGATGTATTTCTTTCTTTCCTTTTTTTTAAGTCAAGTACCCCATGCAGAAATTTAGTTTTGAGACAGCTCTTGCTATATAGCCCAGGCTAGCCTCAAGCTTTTTATCCTCCTGCCTCTGTATCCCGAGTACTGGGATATAAGTGCACACCACCAGTGGCTACATTAAAAAAAAAAGTATGTGTCTTCATTTTTTTGGCATTCATCTAAAAATAACACCCATGAACTTTTGTATTCATGTAATTGTTAAGGTAGTGGTGTTTGCCGATAGGTCTGACAATCTGTATTCAATCCCCGGGCCCCACATGGAGGAAGGAGAGAGCAAATTCCTTAAAGTTGTTCTCTGACAGCCACACTGGCGCTGTGGGATGTCCATGCCTGTGCACATGCGCACACACACAGGCACACACACACTTTTTTTGTTTTGTTTTGTTTTGTTTTTCCAGACAGGGTTTCTCTGTGGCTTTGGAGGCTGTCCTGGAACTCACTTTGTAGACCAGGCTGGCCTCGAACTCACAGAGATCCGCCTGCCTCTGACTCCCGAGTGCTGGGATTAAAGGCATGTGCCACCAACGCCCGGCTTACACACACACTCTTAATAACAAATGTTTTAAAGGAATAAAAATAGTAACTTTTTAAAACTATAGTCTAACATCATCTGCTGCCTCTTCCTGGGGTGCACCCTGTTTGCAAAGGGTGGATCCCCTTTGCAGAGGGTGTATGACCCTTTTCAGATCAGTCCCCGGTACGCTGCATGTGTTCACAGCGGTGGATGGTTTTGCAGGCTAGATGACTGAGAAATGAATGAGTTGATGCTGTATCTTGAAGGACATGCATGGTCTGAAACTGAGTGCGGGGAACAGGAACCAACAGAGAGCCTCCTTCCTAGGGTGACCAGATATATTAACCTACTAATAGCAGCATTAAAGCTAGACCTGATTGGAGGGCCTGAAGGCCGAGGGATGATGAATTGTTTTAGTTAAACTGAATCTGTTTATTTATCACCCACTTCCATTAGCAGAGAGGCCCTATTCCTGCATTCTGATGGTTTGACCATTTCCTGGCCAGGCTAGCCTGTCCTAGGAGATTCTATCAGTGAGAAGAAAAGCCCTTGGGAGAAGGGATGGGAGAAGAGCCTCTCAGGAGATGGAAGTAGGCAGTCCTGGCTCTTAGTTAATTAGCTGCACAGCAAGTCTGAAGGGAAAGTGAGAGGGGTGGGGGATTATTTATGGTGCCTGTGAATTGATTTGTTGGGGGGGGGGGGGTGTTCCCCGTTTACACGCAAAACAGAAAGTTGGTCATCAGATGTACTGGCTTTCTGCACGCAGAGAGCAATGGAGGGTTCCAAGGATTTCTTTGCAAACTCAAGGAGCCTCTAGGGAAGGGGAAATGGTACTACTAGGTATCTATCTCTCAGAAGAATTGGAGGCTTGGCTTTGTGTTAGTAGAACTGCCAAGTGTGACATTCTCTGCCTGGTGCTGTAGATTATAACAGTAACACCACATAGCTCTTAACCGCACCCCATCTTCAAGATGTCCTGAGTCCAGGCTGGCTGACACTAAGTTCTCAGGAGGGAGGGTCTGGGAGACATGCTCAGAATTTCCTATTTTACAGCTGAGGAGATATGCAACAGTCAAATAACCTGCTGAGTTAGTTAGTAGCTACTAAGTAGCAATTGAAGGATATAGAGCAATATGGCCCCAACAACCTGCCCTGAATTGCCTTTGACTCTGTGTTTGGCTTAGTTTCTTCATATCACCACCTTCCTTCGCCCTCAGAACCTCCGTACCCTAAACTCCTATTTCCTGAGTGTCTAAATTAATCTGGTCTTACATCCTTTGTTCACACTAAAGTGTGTATGAATGCTAATTCCTTAAACGATAAAATCACTGGGAAAGCACATTGGCAGGATACAGAATACTAAGTTGTTCTAGCATAGTGATGCATGCATGCCTTTAGTCCCAGAATTTGGGAGGCAGAGGCCAGATCTCTGCGAGTTCAAGGCCTCCTGATCTACAGAGTGAGTTCCTGGACAGCAAGAGCTACAAAGTGAGACTCTGTCTAGAAACAAACAAGCAAACAAAAACCAGAATGTTGAACGAACGAAGAGGAAGAGTCTCGGGGAAATTCTAGTTATCTATGGCAAAGAGGATATTGGGTGACTTCAGCATCACACTGCAGAGCAGCAGGCAGGGAAAGGGCTTTTTCATATGGGGGCACAGCCTCTGTGATGCCCAGGCAGCTTCCCTCGCTCTCTGCAGGAGCCTGCAGGGAACACCTCGGAGCATGGCAGCTGCTTACCACCGCCAACTCCACCACTACACATCCTGGAAGTCGTTTACAGTTTTAGAAATCTTACTTTGACAGAAATGTTTCCCAACTATGTTCTCCTACCAACCCCATCGTCACCAGTGGATGTATGGGTGTGTGGATGCTGGATCAAAGGTGGGAGGGGCCTAGAGAGAGCCCATTCACGGACACGGGCCTCAAGCCTCATCAGGTGTCACTGCACATGTGGCCTTTAGAGAGAGGCTTTTGCTGGTGTCCTGGGGGCATCCAGGGTTGCAGATGGGGACTACAGAGGTTCCTACCACAGGAAAGCAAGTGCTGTCTGTACTGTGACTCGTGTGTGGCCTTTATGGGCCATGACCAATGGCTCAAGACCTGGGCTGGCAGCCGCAAACCTTCATCCTAGGCAGGAATTCTAATTAAATGTGAACTCCTGGGTCTCACTTACCAGCTGTTCAGCCGTAGACCCTGCGTTCTGAGGCCCCACCCGGCTATCCATACACTTTAATGACACCCGCAGCAAATGGAGATCCCTTGCTTTTCTCCACGGGGGCCTATGGAGGTCTGGGCCGACTACTGCTCCTTAGGATGTGTCAGCTTTGGCCCAGCTGTTAGAGAAATGCTTTTGATGGTCTTGGATCCCACTAGGGATTTGCCTGTAGTGTCCTCTTATATTCCTTATGCTCCTCTTATCCCTCTCACAACAACTCAAGTTGTTTCAGGTATACAGGTGTCCAGCAAACTTGCAAGGGTCATTAGGATCCCCTCATCCAGGAATCTCTGATGCATCACTGTCGGGGTTCAGTCAGTGGTACCCTACAGTCATGTGTGGCAAACTTCAGGATCCCTGTATCTATGGCATGGATAAGGATGGAACACTTTCCAAATAGGTATGCCTGAGGGATGAGTAGGATGTACGTGGGCAAAGAGGAAGCCAAAGGGATGAGATATAGCTGTCTCTTCCATATTACGAGGGGCGAGTGTCATCGGCACAGTAGGCATTGTTGACCCCCAAACTCAGGTTTGTCTGAATAACAGCTCTCTCCACCTTCTTCATGTGGGCTATATGAGGGTAGTACTTACTGTCCTCTATTTATTTAAAATTTTTTGAGCTAGGGTCTCATGTGTCCTAAGCTAGCCTTGGACTCACTATGTAGCTGAAGATAATTTTAGATTTCTGTTGCTCCTGCATTCACCTGATGATATTATAGGCACGAACCACCACGCCTGGTTTACATAGTGCTGGAGATCAACCCTGAGGCTTTGTGTATACTAGGAAAACATGCTGGCAATGGAGCTATTAGCCTCAGCCCATTTTTAGCCTTTTTATTTATTTATTTATTTTCTATTTTTTATTTTTTGGTTTTTTGAAACAGGGTTTCTCTGTAGCTTTAGAGGCTGTTCTGGAACTAGCTTTTGTAGACCAGGCTGGTCTCGAACTCACAGAGATCCACCTGCCTCTGCCTCCCGAGTGCTGGGATTAAAAGCATGCACCACCAATGCCCGGCTCATTTTTGGCCTTTTTAAAACAGTGTCAGGGCTGCAGAGATGGCTCAGAGGTTAAGAGCACTGACTGCTCTTCCAGAGGTCCTGAGTTCAATTCCCAGCAACCACATGGTGGCTCACAACCGTCTATAATGAGATCTGGTGCCCTCTTCTGGCATGTAGGCAGAACACTGTATATGTAATAATTAATTAATTAATCTTTTTAAAAAAAGATTGAATCTGGTCTCAGCAGCCTGTTGACAACGTGTGTGCTGTGGTTGAGGGTGGTAGTGTTGCCAGCAGCGGGTGGGTACTCTTTGTGACTTGAAGTTCTGTTAATAAATGTGTTGTTATAGTCACACTGCTTCCCCATTCTCCCTAGGGTTTCCTGTCATTACCACAGCCCCCTCTCCCAAATTTGGCCAGACCCTTCTCGGAATGCTGCGTAGTTTCATACTATACTGCACAGACAGAAAACCGGCCTCACTTGTACATTTGAGATCACGGTTAACAGTAATGTTACCATTCAAAGCTTTCTGCGTAGTTTCATACTATACTGCACAGACAGAAAACCGGCCTCACTTGTACATTTGAGATCACGGTTAACAGTAACGTTACCATTCAAATGCTTGCCTATACGCCCATGAAAAATCACCACCGGTACCATGGTACACTATTCCTCACTTTTGAAACTTTGCGATTTACTTCAACCTTGTTGTTCCCCAACTCCTGCTTAGTTGCAAATGCTCAGTGGGATTGAGACCTGGTTTGTAGGAACAGGAGATCCAGTTGTTTCCCCCTGGCCCTGGGTGCCTAGGCCAAGGGGTCCAGTAGGGAGGAGGACAGGACAAAACAGAACATCTCACCCCGTCAAAGCTGCCCTGCCAGGATGTGTCTCTCACCCTCTGAATAAATGCCGGCCCTCCCACCATCGTCCCAGCCCTGTCCCCGGATGAATACGATTTACTTTGATCACAATGTACTGTCACCACCCCTACCCGTTGTCATTACCCACAATGTCCTCCTCCTTCCCCTCTGCTTGTCTAGGGCCTACACATCCTTCTAGACATGACTTAACTCCTACAACTTCCTTGTCGATTTCTCCCACTCGCTCTAGTTTTGTTCTTCTTGAAACTCGTCACCTTGGAGTTCATCCCACACGCATTGTTAGCACTTAATTTCCCTCTAATGTTGTTTGAAAAGTCTGCCTGACCTGCCAGCTGTTGTCATTGCTTGATGAGCACATCCCAGCTGCGTATCAGGTGCACTTAGGGTGACAGGTCAACAATGGGACTCTGCAAAGATGACACCTGGGTATTGGCCACTATGCCAGGGTCTACTAGACAAGTAGACTCATTGACCCTGATGCTCGGAGGTGAGACCAGCAGGAAGGAGAACTGGAGTGTTGTATGCTCTCCTCATGGGGTCTGGTTCTAACGTGTGATTGGTAGCCAGGCAGGGTGGTACATGCCTTTAATCACGGCACTCCGGAGGCAGAGGCAGACAGATCTCTGAGTTCAAGGCCAGCCTGATCTACATATTAAGTTTCAGGGCAGCCAGGGCTACACAGAGAAATCCTTTATCCAAAAAACAAAAGACAAAAAACAAAACAAAACAAAAACTCCAAACAAACAAACAGAAAAAGAAAACAAGCTAGCAAATAAATTACTCATGATCTAGGTAAAAGGTATAAAAACTGAAATTTATAACTTAGGAATTTAGTTGACAGCAAGTTTACCAAAAAGTCTTGAGTGTCTCGTGGCTGCTTAAAGAGTGATTGGTTCAAACAGAAGCGCATCAGACTACTGTATAGATGGTTTATGGACACAGTATGAAGCCACTTCAGGAGGCCATAGTGGTGGTATAGTGGTGATTTAGAGACAAGGCCTTGGGGAGCAGCAGAGGGAACCAGCAATATTTAACTAGAGATAAAGAGATTTGAATACCTATTAGCTGACTAAGAAGGGTTTCTTCTCTGGAACTGCTGGACAGAATGACAGGCGATGGTGGTGACTCAAGAGCCCAGTAAGTCAGGGCTAACAATTGGACAGAGGCCACCGGGGTATGCTTGACAACCAGGCAGTCCCCTGGGATTATTGGGGGATGGGGAGACCAGCACAGCCAAGCATGTCCAAGCATTTGACACCATGACCCAATAGTGTCACCTGCAATGTTTGTGCTCAAGACTTCTGCAATAGTGAATACTGTTACCAAAAAAAAAAAAAAAAAAGGTTTAAGATTTCTGTGTGGGTCCACGTTCATAGTCTTCCATGCAGACACAGTTTAAGGGTTGGACACTTCTTGTAAAGGGAAAGTGACAAGCCGGCGGTGGTGGCGCATGCCTTTAATCCCAGCACTCGGGGGGCAGAGGCAGGCGGATCTCTGTGAGTTTGAGGCCAGCTTGGTCTACAAAGCTACAAAGAGAAACCCTGTTTCAAAAAAAATTTTTAATTAAAAATAAAAGAGGGAAAGTGACAAATCTGGTCTGGTCACACCTTAAACATGATGCTACACTTTGGACTCCCAATCACTCCAAAGACCCTTGTGTTAAAGGCGCAATCTGCAGGCAGGTGTTAACTGAGTTGGCAGGAACTATAAGAGGCGGGCCTGGTGGGGTCAAGCCCTTAGAAGGGCTTGTATGATCTGAGAGGCCAGCCATACTCTGTATAAAACAGCCCAGCTCAGTAGGATATTACTGAGTTGGGTGGGGGTCATGTTTCCTCTACCAGTTAACCTACCTGGGTTTTAGCTCTTTCCTGTGGCAAATATGGATAACACTTGCCCTATCCAAAAGGGCCCAGAGCAGGTGGTGGCTTGAAAGTCAAAGACCCTAAGTTCCAAGAGGGAGATCGCAGCCCCATCATGTAGAAGAATATTTACAATGCTAAGGGCTATTCGACATTAGAAGGGTCCTCCCACCAAAGCATTTGTTTCCATAGGAACAGGCAGACAGGCAATGCATGGAAAAGAATGCCTGGCATCTTCCAGCACTAAGGGGATAATATGAGACTATATCTCAGGTGTCTTTATGCTCCTTAGCTTCTCTGCATCCACCCACCAGCCACTGGTGGCCAAAGGTGACCTCCTGTCAATCCCCCAGTATGAAGACAGGAACACAGCATAGAGTCCAGGTCTGGTAGGATTCTCCTGCTTCCCGTTGAAGGTGTTCCCACTTGTTTCTTCTCTCTCTCTCTCTCTCTCTCTCTCTCTCTCTCTCTCTCTCTCTCTCTCTCTCTCTCTCTCTCTCTCTGCCTCCCTCCCTCTCTCTCTCCCTCCCTCCTTCCTTCCTTTCTTTCTTTTTTTTCCCATTTTTTTTTCAAGACAGGATTTCTCTGTGTAACAGTCCTGGCTGTCCTGGAAACACTCTTTGTAGACCAGGCTGGCCTCAAATTCACAGACATCCTTCTCCCACTTGTTTCTTGAGTAGGGGAAGTGACTTGTGTTAAGACCTGACTCTTTCATCACGGAAGCTTCACATGTCCTGGCAAAGGGCTGGGAAATGGTGCCTAATGTAGGTAAGTCGGGCTTTGTCGCCAGTACAGGGCTGATAGCTGCTAAATTAAAGGATGCTCCCTAAGCGTGACAGGACTCTTGCCCCTCCTGGGCTATGCCTCTCTTACGTCTCCATGACCTGTCTCCTGGTCCTGCTTTGGACCATGGTATACATTCTAGTGGGCATCTTTATGTAGCCTCGGAATTCTAGTATTTCCTATCCAGAAGATTCTTTTCTATAGAATGTATAGCTCAGTGTTTGCACAATTGTCAGCCTTTCACATACCACATTCACAGCTTTTTCCATCTACATATGCCAACTGTTCTATTATTTACCCGTAGTTCTATTTCAATCTACCCTTCTTGAAATGCTGCGTAGTTTCATACTATACTACACAGACAGAAAACCGGCCTCACGTGTACATTTGAGATCACGGTTAACAGTAACGCTACCATTCAAATGCTTGCCTATACGCCCATGAAAAATCACCACCGGTACCATGGTACACTATTCCTCACTTTTGAAACTTTGCGATTTGCTTCAACCTCGTGGAACTTGAGGTAAAAATGATCTAGTTGAGACAGGGCCCTGCTCTCAGGCTGGCCTTGAACTCATGACCTTCCGGTTTCATCCTTTAAAATCTGGAATTACAGATGTGTGCCACTGCCCCGATCTCTGGACTAGACTCTTGTGGTGGTTTGAATGAGAATGTCCCCTGGAGGGACGCTAGCCCACACCAGCATGAGGCACTGGCAGGCCTGGCCCTTCTCCCCCAGCCCCCTGCCTTGCTAAAAACCATCAGATTACATCCCTAAAGCTAGTCACCAAGGTCTGTTCCCTTATTTGGCCACTTCCTTCTGAGGCTGACTACCAAGGCCTAGCTATGATAGTATTGAAGTCCAGTTTTTATTCCCTTTGGCTCTCCTAAATAACATGCCTAATTAAAATTAAACACCGCAGCCTGACACAGGGTTTTCCCCTTTACCTTTATAAACTACCATTTGCCTATGGGCCAGTCTGTCTGCGCTCTATCCAGAAGCAATCCTTTGTCCCTCCATCCACCTTCTGTCCACGCTTGAACAAATACCCTTGTGTGTGTGTCTGTCCTCTGTCGCCTGTCTTGGTCTCCTATTCCCTGCCCTTTGTCATTTGGGCCTTAACTGAAGGTCATAGTGAAGCAATGAAAATTATAGGATGGAAACATGAGAGTGATGGAATGGATCCCTGGAAAGATCGTCCTGGGACTCGCATGCTGGAGGGAAAGAACCTCCTGAAAGTTGTCCTCTGGCCTCCACACACGAACCATGGCATCCTTGTACCCCCCCTCCTGTCTCCACCCCTCCAAAATGGATAATTAAAAAATTGTCCTGAGGCTTCTGCTTCCAGTAAGGACAGAGTGAGGTTTTGTGGGTTTTTGTTTTTCGTTTTTGTTTTGTTTTTAGTTTGTCGAGACAGGGTTTCTCTGTGGCTTTGGAGGCTGTCCTGGAACTCGCTCTTGTAGATCAGGCTGGTCTTGAACTCACAGAGATTCGACTGCCTCTGCCTCCTGAGTGCTGGGATTAAAGGCGTGTGCCACCACTGCCCAGCCAGAGTAAGGTCTTATCAGACAAAAGTCTCCTACAGAAATCTACTCAAGGCTGGGGAAGTTACTGAAAGCACTGGAGAGTGGGTGAAACAGAGTAAGAGAGGAGTGTCCCCACAAGAGGGGCTGCACTAAGTGAGCTTTCCCCTCTGTAGCCTCTTTCCTGGTGCCAGGTACAAGTGACATGATGCCGGAGGTGACAAGGGAACCGATGGGAATTAGGAATGAGGAAGCTGAAGCCAGCTGTCGGGAGGCTGCAGGAGCCAGTGGAGGATCACAAAGGGAAGACCCAGAGAGCACATCCCCTATGGGGAGTTCTTACCTCTCAGTGGAGAACACATCCCCTGTGGGGAGCACTTACCTCTCAGTAGAGAGCACATCCCCTATGGGGAGTACTTACCTCTCAGTAGAGAGCACATCCCCTATGGGGAGCACTTACCTCTCGGTAGAGAGCACATCCCCTGTGGGGAGCACTTCCCTCTCAGTAGAGAGCACATCCCCTGTGGGGAGCACTTTCCTCTCAGTGGAGAACACATCCCTGATGGGGAGCACACTTACCTTTCCTCTCAGTAGAGAGCATACCCTAATGGGGAGCACTTCTCAGTAGCTCCTGAACCACATGTATGCAGAACAAAGCAATAGCAATTTGACACAAGAGAAAACAGACTGCCATGTAAGAGACCAAGTTGGGGTGGCCATTCAGAGAAAAGTAATAGAACCAACTCTTGTCACAATTTAACATTTTCAGTTGCTTCAAATTTACCTGGCATTCAAGGAGTCATGGAAACAAATACTTTCTCAAGAAAAAAGGAAAACAGCTGAAAATGACCCTAAGATGATCCAGATACCTGAAAAAAATATGATTACATGATAGTTCTGGCTGTCCTTAGTGAAGTGACATAATAGTAAATCACACTCCTGTGTATGAAAAGATAAGAAATCTAAGCAGAGAAAGAATTAAGTAGATATTTTAAAATAGAAAAATACAATGTGAAATGAAATTCCATTGGCTAGAGTCAACAACCAGTAGAAATAACAGAACTTGAAGAAAAATAGAGATTATTGCAGGTAAACTGTGTGTGAAGTCACTCTGTTCCTGTGATAGGACACCTAAGAAACCAACTTGAAAGGGGGAAAGACTTGTCTTGATTTATGGTTCTAGGAGCTTTAGTTCACGGTGACTTGGTGCCATTGCTCTGGGCCATAGCAGAAGTATGTTATGAGGTAAAGACACTGATCTCATAGCATCCAGGATGCAGAGAGTGAGCAAGGTGGGGGACAAGGTGTATCCTTCAAGGGCATGCCCCTATGGGCTCTTCCTTCAGCAGCTTCACATTAGGAGCTCCTCTCCTAATGGTCCACTCAATCATGAACCCATCAGGGGTTAATCCACACAGAGCCCTCACGGTCAAGCACCCTCCCAAAGCTCCACCTTGCAATGTCACCTACTGCACCTCAGATCCAAATCATAACACTGTGGTCATGGAGAAGACATCTGGAAGGTAGCACAAGAAAAATGACACGCTCATCCTGTGCTGGGGACAAGAGCCATGGGCTGATTTTTGTTACCAGCTCTAGAGACCAGGAAAATGAGGTGGCATCAAAAAACAGAAAGAAAGAAAAAAAAGCTGATGCAGAACTCCGTATCTGATGAAAATATTTTTTAAAGAATCAATCAGTAGCCAGGGATGGGGGGTGGGGGTGGGGGTGGAGCAAGCCTTTAATCCCATCACTAGGGAGGTAGAGGCAAGTGGATTTCTGTGAGTTTGAGGCCCCCCTGGTCTAAAGAGCAGGCTCTAGGACAATCAGAGAAACCCTGTCTTGAAAAACAAAAACAACAAAAAGGTCAATATTTTCAAACTATTTCTGTGATAAAAGCTTAGTATCCAAGAAACTCAACTTGATGACAAGGAAACAACCCAATTAAATAAGAGCTGGGTCTGGTGTATCAGGTGTGTCATTCCAGTTACTCTGAGGCTTAAGCAGGAGAATCACAAGTTCAAGGCCTGCCTGGGCTATAGCGTGAGTTCAGACCATCCTGAGTAAGGTAACAAGTCTCAACAAATAAAAATAATGTGATCTGAGGGAGACAAAGGTCAGAGGATTAAAAGTTCCAGGCCAGTCAGATCTAGGTGACTAACACCCTGTCTCAAACAAAGAAACAAACAAACAAACAAACAAAAAGCAGAACAAAGCAAAACAACAGCAATTAAACACATAAGAAGCCAAGCAGAACAAAGCAAAACAACAGCAATTAAACACATAAGAAGCCAAGTGTTGGTGAGACTGTGGAGCAAACAGAGCTCTCCCTGCAGGGAATACAACTCAGTCACTTTGGAAAAGTCGGAAGGTTTTACAGAAGTAGACACACGCAGTCGCATTTAAGTATTCAACCTCGTGAAATGAGAATAGACGTCCACCTACAGACACATGCTCATGAAAGCTGGGTTCAAAAGATCTCAGAACTAGGAAGAGCCCAATGTGAGTATAGTAAACTGATAAGCAGATGGACAGACAGGCATACCCAGGCACTGTTCAGCAACACGAAGGAGGGATGTCAGAACAACCTGTGCAATGGAAGAGGTAGGGAAGAGTCCATGCTGCCTGTTTCTGTTCATATAAACCTTTCAGAAAATGGTGTCTTCCTGGGGCAGGTGTGAGTGTGTGTGTGTGTGTGTGTGTGTGTGTGCGTGCGCGCGTGTGTGCAGAAGTGGTGTCTGTAGTGGTGCTTGTATGAAAATTTTTGTGGTGATGGGGAAAGGTCTGTGTCTTCATGGTGGTCATGTTTACAGGAACCTGTATGTTAACTAAAATGTCATCAAATACCACTTTAAAATGGGCGAATTCGTAGCACATAGCCATACTTAGCTGCAACGTGTTTCACAGTTGGGCAGCAAGCATGGAGATCCAGGAGGAAGCTACATTTTCCTCTCTCTGTGCTCCATATAGCATTCCCTTTCTCTTTGCATTGCAGCTGGAGAGAGAGTCGCAAAACTGAACTGGGAGAGCCTGGTCCTTTTCCAAGTACCTGTAACACAAGGGGCCAAATCCCTACTGCTGCTCCTGTCACCATCTCTGTCTCCTGGCTGGCTCCCAAGGATGTTATTAGGTTAACTGTGATCGTGTCTACAAAGCAATCCCAGTTCCATGGAGACAAATAACCACTAAGCCAGGGAGGCTAAGCAGCTTATCCATTGCAACTTCATTTCTTTAGGCCCCTGTTTTGTCTGCAAAGGGAAGAGCTGAGCCACTCAGTCCCCAGCACCCTCTGAGCTCAAAGCCTGCAATTTGAAGTACGATGCAGACTTGCTTTGCTTTTATTTCTGTTTGCCTGTGCATGCTCCTTTACAGATATACCCCGCTCCTTCCTGAGCACACGGCTGTATCACACTCAGCCTTCAAGGGCCCACAGAAGTGCCCTCCCCCCTCCATGATGCCCTCCCCACCAACCTGGATGATTTACATTGGATAATGAAGTGCATATATGTACTGCAGTGGAGACTGTGTGGCCTGGTATTCCATAGATAGCGTTGGTCTTCTCAGCGGGCATCTTTTTTGTTTGCTTGCTTGAGACAAGGCCTCACCGTGTAGCCCTGGCTGTTTTGAGACTCACTCTGTAGAGTTGGCTGTGATTCGCAGAGATTCACCTACCTTTGCCTCCCAAGTTCTGTGGTTAAAGATGTGCATCTCGAGTTTTGATATCCTCAACATTCCTGCCTCAACACAGAGAGAGAGAGAGAGACAGACAGACAGACAGAGACAGAGAGACAGAGAGAGACAGAGAGACAGAGAGACAGAGACAGACAGCGCTATGATTTGGGTAGAGTGCCCCTAAAGAACTGGAAGCTTGGGCTTTCGTATGATGAAGCTGGGAAGTGACAAGTGACCGGTACCTTTAAGGGGTGGGGCATGGTAGGAGGTGATGAGATTGCTGGAAAAGATTAAAGCAGTTCTTAGAGAATCCAGTGACTTCCTATGAGAGTGAGTTGCTGTGAAAGAGCAAGCCTGAGCCCCCCTCTCTGGCTTCCTGTCTCACCCCATGACCGCTCCCTTTCACATATATTCCCACAGTTATGCCATCTCTTGTCATATGCTCAGAAGGCCATCATCAAGCCAGCACACCTCTGAAAGTGGGAGCTAACTTCTTTTCTTTTTTTCTAAAGATTCATTTATTATGTATATAGTGTTCTGCTTGCATATCAGAAGAGGACACCAGATCTTATTACAGATGGTTGTGAGCCACCATGTGGTTGCTGGGAATTGAACTCAGTACCTCTGGAAGAGCAGTCAGTGCTCTTAACCTCTGAGCCATCTCTCCAGTCCCACTTCTTTTCAGTTTCAAACAGTATTCAGTTTCTAGGATTTTGTTTTAGCAACTAATTCATTCACATTCCCTCCATCTTCCCCTCTTTCCATCCCCCACAGAGAGTTTTAAGCATTGAAGCACTAAGTTCATACTCACTTTAGTCTTATTAGATTCATCTAATTTAGTCTACTTTTATAACCCCCACCTCTCAATTTTTGAGACAGGGTTTTTCTGTGTAGCCCTGGCTGTCCTGGAACTTGCTCTGTAGACCAGGCTGGCCTCGAACTCACAGAGATCCGCCTGCCTCTGCCTCCCGAGTGCTGGGGTTAAAGGCGTGCGCCGCCACCTCTTGATTAAATTTGCCTCTCTTTAATTCTAGTTAATGCTCACCTTCTGTGTTTAATGCTATGGGTGTTCTTGTGCAGCAATGAAGCAGGAGGCTGACACCAGTTCTCAGAAACCATTTGTGAGCAAAAGTCATCTCTGGAAGCTCCGGAATCACCCCTTGTTCTTATTGTTCTTCATCTAGTAGAAGCTGACAGAGCTTATGCTCACAATCTTCCCTCCGCTGTGTGTGGCGAGGCACAGTGAGGAACTCCAAGCGAGAGTACATCTTTCCCTTACTTTCTTACATGATTTATTTTAGGCACAGAGTGATTTCTAGTGTCCCTAAGCACATGGATCCCATACGCATGTAGATCAAGGCTTCTTCCAAACTTTAATAGCAATGAATTCAGTGTGCCACATGTTGAAAATGGGTGGTCTTGGAAGTCAACTAGACCTATGGCGACATCCTGGATGTGTCAGCTGCGTGAGCGTGCTTTAACTGTAGAACGGCTGTGTTTCTAGATCTTTAAAACAAGGTTTGTGTGGCAGATGAAGGAGAGCCATTATGCACAGTGCTCAGCCCAGAGTCTGAGGTAGTATTAATAGCGCAACAAATGGGACTTTTTAAGCTCTTACCATCATGTACAAACTACTGTTTTTCAGCAAAGAGGCCCAGGCTGGATGAGCAGCAGAGGGGTGACTGCCTCTGCCCTTTGATCCACCTGGAACATACTGGGATTCCCAACCCAGTGAATTCTGAGAGCCCTGCTGGGAAGCGCTGCTGGCTGGAGGTGGTGGTACTCTGAGGTATTCTGGGTGAGTCTGTGTAGGCTTCAAAGACAGTCCTTCCTTTTGAAGGAAATATTCGCAGCTCATTAGCTCTGGGGCAGAGACCACCAACCAAATCTAATCTGGGTCTGCCAAAGACCTCTGCATGGGGTTAGAGAAGATGTGTGGTGTTTGCCTTCCTCTGAAGACTAGGGCTGTCAGTGAAGAGAGGCTGATGGAACCCAACCAACTGCAGGAATATCTAAGGGCATGAGGATGAAGCCTCCTAGAGAATGCCCCAGCTTAACCTGCCTGTCCCAGAGGCGTGCATGTCAAAAAAAAAAAAAAATCACGTGATGGGGATGGCACTGGTAACAAGGGAGTTGCATATCAAAGCCCAAAGCCTCCTGCCAGGCTAACTACACACCAGCTGTGCTGTGGGTTTGATCCTGTGAAGGGGCGGGGCTTCCCCCCCCCCATGAGTAGAAACCTCAGGATGCCCCACCCTCCAGAGAGAATTCACAAGCAAAGGGCCAGGACACCTGCTCAGGATGTCCAGCCAGGAACATTTCTAGGCTAATCTATTGGAATGAGCGCTTTCACACCGACCTTAGGGACTTGCGGATGATAACCAAAAAAAGAAAAAAAAAAAAAGACTCTTGTTTGCTAATGTAGACTTGGAAGATAAAAGCCCCGCTCCACAGGGTTTTTTTTTTTTTTTTCTATGTAGTCCTGGCTGTCCTAGAACTTGCTTTGTAGACCAGGCTGGCCACCACCCAGCTTTTTTTTTAAAAGTGGTTTCTTGGATGAAGTCCAGGATGACCCCTGAGGGTGGAAGCTTATAGTGCAAGCTGCCTATAAACTTTCCATGGGGTGAAGTGGGGCGGGGGGGGGGGGGGGTGACATGAGTGTGTGTAGTGTGTGGACCTTGGAAGCCTTCTACCTGGAGGGCGTTGGCCCAGGAGATGTTAGCCCCTCTAATCTTGCTATGAGAGAAGACAGAAAGGCAGTTAGTTCTAGGTTGACCCCAAACAGGCTCCCAAAGGAGCCTGTCTTAAGAACATATTTTGCTAGCACAATCACAAGAGGGCTAAGGTATTGGTTTGACTAGGATTGCTTTGTAGGAACAAAAAGGAGGCCCATTAGAAAGTTTTGCCATCTCTTCCTCCCGCCCGTCTCTACTGTTAGACCGGGTTTCCCTATGTAGCTCAGGATGGTTGGAACTTGCATGATCCTCCTACGTCATTCTTTGGAGTGTTGCTACCGGAGTCGCCTAAGCTCCAGTAGTCCTCCTTGGAAATCACTGCTAGGAGCCTGAGTTAGCCAGGCGGGTGCAGAATGCGGAGTTCTGTGGGTTCTGTCCTCAGTGAGGGTGCCACCCCGATGAACTTCAAAGCATCAGAGTAGCAGAGCAGAGGAAGGCGGCCTGAGAGGTGTGATTCATGCTCCTGCACTGGGCATGGGAGCAGGAGCCTGGGGTGGTCCTGAGCCAGGCAGCAAATTGAGGTGAAGGGTGTACCAAGTAGGAGGTAGATGGGAAGCCAGAGAGTGGATGTTCTGGGGGTTTTTGTTGTTGTTGTTGTTGTTCCCTCTTAAACTTATTTCTTTACATTTTAAATGGAAACAAGTGCACAGATAGAGGGAAAGTACAGAAAAATTTCCAGCACTTGAAAATGGGCCTTTAATTCCCCTTTCTCCCCCTGCAGCCAGGAATCTTTTTTTTTTCTTTTTGAGAACAAACTTCCTTGTACAGTTGTTCCAGGCTGAGCCCACGTGTTGCTCTCATATCCTGGTCCTTTTTCTGAGAATGATGTGTGTGTGTGTGTGTGTGTGTGTGTGTATGTATGTATGTATGAGAATTGGGCGGGGGGAGGCTGTCTATCCTTTCCATGGCCAGCCAGCAAGCCAGCCAGCCAACAAATAACTAAGGTTGTGTTGCTTCCAGTCCCCTCCTCTTTCCCAGGGACCCTATGACCATTCTCTTCCTTCAAACTGGGTCTCCAGGCCTGCACTCAGCTGCCCACAGCATTGGCAGAAGCACTGGAGAGAGTTTGGCCAAATGGAACTTTAATGAATTCAAGACCTGTTGGGCTAGGCCAGGAGAAGGAGCTAGGCTTGGGCTATGCAGGGGGAAAAAAAGCAGAAAACTGGCCCCTTGTTGGGGAGACTTACACAGGGCCTACTGCATCAGACAAGCAGGTACTTGGAGAGCTACATTTAGTTGAAACAAAGAATACACAGAAGCCCAGCTGGCTCCTTGAAGCTCCCATCCTGGCTGCAGCCCGTTCCCGGAACTGCTGGTATCTAGGGAGTCCCACAGGCCTCCTGGCTTCAGGGAATGCCATGAAGCTGTGTTGGAGCCTCAGAGAACCACTGGGAATCTCGGGGGTCCCCAGGGCAGACACTGAGAGTCTCAGGGTCCTTGTGGAGCCCCTGGGAGCCTGCAGGGGGAGGTCCTTAGGGAATCTGGGAAATGCCCTCCTGTGTCTGGGGCTCTCACTGAGGCTAACCTGGCTTGCACATCCCTAGCATCTCGGGGCAGCTGCCAACTGTGCCCGCCCCCCTCCCCAAAGGCGGCCACAAGTCTATAGAGAGCTCTCTGTGGGACTTGATTACTATTTTCAAATACTTAAAAGGCTGTCATTTGGAAAAGCGGTAGATTTATTCGGTATGGAGCCACAGGATAAAATTAAGACTGAAGGCGGAAGCTGTAGGAAAAGACTGCTTCGGAAAAAGAATAAATCAGCCATTGGAGTCTTTGGTGGGATACCCGGAGGCTTTGGGAAGTACCGAGCTACTCAGCACCGGAGATGCTCAATGGAATTCTGAGAGGGACAACCTAGTAGTTTGGTTGCTGTCTCCCTCCCGCGTGTTAGAAAACATGCAGCGCCTACACTGTAGTGAGTGGTAAGGATGGGGGTAGAATTGTTATATTTTCCTGTGCTTAAAGTACCAGGGTGGTTTCCTGGGTGATCCCAAGAACGCACAGGGAGCTATTCCCCCTCAGCTTAGCCAGAATCCCAGTCCCCTTGGAAAGTAGGTAAGATGGCACACGAAACAAGATTTTAGAGTCCTATTTAGAGCTCTAACAGCCACTTTACTATCTGTGCTGTATTTGGTCCCCTGACCCCCACCCCTCTGTATGTATGTATTCTGTAAACCAGCGATTTGTAACACACACACACACACACACACACACACACACACACACACACACACTGGAAATTGGCTAGATTACAGGATTTGTTGAGCATCTATAATATGCCAGACATTGTTCTAGGCACTAGGGTGACACCCGTGAAACAATCTGGTGAAAAACTCCCCCTGAGCTTGTATTCTAGTGGGAGAGACATGGAAACAATGGGACATTAGGAAGTGATTGTGTTTTGGAGTATAAGAGAAAAGAGTAAGAGGTAGAGTATGGTAGTATAGGAGCCTGGTGGGCTGAGAAAGAAAGAGTCCTGTGCACTTGAGTAAGCAGGTGTGGTGGACAAGCTCAACGTGGCTCCCATGGCCCCTGACTCCTTAGGACCCATGCTTCTACATCACTCTGTCTTCAAGGGTGGCGTGCTCTTGACTAAGAGTATGGCCAATACTGTAGTCATCATTCCAAAAGACTATAGCCTCCATCTTTTTTTAAAAGTATGTATGTATTTATTATGAATACAGTGTTCTGCCTGCACATATGCCTGAAGGCCAGAGAGGACACCAGGTCTCAATGTAGATGGTTGTGAGCCAACATGTGGTTGCTAGGTAATGATCTCAGGACCTCTGGAAGAGCAGCCAGTGTTATTAACTTCTGAGTCCTCTCTCCAGGCCCCTAGCTCCCATCTTCTCTCACGCACCCACTCAAAGGGAAGCCACCTGCCGTGTGATATGCCACCCCATGGAGGGACCCATGTGACAAGAGAGCAAGGGAGCTCTGGCATCACTAGCTGGCGAACAGCTATGGCCTCAGTCTGCAAGGCCACAGAGATCGGAGTCCCGCCAACTGCTCTGTTAAACGGTAGGAGATTCATTGCTCGGTGAACTATCTGAGATGATCACAGTCGCTGCCCACGCCTTGATTATAGCCTTGAGTGGCTGAGCCAGAGAACCCAGCAGACCACTCCCACCTCCTACCTGGACACTGGGGAAGAATTAACGTTTGTTATTCTAAGCATCAAGTTTTAGAATAATTGCTATGCAGTCATAGATACCTGGTTTACACAGGAGGACAAGTTAGCGATGAGATCATGTTGCTGGTGGGAGCCAGATCATATAGGGTTTGTTGCTTATTATACCTCTGTGGCATTTCCTTGGAAGGAGTGGGAGGGTCCCCATGGAGGGGTTAAAGGAGAAGAAGGACACTATCTACATTAGCAACCTTTGGGAAAATTTTTGGCTTGGAGAGATAGCCAGAAGGATGGATGGGGTAAGCTCGGAGTCTGACAGTCGTTTCGGTGATCCAGGTGAGAGACAACACCTGGAGTGCGGAAGAAGGAATGGACAATGGTGTGGTCAGGAGCAGAGCGGGCCCACAGGACTTCCTGACAGGCTGGAGATGACTCCACTGTGTCCGTGGAACTGGATGAGGCAGGAAGAAGGTGAAGTTAGGGGCAGAAATTGCAAGTTGAGTTTAGGAAATATCAAGATCTAGATCATTGCTGGTGATCAGATATAGAAGCAGACAGTTAGTTAGATATCCACGTTGGGAACTCAAGTGGCAGGCCTGGACTGGAGATGCAAATTTAGAAGTCATTAGCGACAGTCTCAAGACACGACACTGGGTGAGGCCCAGTGATATGGAGACCCATGTAGAGTCTACCATATGGCCTTAGAAACTTTACTCCTGGGCACAGACGCTTGCCAACGTTCTAGAACAACATCACAAAGACTTATTTACATGCCCTTGATCGCAGCCGTGCTATTCACTGTAGGTAGGGAACAGAACCCCGAGTGGCCCATCAACAGACAAATATTAATAAATGTGATACATACGTCTAGTGTCACACGCTACTGCATGGATGAAACCAGGAGTCATTATGCTAAATGAAGACTCCGGACACAAAAGACAAATTTTGGTCCATTTATGTGAGGTAGCTAACGTGGTGAAATTTATAGATACAGGAAGTAGGAAGGTAGCTACCAGGGACATAGGGAGAAGAAGAATGGGATCAGGGGCTTCTGTTTTGTATGAAAAAGAAAAGGGCTCTGGAGATCCATCTCAAAATAGCATGCATGTGGGCCTGGTGGCACCAGCCTACAATCCCAGCCCTCAGGAGGCTGAGGCCTGTCCACAGACAGACCTGCCCCTGTGTCTCCTTCTCCTGCATCCAGTATTTCCCTTTTCCGAGACAGTCTTGTCAGTACATCAATATGCTATTATCTGAAGCTATCTGCAGACACGGCATTCTAGAGCCCTGATCGCCTTGGAAACACATTCTGCACCTGGATTCCAGGCACCACAAGCGCCCGGGTTACTCTCTGCCACTAGCAGCTTTTGTATAGCCTTTTGCTGTACATAACACCACCTCCCCCACTCCCCATCCCCCCCCCACCCCATCCCCCCACCTCTACCTCCACTGCCTGCAGTCCCCCAGGGTTCTCTTTGGACTTTTTGGTGTGCTTTCTTGGTTCTTGTTTTGTTTGGAGCAGCTGCCTGGTAGAGCCCTTGCCTTTGGGTTTTGCTCACTTTTCGAGATGCTGATGTTTGACTTTGGCTTACTCACCCACCAGGAAGCTCCTTCTTCTCTGTGGCACTTTTAACCCCCGCCCACATACACTCTGTTCCATCCCTCTCAGCAATGTCCTCTTCCACCCCTGGAGGGCTTTGTAGGTACAGCCCCCAACCTCCCACCTTGAACTCCTGACTTATTTCTCCTCCAGACTGAAGGCTGCTGGAGGGAGGAATCACACTCCCTACATCCTCCTCCTCCCTCCTCCCTCCTCTTCCTCCTCCTCCTCCTCCCATCGTCATCGCCACCGGGACAGAGAGCTTACTATGTGCCACACACGTGCCAAGTGTGCAATGTCACTTAATGAGCGTGGTTTGGTTTTTACAAAGGAGCCGCAGGCTTGGAGTCACAGAGAGAGAACGGGATTCCCAAGGGAGGAAGCCTGTGTGACTCTGGCTCCATCCTGTCCCCACGCATGACGCCGAGTCCTGCTGCTAAGGACTTGTCAAGGAGCCATGCTCAACGGACAGGATTAGAGAAATAAAAGCTACACCTCCTGCAACCCGAACTCCCTCTTCCTCGTCTTTTTTTTTTTTTTTTTTTTTTTTTTGGTTTTTACGAGGCAGGGTTTCTCTGTATTGTTTTGGAGGCTGTCGGTCCAGCCTGGCCTCGAACTCACAGGGATCTGCCTCCCGAGTGCCCGGCCTCTCGTCTTTTTTTTTTTTTTTTTGAGACAAATTTTCACCAAACCCAACTGGCCTCGAACTAACCATGTAGCCAAGGCTCATCTTGAACTGTCGATCCTCCTGCCTCTACTTCCTCAGTGCTGGGATTACCGTCATGCACCACCACTTCCAAGACACTAGAGCCAAGTCTCAAGGCTTGCCAGTGAGCAAGTTTCGGGCTGCATGAAACTAGCAAGAAACGGAGCTGGTTTCTGGCTGCAGCGCCAGACTCTCCACAATGAAGAACAAATGCTCTTTGCACAAAAGGGGAGGAAGAGAAAGAAAAGGACTGAGAAGAGGGAAGAGTTGTGGGGGGAGGTAAAGGGAACAAAGAGAGAAAGAGGAAAAGTCAGGGGCTGGGACAACTAAGAAAACCGAGGACACGAATTAGAGAAGGGTGAGCGGACAAAGTAGGTTTGAGTGTGTCCCCCAAAATTTCATGTGTTGGGTGGTGCTTGTTGCCAAGCCTAAACACCTGAGTTGCATTCTGGGAATCCACGCAGTAGAGGAAAACAGACTCTGACCTCCACATGCACCACTGGCGCATGTTCTACCCAGCACCAACAAAATTATATATATATAATATATATATATAATTGGGGCTGGAGAGATGGCTTCAGTTAAGGACACTTGCCACCCTTGCAGAAGACTAGAGTTTGGTTCCCAGCAACCATATGAGGTTGCTCAGAGCTGCCTTTAAGTAACTCCTGTGCCAGAGGATCCGATGCCCCCTCCTGGCCTCTGTTGACACCTGCACCCATGTGCACATTCTCATCTCCCTTTGTAGATAGGAAATCCCAAAGAAAATAAAATCATTAAGGGATAATTAAACATAGGGATTCAGTGAGTAAAGATGCCGGTTGCCAAGCCCAACAACCTGAGTTCATCCCAGGCCCCACATGATAGAAGAGAAAACCATCTCTGCAAGTTGTCATCTGACCTCCACAGGGGCTCATACACCCACTGTCCCACCCACGCATTAAAATAAAATAAATGTTAACTTTTTAAATAACAAAGTTCACACATTGACAGCTTCAGCTCCCGAGCCCTATTTTGGTCGTGGTTAGAGACCGAATTATTGAGAGGTAGTCAGGATTAAATGAGGTTATGAGGGTATCCATGGTAATGGCATTAGTCCTTTACCAGAGAGGTAAATATGCTCACCCTGTCTCACTGTGCGATGCCTGCCCTCATGTTCTGGTAACATAGTGGTAATGTTTTGGATCTCCCAGATTCCATAAGTAGTTGCTAAAAAAAAACCCTTCATTTAAAAATAAATAACCCAATCTGTGGCGTTTGGTAATTAGCAATAGAACATGGACCAAGACAGTGGCAGGAGAGGCTTGTGGGTATTTCACTGGTGCAGTACTTTCCCAGTATGGGTCCTACTCCTGGGTCCTACTGCCAGCATCATAACATACGTAAAAGTAGGGGAAGAAGATAGTTTCTTGAGTCGATTGAAGGTGTGCCATGGATGCAATACAGTTCAGCTGTGGTCTTGGGCAATGTGGCTGGCTGCCTTCCTCTAATGGGAAGAGGTAGGAAGACCTTCCCTGGGAAGCAGGAAGGGACCTTCTCCATCTTGTGAACTCTGATACCCCTGTACAGGTTGGCAAGTTAGGAGGAACCAGATGGGGCAGAGCCTGGGCCTCTGAAAGTGGTGATCCGGTTCCAAACTGGAAGCTAGACTGGGCAGACGTTTCTCTGCCTCCCTCAGCTCTGCCTTCATCCTCCTCATTCAGTACGTGTTCTGTGTAGCCATAACAACTGCACGTCGGAGTGGTCACCTTGGACAACTGTGAAAAGATGCCATTGTGTAGAACGTGAGGATGTGGGTGATTGCTTTTTTGCCTACTCTACCAAACCCTGTTTCTTTCAAGAAAAGTGCTTTACCATTTTCTTCTAGTGAAAGAGCCACTGTTAGTTACCCATGCTCCTATAAATGACCCTAACCCCACTGCTCCTGGGAACAAGCCTAATTATACTCACTGGTTGGCAAATGAAGACATGAAAACAGAAGGAGGTCTAGCTGGGAAAGGAAAGGATAGGTAGGCATGAGAAGAAAGAAAGGGGGGTGAAATGTCATAATGAAACCCCTTATTATATACGATCAGCAGATGCTAATAAAAACCTTTTTTAAAAAAGGTGTATGAGGACATGGCTTTCCAGATCCTCTCTCTGGAGCAGCTGGTGGCTGGGGACAGGGCCACCATGACATTAACCTGGAGGGACAGGGAGACCAAGAGCAGAGTCCGATGCCGAGAAGACTTAAGTTGGATCAGGTTCTGTGGCTCGGCTGGAGACCAGTGGTTCTCAACCTTGTTGACACTGTGACCTTGATACGGTTCCCCGTGTGGTGACCCCCAACCATCATATTATTTTCGTTGCTACATCATAACTGTCATTTTACTACCGCTATGAACCATGATGTAAAGATCTGATCAGCGACCCGGGGTTGAGAGCCACTGCTTTAGAATGTGCCCATCTTGAAGACCTCAGCGGCCCAGAAGACAAGTCCTGTGCACTCCAGAGACAGAAATAGTCAGCTGGCCCAGGTGACAGGCTTTGGGTTTTGTTTGAGCCCAGTGGTCTAGTAATAGCTGGTTCTTCCTAGACAGGAAGATGGGAGGGGCCCTAAACTCCTGCTTGTAATTGTTTTCTAAGCCCTCAGGGAAGATGTGGCCATTTTGCCTCTGAGTTAGAGGCATTCTGACATTGGACCCAGGGCTGGAGGCAGCGGCAGAGGTACAAGAGCCCTCAGGCAGACAGCCATAGCCTTCTGACAGAGGATTTGATTTCAGGCCATGGCTATAAAAGCAAGTTTGGCAGATATTAATGATGTAAGATAATTGCCCAACCATGCCAACAGCTCATTAGCTCAAGCAGGATACTTCTGTGCAGACAGACGGCCTAGCACCCTGGGCAAGGGGTACCCACGTTCTGCTGCCAGCTTGGAAGGGGTGCCTGCAGACTGGCTTGCTTGGCAGCTGACTGCTTGTCCGGCTTCAGAAACAAGGAAACAGTCATTCATGAGAGACAGCAGGCACCTAGGCAGCTTAGAAATGCTTCCAGTTTTCACACTTTTAGCGTCCAGCACAAAGTAGGATTAGAGGTCAGCGAAGCCAGGCTGGAAGTCCCGAGTCTGTCCTCTTGGAGAAAAGGATTTTTCACAGCAAGAAGGTGATCTTCAGGCAGTATGGGGATGTCTTGTCATTGCAAAAGTGTCTGTCTGGCTCATCTTCCTACAGACCCACCAATCCCACCACCCCATGCTAAAGAACCATTGGCCTCCAGGGCCAGAAGACTCTAATTCAGTCTTGCCTTTGACCCCAGAAAGGCCAGTCAGTCTTTCTGAGCCTCAGTTTCCCTACCTCTATTGGTGTATCGTTAATCTCAGAACTGTGGGGATTTCCCAAGATTGTGTGTGTTAAGTATCTTCTAAACAGGGACTCGTGTACCTAGAGTTCAGAGTGAGTGGTGAAGGGAGGGGTCTCATAAAGCCATGCTAATCATGCCCTGGCTTTCTGTGCCTCCCTAGGTCCTGGTTACAGAGGGGGACTGTATAGGACCGCAGGCCTGTGCCATCCAGGCTGGTGAGTCTCAGATAGTGGTCCCCCCAGGATGGGTAGAAGGACGGTCTTGAAGAAACTCTTGTTCCAGGTGCCTTCCGAGTTTTCTCAGGCAGATTTTGCTCACCAATCATAGGAGGATGGCTCTGAATAAGCTAGCCTGAGCCCTGGTCACCAGATCTACCCTCAAGAGGCAGAGTTTCAAAAATGTACACACCCAGGAATTTTCAGATGCCCTTGAAAGCTTATGCCTCACTGAATCCCAAGATAATCAAACCCTGCTGAACTGTGGGGTGGCTTAGTTTCTACAGCTTCCTTTCTCTTCAAAGACAAACTGTTAAAAAAAAAAAACAACCTTTTTTTTCGTGATAAGATTTAAATTTCATGAGAGGCAGAGCCCATGCAAGAGTGGGGCCTGGCACTGAACATGCAATCCTCTGGTAACTGTGTAAATGCAAAAGTCACAAACAGAATGGGCTTTCATGTCAGCATTGCTTTTGAGATAGGGTCTCATGTATCCCAGGCTGGTCTCAAACTCGCTATATAGTTGAAGATGACTTAGATCTCCTAACTCCTCTTGAGGGCCAGGTTCATGAGGATTGGCTGCCACGCCCAGTTCGGGTGGTGCTGGAAGTGAAACCTAGGCTTTGTACCTGTGGCCCAGGGCTTCGTTCCCGCTAGGCAAGTGTCCTCATTTTCAGTCACCAATTTCTGCTTTCGGCCTCTTCTTTGTTCCTTCCCTCTTATTTTATTTCAGCCCATCTATCTATACATAAACTTAGGCAGTCATAAAAATGAAAGAATTATATACTGATTTTTTTGGTCTAGGTTTTAAATCATTTTATATGTTCATTTATTTATCATCTCAACAGATCTGGGACTACGCATAAATATGCATTTGGTTGGCAATTCTTTTAATTGTCCATTTCAGACATTAAGAGATATAAAAGATAAAAGAATTATAGAGGAAGAAATGAAACTTGTACTCATGTGTGCTACATGGGAGATCTGAGAGATGCCTCAGAGACAAACTCAGAATTAATATGAGAGTGTGACAAGGTCATTAAATTAACTATAAGAGCAGTATGAACAAATCAGATATGTTTCTATTTTTCTAGCAAAAACTCAGCAAACTTGTGTGTAGGGCTGAAGCTGTATCTTAATGGCAGAGTTCTTCACCAGTGTGCAGGAAGCCCTGAATTTGACCACTAGCATCTGCAAAAAGCAATTGTACCATTGATGGTAGTGCAAGGGGGGCAGGGATAAAATTTCAAGGCCTGGGGATGTAGTTCACTGTTAGAGGGCTTGACTCACATATGCAAGGCCCTGGCTTGGATCCTATTCTCCCTATCTTTCTTTCTCTCCCCCGCCTCCCACCCTCAACGGATATTTAGGAAAAAAAATCTAACAAAGTGTGGCTAGTTTTATGTCAACTTGATGTAAGCTAATGCCATCTGATAGGAGGGAACCTCGATTGAGAAAATGCCTCCATAAGACCAGACTGTATGTAGGCAAGCCTGTAGAACATTTTCTCAATTAGTGATTGATGGGGGAGGGCCCAGCCCATCCTGGGTGGTGCCATCTCTGGACTGATCCTGGATTCTATAAGAAAGCAGGCTGAGCAAGCCATAAGGAGCAAGCCAGTAAGCAGCACTCCCCCATGGCCTCTGCATCAGCTCCTCCCTCCAGGTTCCTGCCCTGTTTGAGTTCCTGTCCTGACTTCCTTCAGTGATGGACAGTGATATGGGAGTATAAGCCAAATAAATCCTTTCCTCCCCAACTTGCTTTTTGGTCATGGTGTTTCATCACAACAATAGTCACCCTGACTAAGACACAAAGATTTCTTATAGGCAGGAATAAACCTCACAATAGCTGTCCCAGCAGGTTGGGGCACCTACTGCCAAGCCTGATAACCCGAGTTAAACTCCTAGGACCCATATGGTATAAGGAGAGAGCCGACTCCTACAAAGTGTTGTGACTTTCATATGCCCTCCCACTAAATAAATAAATTTATAAAGTATTACTGAGAGAAATGAAAGGTAAACATGGCCATGTCCAGGGACCATTTCTTGGCGGTATAAATAGGAGGTAATGGGGCAGTGAATCCAGTCTGTCTGTCCCCATTCTCTGTGTCCTCAAAGCTGCCCAGGGCTCTGAGGTGTTCACCCAAGTCTGCCTTCCTGGGCAAGGCACCTGCGTATGAACCTTCCCTTCCAATGTCTATGCTTACATTGTTAGGACTCAGGAAGCAGGACTGGCAATGTACTGACGTATTGATGAGAAGTGACAGCATCCAAGCACTGTTTCCCCTGAGCGGAACTTCCTTCCACTGGAATCCAGAGGAATGGCATGGGCAGAGCAAGTCGTCAGTTCCCAGGTCTCTCTGGAAGCTTGCTGACCCAGATTTCTTTCTTTCTCCTTCCTTCCTTTTGGATCTTTACATTATCCCCAAGTGCCAGCCTTCATCCCTCTTTCATAGCAAAGGTACCTCGGATGGAGGGAGGAGGGAAGGAAGGGGTGTGGAGGGCTGTGTTTTTGTCCTAAACATCACAAGGGGTCAGTGGTTCTCCTGAGCCATAGGCAGATCACCCACATGTCCGAAGTGTGAAACACCCATCACCTACCAAAATGTGAGCTCACCAACTTTGCATCAGGCACATTATAGCCCCCTCTCCCCCCATCAAAGGAATGAGGAAAAGATCTCATGAGAATGCTGCACAATTGAGGGCCCTTTAGGGGACACAGAAATGTAAGGTACCACGCCCTCCTTTAAAGTTGCTTAGCGACTTTGCAGTGTTTGTCTCTGAACCCAGCCCACCAGGAGGAAGGGAAAAGCCCCCACCAAGCTACAGGCCCCTGGAAGGGAAAGCAGGGCCAGCAGGGCCAGCAGGGCCAGCAGGGCCAGCAGGGCCAGCAGGGCCAGCAGGGCCAGCAGGGCCAGCAGGGGCAGCCGTCCTCGGGCGGGCGGTGTGGCGGGCGGCGTCATCCCCCACCCCCTCTTCCTCCTCCCGGCTTTAATCTGTTTAATTATTTCTTCATGTGCGCTCCAGAGAGCCTGTTATTTTTATGGGTTGGTTCTATTAATTTTTTTCTTCCCCATCCTTCCCTCTCTCAGTACTAACTACCACGCCAGTGCAGACGGGATGGAGTCAGGGCCCTGGGAGCCGAGATCGCATAGATATAAAGAGGGCAGAGGCAAGCAAGAGAAGTGCGGTTACCTCTGAGGCTGCCGCAGAGCTGTTAAGTGCCAAAGATTTAAAGTTTCATTCGCCTCACTTCTAACTTCAAGCCGTTCTAAGCCCAGTCTCCCAGACGACAAAACTCAGACCAGCTGCGAGGGAAAGGGTATTGCTCCCTCCGGAGCCTGGGGTCTGATTTAGAGGGTGCTTAGCAGAGGCGAGTGGAAGGATGGAGGTGGGGGACAATCAAAGCTCTGTGTCTGGGGGAAACGTTCTCTGCTGAAGACAAGGCTAAGAAGAAAAAGAAAACACGCGGAGGCCATTTGTCACCCGCACAAAGGATGGGCTAAAGCCGAAAGGAGGGAGGGGTGAGGGGGGAATCAGGATTAATCTAAGGAAGATTCATCACCTGAAAGGGCGACCACCGATCAAGATTATCAGATCGGACACAGTATGTGTCTCAGCAGGATTTGGAGGTCAGCTGACTAGAAGAAGGCAGAGGCCTGACCTCGTGAGGTGGTGTTAAGAGAGGTCAAGAGAGTCCTGAGCAAGGTGAATATAAGGTTTCCCAGTGCTACCGATTGGTGGAGGTGGCAGCTAGGGTTCTGACGCTTATCCTGCCTGTCTTTACTATGGGAGCAGACATAATTTTACAGACCCCGGCTTAGACAGAACCTGCATATGGGGAAGCTGCCTCAAAGAAAACACTAAGTGGCATTCTGGAGGGAGGGCATCTAGAAGCTGAGAGGAACAGCAGGAGGGAAGTTTTGCTGCAAAATTAGGAGAACTTAAGAGACCAAGATGAGTTGCCTTGAATGTAAGGTAACACAGTTCAGATCCTAAGTGTCCCTCGGAGGCCCGTATATTAGCTGATTCGTCTCCAGGGTGGTAATAGTAGGAGATGATGGAACGTTTAAAAGGAGGGGCGTAGTTGGAGGTCTTCAGGTCAATGAGGGCATCTCCTTAAAGGTGATTATGGGATTCTGGCTCCTTTCCTTTTTCTCTTTCTCACTTCCGGGCTGTGACATGAGTGGGATCTGCTCTGCCAGGTGTTCTCATTATGGTGCACTACCACCTCACAAGGTGCGTGACTGGGTAAAAGAGAAGATACTGTGTTTCCCTTTCCAAAATGTCTGCCCTCCATATTAAGGCGGGGCTTTCGTTCTGGGAGAGCTGTTCCACAGAGCTACTGTGAGACGGACCACAGTGATGCTGCCCACACTGAATCAGGCAGGTGGCCTGTATGCACTGCGGGGACATCTTTAACACACTGAATCAGGCAGGTGGCCTGTATGCACTGCTGGGATATCTTTAACACACTGAATCAGGCAGGTGGCCTGTGTGCACTGCGGGGATATCTTTAACACACTGAATCAGGCAGGTGGCCTGTATGCACTGCGGGGATATCTTTAAAAGACTCGGGCTCAGCAAGAGTCAAGGCAGGGAGGCTTGAACTTTATTAGGTTAGGGTTTTCTCTCTTTCTATAAGCTTCCTTTCGAACGACACTCTCCCCCATTCTTGGACTTTCCTGCCAATGTTTTACCTTGCCTACTTTTGGGTGACTGTCAATGAAAATGTATTTATTCAATCCACTTTCTGCCTTGGAATTGTGGATTCCCACAGATGACGCCTTATTCTTTAGCCTCCTGCATTAGTTACTTTCCTATGCGTTGATGGAACACCATGGCCAAGGCACCTTAGAGATAGAAGGGTTTACTTGGGTCTTCTGGTTCCAGAGCAATAAGAGTCCATGCCCGTCACAGTGGGGAAGCATAGCACTGGGCAGGCATGGTGGACTGGAGCAGTTGCTAAGGGCTCATATCTCAAACCACAAACAGGAAGCAAAGAGAGGAAGTCTTTAAGTTCTCAAAGGCCACCCCAGCGATGGACTCCCTCCTCACCTCCCACATCTTCCCAAACAGTATCCCCAACTGGGATCAAATATTCAGATGCCTAAGAACATGGTGGACATGGTGGACATCTTATCCAAGCTACAGCACCATCAAAATAAGTTTCAGAGGTTTAGTCCATTATCATCATCGTAGGGCATGGCGTCTCACAGGCAAACATGGTGCTAGAGAAGAAGCTACATCTTGATCCCTCAGGCTACAGAAAGTGGTCTGAGACACTGGCTGTGGCTTGAGCGTATATGAGACCTCAAAGCTTACCTCCAAACAATGACACACTTCTTCCAACATGACCATACCTACCCCAACAAAGCCATGCCTCCTAGTAGTGCCACTCCCTGTGAACTTACTGGGCCAATTACATTCAAACTATCACAGAGACTGGCTGGTCTGTGAGTCCCAAGGATCTGCCTATCTCTGTCTTCCCAGTGCTGGGCTTACAAGTGCATGTCTCAGCTTTCTCACACGAATTTCAGGAATTGAGCTCAAGTCCTGGTGTGAGCCATCTCCCTAGCACCTCTCTCTTGTTCTTATTTTTTAATTGAAAGTTTCATGCTTATACATGATGGGTTTTAGGCATTTTTTCACCTCATTCCCCTTCTTCATCCTCTTCCCTGTCCAACTGGCACAATCCTCAATGAATCCTACTCCTACCTGCATGTCTTCCTTCTATGTGTGGCCACTGAGTTTAACTAATACTTGCCCAATTGTTGGTGGAAGGTTATTCAATGGAATGATGACAGCTTTCTCCCATGCTGTAACCATGGAAGAAATATAACGCTTCAGGCCCCTCCCTCATTTGTGTTGAAATGTTGATGGACCCAGTCTTGTACAAGTCATGTGCAGATGGCCACATCTACCATTAGTTCATCCATGTAATAGCTATGTCATGTCCAAAGGACATCTTTTTGCTGCACATCTCCCCATTTTCTGGCTCTTAAATTCTTTCTGCCCTTTCTTCCACAATGCTTTCTAAGGTGTGGTGTGTGTGTGTGTGTGTGTGTGTGTGTGTGTGTGTGTGTGTGTGTGTGGTCTGTGTCTGTGTGTTTAATAGTCTTTTATTATTTAAGATTTGCATGCATGTATATAAATTCATTTTGATCAAATCAATTTCTTTTTCCACTGAATCCGCTTGGTGTACTTGGGTGTCTCTAGAAAGAACTACTGGAGCTTTCAAGGGCTGTATCCCTGAAAAAAGTGAAAAACAAATAACAAACAAGCAAACAAAAACCAACAGTCTCCCCCCAAGCACCTGAGCCAACAGCACCTGAGCTAGTGGTGGAACTTCATTAGGCTCTCCCCTATTCATGCTGGGGTTGACGGTTTGATCTTGTACCGGTCTTATGCAAGCCATCATGCCCTTGGGAGTTCGAGTGTACAATGGTGCTGTCACATCTGGCAAATACTGTTTCTCTGGCTTTCATGATCTTTCTAGCGGCCTCTTCTACAGTGATTCCTGAAAACTTGCTGGTGTTGAGTATGATCTAACTGTTCCATTAGAGCTGAATACTCAAACTGGGATTGGTATGTAAAATAAAATTGTTTTTAATTTAAATAAAAATTTACTTAAAAAAGTTGAATATTCCACAGTCTTTTATTGTTTGCATGTTGACTAGTTGTGTGTCTCTGTGTTAATCACCCTCCTAGGTAAAAAGAAGTTGCTCTGATGAGGGCTGAGAAATGCACTAATCTGTGGATCCAAGGAAAAGAAGGAAGGGGGCAGTGTATTATTGTGTTCATTTAGCACAATAATAGCATTATATTCTCCCCTAGGATCTATGACTCAGCTAGCAATGGGTTTTTGGCACAGTTAATAGTACCAGGTATGAATTCCATATTGTACCAGTAGGCATATCGTAGCAGGCTAGCTGTTATTATAGCTCCCATGATTCATAGCTAGGCCAAACTGTTGACTATTTTTGTCTTCCTGTAGCATGCCGAGCACCTTCTGGCACTACGAAAGCTAGCCAGTAGGGATGACGTAGGTGCTAGGTTGATTTTTTCCATATCCTATGACTCAAGGAGGTGATCTCTTCAGCAATAGGATTTTACCATCAAGTTCTGGAGGATCACCAAGAGCCATGGCCTGTAATGCTTGGGGGTGATTTATGGGAACCCGCTGTCAATTATGCAAAAAGAGGTAACCCATACCTGGACATTGTTTTTTTTTTTATTTGACAGCCCATAGTGTCTAGAGGAGCATTGTCCCCCTGTGTTAGGATAGCTCTGTTTAAACTATATTTTTATATATGGAGGTAGGATTAGCTGTATAGCTCAGGCAGGCCTGGAACTCACTATGTAGCTCAGGCTGATCTCAAAGTGGTAATCCTCCTGCTTCAGCCTCCCATGTGTTAGCACTGTAGGTCTGGACAGTCGTGCTTGCAGCTGTACCTTTCCTTGGGAGTACTTTGAGTCACAGGGAACATAAGGTGAGCAATAGATTAAATCTGTTGTGCATCTGTTTTCACACTCTAAATCAGCAGTTTTCAACCTTCCTAGCGCAACAACCCTTTAATACAGTTCCTCATGTTGTGGTGACCCCAACCATAACATTATTTTCACTACTACTTCATAACTGCAATTTGCCACTGTTATGAACTGTAATGTAAATATCTGTGTTTTCTGATGGTCTTAGGCAACTTCTATGAAGGATTGCTCGACCCCCAGAGGATGTGAGCATAGGTTGAGAACTCCTACTCTAGATGATGTTTTATACAAGCCGGTGGAGAACTTGTCCATTTGTCAACCTCTGGATCTCTGCATGTAGACACAGGAGAAACACACAAAACTTTGAATACTACATCTTAGGTAATTTGGCCCGTTAGAATACAGCCAAAGCTATTCTGCCCTTTCAGGCAGATCTTGTCCTTAAGTTTAAGCAGATTTTCCTGGTGTAAGATGGACTTCTATTAGTTACCATTTAGCTGAGCTGCAGAGTACAGAAGCAATTTTCCCAAGGTCACAAAACAAGTCTGTGGATAAAAAAAGAAAAAAGGGCCCACTAAAGCAAGCTGAATGCTCTGACTTGAGAAAAGAGTCGGTTTGTGCAGTGTAAGGGGCTGGGCTACACAACATCCTTTCCCAGGGTCTTTCAAAAAGAGAACTGCTAAATAATGGACAACTTTAGTCTTCAAGAAAAGGAACAACAACAAAAAGAAGGGCGACTTTTTGAGCATAGAGAGCCTCTTTGGGGGACCTCTCGAAGTGCTCGACGGTGTGGAGGGCTGACTTGAGGACCTACACGACAGTTCTGAGCCCTTTGTTTATCATGAGAATACAAGCATATGATGTAGAGCCCGGGAAGACAAGTGTTTGGGAAGGGGAATTTTTCTGAGGAAAGCAAGAGGTATCCTTGAGGCAGAAGAGTGGCCCGGGGAGAGAAGGAAAGGGCAGATGCCTGAACACCCAAGTCCTGTGAGCAGGAGCCAAGACCCATGAACATCTCCTTCCATGTGTCCCTGGATGAGGACTGGACAGTTGCTGAAGAGCTCAGGTCCCCAGCCAAGACAATGATTACATAACCTCTCATTTCAAGCCAACTAATGGGATGCAATAATAGATTTTTTATTAGCTTTTTTATGAAAGGATGATATAATTCTGGCTCTTAAGTAGTTAGTCAAATTGTCAAGTTGATCATAAGCCATAACAAATTAAGGGGTCTGACATGGCTGGTGAGGATGGTTTGAAGGTATTCCTGCAGGAAGGAGGCTGCTGTAAAAACAGTGGAGATGAGCAGGTATTCCCAGGAGCTTATAGACCTTGAATTCAACAGCCCCAGAGGCAGAACTAATTCAGTCTGGACTAGGTACTGAGAGACCAAAAACAAAAGCCAGGAGTTATGATTTAATGGAGTTTAATTAAGTCTCATTTCCATTTGAGAAGTTTTCTAGGTCATTAATCTGCCGCCTTCCTATTTTAATTTCCTTTCCTTTTTAGGGGGGAAGGAAACAGCTTCTCCCATTTGAGGCAACAGCATGGAGGGATTTCAGGACTCCAGGAATCTAATGCCTGGCGTTCTCTTTTTGTGACTGGATCTCAAGAGTCCCATGAGCTTGGATGGACTCTCGGGTGGGATTTGGAATCTAATCAGAAATGATTTGCTGGTTTGTTCAAAGGTAGTCTCTAAGTGAATTATACCATGTAAGAGCTTATAGACCTTAGGGATCATTTTATTTTATAGATTCTGTCCCAGAGGAAAAACAGAGCCCCTCACTCATGGATGTCCCCCTCCACCTTGTTCCGGCGCGCGCGGTTAGCCACTGGCTGAGTAGCCACAGCGGGGAGGTGTTTCCGACTTTCTGTCAGCAGTCCTTGCCCTCTTTCTGTTGTCTCTCCTTTATTTCCAGCACTACTTTTCTTATATTCTTGCCTACCCACATGGCAGGATAAGAGCAGGGTGCTGTCCATCCTTACCAATGTACAAAGGAGGGAAACCCTGGGGAGCTCTGAGTGACCCGAGGCACTCTTTGCCAATGCTTGGTGCCATGGCTTGTCCTCATTTTGAGAATGCTGGGCATGCTCTAGGACAAAACCCCACACTTACACTTGCTCCTTCCTCTCCTTTTCTTTTCCTCCTTCCTTCCTCTTTTTTTTTTTTTTTTTTTTTTTTTTACACGGGGTTTCACCCTGGCTGTCCTGGAACTTGCTCTGTAGACCAGGCTGGCCTCAAACTCAGAACTCAGAGATCCATCTGCCCGTGCTTCCCTCAAGTGCTAGGATTAAAGGCGCGAGCCACCATGGCCGGCTACTTGCTCCTTTCTTACTCTGACTGTCTTTAGAGTCGTTTGTGTCTCTGTGCTGTCTTAGAGCTGAGTAGGCAGGTGGCTGATGGACACGGTTGCCCACTAATCCCAGGACAGGCCCGGAAGCTGGACTGATAGGAGCCTACCTCTTCTCAGCAAAGTATCCAGATGCTCACTGTCACACAGGCTAGTTTGGACCATAGATGTCCCACAAGGCTATGTGTTAAATGTTTGGTCCTTCACCTTTGGATTATAGGCAGGTAGTAGAACTTATAGGTGATGAGGCCTAGTGGGATGAATTAGGTCGTTGGAGGTATGCCTTTGAAGGGGTCTGGGGACACACCCTTCTCCCTCATTTAATTCTGGAGATAATGAAGTGAGCAGTCTTGCTGTGAGCTATATACTCCTGCCATCATGATGTACTTACCAAGTACAAGTACCATGTACTGTCGTTTACCACGTGCAATCACTGTGTGCTTATCATGGACAAATACTTACCATGGACAAGTACTTACCAAGTACAAGTACCATGTACTGTTGTTTACCCCGCACAATCACCATGCCCTTACAAGTCCAAAGCAGCCTGTGGGCCAAGTGACAGTGGCCTGAAACAGTGATCCCAGAAAGATCTGTCCTCTCCCAGGTTTTATCACAGTGACTGTCAGGTGAACACAAGGCCATTGGCTGTAGGGAGGTTGCATGCAAAAGGAAGGTTATTGTCTACTAAGCGACTTAGGAGCACTCTTGAGAACAGATGCGGTTCCTTTGTGACGTGTAACGGAGCGCTTTCCCAACTGTGCTTCCATTTCACCATTTCAAGTGGTTTCGTATTCACTCTTCCCCGGCTTCCTACGTGTGTGTAATACATTTTGCCCATATTCGCCCCTCCCCTCCATCCTCTCTTTTGCCCACCCCCACTCCCTCCTTCCTTCCCAACACTGAGTTTAGTTCTGGTTGCTTGCATGTAGGCAGAACAGCTATACACATTAAATAAATACATTTTTAAACATGTTACATTTATTTATGGGGCATAGGGACATCCATACCATAGCAGAGCATGTCGAGGTTGGAGGACAACCTGCAGGAACTGGTTCTCTCTGTCCACTATGTGTGTCCCAGGGATCAAACTCAGCTAAGCAGGCTGGACAGCGAGTGCCTTTACCCACTGAACCATCTCTTCAATCCTGCAATAATTATGACTTTTAAAAAAAGGGCTTATTTTGGATGTGTGTGAGTATTTTACTTGCACAAACGTAAGTGCACTGTCTGCATGCCTACTGCCTGCAAAGGCCAGAAGAGGGAGCCAGATTCCTTGGCACTGAAGTTACAGACTGTTCTACCACATGGCGTAGGTGCTAGGAACTGAATTCTTGTCCTCTGCAAGAGCGGCAGCTGTTCTTAACCACCGAGCTGCATCTCCAGCCACTGCAACGATCGATTTTTAAGGTAAAGGGGTTTCCTGCCTACAGCAGGCACAATAGAAAACCACAACATTTCAGCATGGAAAAGGGACGCACGAGGTCCCACCCTTAGCTAAGAAGCTGCTGCCCATGAATGGCTGCTGGGGACAGAAAGTCACTTTTCTTCAGGGGTGAACCTACTAGTAAGTTGTCTGTACACTTGATGTGGATGGGTCTGGTGCCTGCAGAGGTCAGGAGAACAGAAGCTGAAGTTACAGATGGTTGTGAACCATCACGTGGGTGCCAGAGACAGAGTCCTCTGCAAGAGCAGCCAGGGCTCTTGATAAATGAGCCATCTCTCCAGCCCCAATGTAATATTTCCAATTTTTAAAAAGTGATTACACTATAACAAGAAGAACTTAAAACTAGCAGACTCTCCAGTTGATAGGACTCTTACATTTTCGGTTGTGAGCCTTTAACAGCTGAGCCATCTCTCCAGCCCTTGATAGGACTCTTAAGGCATTGCTATTCTTAACTTACTAGGTGGTTTGAAGCTATATTTCCAAAAGCTGATGACACTTTCTGCATACAGACACAGTGAGTCTTGTCATGAAGGGGAAAGTAAGATAACAAGAAAATCGTGCAGGAAGGAGGAGTGATTTAAAAAAAAATTCATAGTTTGTGGAGGTCTTACTACATATACTTCAGCACACGACGCTGGCTGCTGGAGGAGATAGCAAAGCTGAATGGTATTTCCTCTCCATAAATTTCTGCTTAATTAGGGAAGCACACCAAAAAGGCCCTCAGAGGCCCGTGAGCCTGGGAGGGGGCTTCGTGGATGAAAATAAGCTGGAGGTAGACCATGAATGAAGGGACAAAAGGATTTAGGTTGACAGGAAGGGAATAGAAGATTCCAGGCAGGAGAAAGGTTGGAGATCATAAGAAGAATTAGCATGGTTTGCTTTTTGTCCTCATAAAGACTAATATTTGCCTTAGGGAAGAAATATGGGATAAAACTTAATATATAGGGTAGGGCTAGAGTGTTCAATACTATGAAAAAGGGATGTATAAGCGGAAGTGGGCAGGGGGCACTAAGTAGTGTTTCATTTAAAATTCTTAGCAAATTGCCATCAAAAGGAAAACAATAAAAGGCCTACCCAGGGTTCAGTAAATACTCTGACGCCTCAGTGCTTCGGCTGAGACCTGTTCAGTGGAGAAGCGTGAGATGGCTGGGTGGAGAAGACCCAAGGCCCAGGCTCTTGGTACCCACCAGCATTACACAGAACAGGAAGGAGGGCGCCAGAGCATGGCTGCCATTCTCCTGCATGTGTCTGAAATCCGGACTGACAAGACGAGCTGGATAATTTTGCTCAGTTACGTATTGAATTCTCTTCTCTGTGGTACAAGATCCCCTTGAAGCGTGACAGCTGCAATGACTTCCAGATGTTTGCCTCCTGTCTTCTAGCAGACTGGGGTGGATGTGGTAAACTCCACGATGGAAACCAAAAACCCAGCCAGATGTACCATGTCAATGTCAGCAACACACACATCTGGCTTCAATACCGGCAGCGATAACCAGAACAAATGGCTGTTATTCCCGCTGTATTCAACTTGTCAGCGGTCCCGTTAAAGGGCAGTGGGGGCAGGGGGATGACCGGTGTGGATGTAGGCCCAGGAGACATGCTGGCCAGCGCCTCTAGGGGGCCAGGCCAAGCAGCCCCAGTCCTGGCAGGAAGGCTGTGGGCGAGCCAAGCTCTCTCTTACAGCTCCCAGAGACCTCTGGAGGCCTTCAGGAAGCTGGTTGCACTGCTCGGCTCTTGCTGTCTTGTGGGAGCTGCCTAGCATGAGACCCCTCTTGTGGCACCCAGCACAGGCTAAGGAGACCCTCCTCCATCCCTCTCCTTCCCCGCTCCCGTTGAGAGACCCCTCCCCTAAGGAGACACCTCCCATTGGGGAGACCTTCTCTAAGGAGACCCTGCCCTGGTGGAAACATTAGTCTCCTACCCCCACAAGTTGTCTCCTCTGAGAAGACAACTCCCCTGTGGAGGCCTTTCCCAGGAGGAGACCCTCTTCTGAGGTAACCTCTCCCTAGAGAATACCCTTCCTCAAAAGGAGCCCTTTCCCTCAGAAGACCAGAGTGGGCCTAGCAAGCGTGGGCAGTGTCTGCTGATTCTGCCTCCTGAGCAGCCTCAGGCGACAATGACTCTTTCCCAGTCTTAGGTGGACAGGAGAAGGGGAGACACTGGAGGAAAGCGCCTGGCAGACATTCATGCTGTTTAAAAATATCCAGTGTAGGTCCAGCTGGGCCTCACACTTAGGCTTCAGTCAGGCCTCAGTGACTCACCAAGAAGAAGGGCCACATGGAGGGTCCCCGAGGACACAAAAATTGCCTGAAGCTGCCAAGCACAGGACTTGAAGTCTGTCAGTCACCTTCTGTCTCAGCGTTGGCTGACTTAACTGAGTCCTCCTGCCCTCCATCTTCTCATTTCATTTCTCTCTTTGGCTCGGTTGAGGGATTCAACCCAAGGCCTTCCACACGTTAGGCACCTAGCCTTCCTTCTTCATGAGTTCATAAACGGAAGTCCTCATAGCGATAGCTATTATTCCTACTTTGGTATTCTCTAATGTTTCCAATACTTATGTTCTAAGTAAAATAGTCTGAAAGCAAATGTTGTGAAAACAAGAGGGCAGTGAAACTTGGACTCCCTAAGAAGGGAGTAACTGCCCTGGTGTCTCAGTCAGGGTCAGCATTGCTGCCGTGAAACACCAAACTGGAGAGGAAAGGGTTTATTCTGCTTACGCTTCCAGGTCACTGTCTATCACTGAGGGAAGTCAGGGCAGGAACTCAAACGGGGCAGGAATCCAGAGGGAGGGGCTGGTGCAGAGGGCATGCGTAGCTTGCTCCCCATGCCCTCCCTGCTCAGCCTGCTTTCTGATAGCACCCAGAACTTGGCACCACCCACAATCAGTCACTAATCAAGGAAAAGTCCTACAGGCTTGTCTACAACCCAATCTTATGGTTCTCAACTGAGGTTCCCTCCTCCATAAGATTGCAATACTGCCTCTAGGCAGATGGGTCTAGGAGGCATAAGAAAACTAACTAAGCATGAGGCAGAGAGAGAAGTAGCCTTCCTTCATGGTTCCTGCCTTGAGTTCCTGCCCTGATTATAATCTGAAAGTGTAAACCAAGTCAACTCTTGTCTCCCACAAGCTGCTTCTGGTCGGGCCGTTTAGTATAGCAACAGAGATCAAACTAGGGCGGTAATCATATCCTTTGCTTGTCCACAGCCGTGGGAGAAGAGCTGCAGTGTAGTATTTATTGTCTATATGCGGCTGCTTCCTCTACCTGTGTTGTCTCATGTAATCACAGCAGACATTGTACATTTGAAATAACCTCTAATTTAACCCCCCTGAGACTTGGACTTAGGTCTTAGCTCTGCTAAGGAGTCTGGAGGTGTGGGGTATTTCTTGGTTTCCACCATTATAAATCGGATGAATACTTTTTATTTCATTGGGCCCACTGACAAGCAGCTGAGAGAATATTTACAAAGATGATGTGAGTTAGATACAGCATATGAGTAGGATTTGGGTCCTGCCACAAGCCAACTGTCTGATTTTGCTATATATTTCATTTTTGAAAAATTAACTCAAGAAAGTGGAAAACGAAAGCAACTCTGAAAAGTATAGTGAATTATGCATATGCACGGATTGTTATGTTGTCTGCAAAAGAGAAACCAAGGCTCATGGAAAGTAAGTGCCTTGCCCAAGGCCACATCATAGACTATTATGAGTGCTTAATAAGCCTTGCCTTACAAGTAAATCAGTCACTTCAGGGCGACTTTGCTGCTGCTTCTGCATTTTGCTGTTATTATCCTGTGGTTTTTGTTTGTTTTGATTTGTTTATTTTTATTTATTTATTTATTTATTCATTTCCTTTTTTTTCTTTTTATGAGACAGGGTTTCTCTGTATTGTTTTGGAGGCTGTCGGTCCAGCCTGGCCTCGAAATCACAGAGATCCGCCTGCCTCTGCCTCCCGAGTGCTGGGATTAAAGACGTGTGCACCGCCCGGCCGATTTGTTTATTTTTTGAGTCTCACTCTGGGCTGGGCTAGAACTTGCTTTCTACCTTTGGTGGTAAAATCACAGCATCTTCTTAGGGCTGTCTTGGTCACTGCAGAGGTAGCCTCATGTTAGAAACCCAGATCAAGGGGGCTGGAGAGATGGCTTGTCGATTAAGAGCACTGGCTGCTCTTTCAGAGGTCCTGAGTTCACTTCCCAGCAACCACATGATGGCTCACAACCACCTATAATGGAATCCAATGCCCTCTTCTGTCATGCAGGAATACATGCAAGGAGAACACTCATACACATAAAATACATAAATAAGTAAATCTTCAAAAGAAAAAGAAAGCCAGATCAAACTCACTCTGCAAGGCGGTCATAGTGGTATATATCTGTAATCCTGGCACTTGGGAGGATTAAGGAGTTTGAAACAAAACTAGGCTACACAGTGAGACCACGAGAGAGAGAGAGAGAGAGAGAGAGAGAGAGAGAGAGAGAGAGAGAGAGAGAGAGAGAGAGAGAGAGGGGAGAGAGCTATTTGGGTGTTCACTCCATACTGGATTGCGTCCACAAGACTTCTCTTCCTATGTCTGAAGCCCAGGGTGAGTGTTCAAGAGAGATTCCCTACAAACTGAGTTCCAGGACAACCAGGAGTGTTACACAGAGAAATCCTGTCTTGAAAAACAAAAACAAAAATGTGCACACCTTAGGTTGTCCCCTGGTCTCCAGTGCTTGCACCCATATACACATGCAGCCACACACATGTGCACATGTACACACATGACCACAGGCACACACACACACACACTCACACACACACACACACTCACACAGAAAGTTAAATATATGATGATCTTAGATATGACTGACAGACAGTAAGAACTATGAAAACACTGTGTTTTGTAATCATTAAGCTGGCTCATATGCACTTTCAATGGGTTCATTCTCCCCAAATAGTTACATAGCCATTTTTGGTTCAGTCAATATTAAATATTTACATCATGACTATATAAATATTATTGCCAGGTTAGCCACATAGAAACCTATAATTATGTCTCCTTTCCCATTCAATGTTTTGTTGTCCCTGGAATTAATCTTTTCTGGTTTTGTACTTTGTTTACCTGTCATGAATTAACCCACACGATCTGGCCATGCATTCAAATACAGGTATTCTTTTGTTTTTGTTCTTTTCCTTGGCAACTATTGCTGGACCTTTTCAGCTCCCCTGTTTGCATCTGGACTGGCTGTTCTATGGCCTGATGAACAGGGCATTCTATGAATAGGACATCCTGTCAGCATCAGCAACAGATTTATCTTGTTTATTCTGTCTGGGAGTCCCTGGTGCCTAGATTATGTATGTGGTAGGAGCTGCTAGTTATTCTCCTAAATTTATTCTTTCCTTTTTCCCTTATAAGATGATGGTAGCTAACGTGTAGCTACCCAACTAAAGACTGTTTCCTAACTCACCCCTGAAACAGGTTACCATTCTAGCAGGCCTTGCCAAGTGGACGCAAGGGGAAGTAATGGTTGCTATTTCCTTACCTGGTCCATAAATCCTCCCCACTTTTTCCCTCTGGTGAGCTGGAACATGGAAGTCCTGTAGTCCCACTTTGATTATTCAGAACACCATCTGCCCTAAGACAGGCCTTTACAAACTATAGCTAGTATTAGAAGAGCAGAGAAGGTCTTGCTAAAACTGATCTGGGCTTGCCCCGACACTGTGCTCAATTCTGACTCATCAGTTCTGCTGTTAAGACCTGAAAATTTGCATTTTTAATAAGTTCCCAAGCAATGTTGACAGCACTGATCTCGGGATAAAATTTTAAGGACCACTTCTCTAAAAAGTGAAAGAAAGGCAAGATAAAGGTCCCACAAGATTTTATGAATTAAAATAAGTGGAGAAAGAAAAAGTATATATATCAGTCCAAAGTTGCAGGGGCCATCTATGCTGGACTGATGTCTTTAGGGCTGTGTTCGGAACCCCAGGTCCAACCCTGAGAGGGGGTGTGGATCAGGGAAGTCCTAGCTACCCAGCAACGTTAAGGATGAGACAGAGACATCTTGTCATTTCAGGAGGGCTCTCAGTTAATACTGGAGATGACAGTTTATTCAAGCATCCTCTTAAATAGCTTTCTAGAAGCAAGGGCACTGGCAGAAGACATCTATTATCATGTATATATGGCTGACTAGGAAACACTTCCTTTAACCCTAGAGATGGTCCTAGAATGCATGTACACAAGCCCTCAGACTCTCTGTAATGGCACATCTCACCAGTCTTCAGACACATCCCACTAGTCCCCAGGCATGTCCCACTAGCCCTCATGATGGGTATGTAGCCTGGGTCTATTGTTACACAAACTAGAAACCATTCTCCTCTGTGGTCAGGCCATCTAGAGGTAACCAGCCAACATCTAAAAGACAATACGAGATTCAAGCTCTTGGAATTGAGTTGAGGCCTATACCAAAATATCGTATTCGGCCCCCAACAATCCTCTTCAGCCACTAAATTATTTGGAAGTTTTTAAATTACAGAAGTTAACTTTTTCATTTTCCTTTGCTTTTTTCACACACACCCCCTTTTAAAAAACAACAAACAAAAGAACCAAAGTACATCTGCCTCTGGCTTCCTGAGAGAAGAAACAGAATCTGAATTAGATTGTTTTCTAAAACTCAAAAACTGTTTAGGACCACCCTTGGGTGATAATTGGGCTGGGTATGAAACTCTATGGTACAACAGCTTCCCGTAGATTTTCCATTTTCTTTCTTCGCCGTCATGATTCTTCATATCTTATAGGAGATGTGAACACTTACTTTCAAATTTCTACATAGAAGCTCTTGGGCATGTCCCCTCCTTTGACATTATGATGGAACATTATCAACTACAAAGATCACACTCAAGAGCCATGGAGCTAAGTTGTAAAATGATTGCCAAAAAAATCATGATATTTTAATGAATGTGAGCATTTGGATGGGAAATGTCCCTCATAGGTTCATGTATTTGGGCATGTAGTCCCTAGCTGTTTGGAATCTTTAGGAGGTAAAGCCTCAGTGGAGGAAGTGTATCGCTCTGTGGCAAATTTTGAGGGATTATGAGAGTTAAATCCTGATCCACATCCTCCCTGTTCTCTGTGTGTGTGTGTGTGTGTGTGTGTCTGTGTCTGTCTGTCTGTGTATGTGTGTGTGTGTGTCTGTCTGTGTATGTGTATGTGTGTGTGTCTGTCTGTCTGTCTGTCTATCTGTGTATGTGTGTGTGTGCAGGAAATTTTTTTTCAATGACAGAGTTTCTCTGTATTGTTTTGGAGGCTGTCCTGGAACTCTGCTCTGTAGACCAGAGCTGGCCTCGAACTCACAGAGATCCACCCGCCTGTGCCTCCCGAGTGCTGGGATTAAAGGCGTGCGCCACCAACGCCTGGCCTGCAGGAAATATTTTCAGGCCAACTCCCTGCTCCTGCTGCCATGCTTCCCTTGCCTTGCCCCTCTTCCATAAAGGGCTCTGTCTCTCTGGAATCATAAACCGGAGCAAACATTTTCTTCCATAAGTTGCATTTGGGTGTGGCATTTCATGGTCACAGGAAAGTGACTAATACAGTAAGTTCATGGTTTTGTGATGGTCTGTGTTGTAACTATCCCTGGCCACACACAGGCCACTCTGCCCACAGTCTGCCATTTAGACCCTCCTGGATCCTTTAATTTCTAAGTGATAGAAATTACAGAATGATGTCTTTGGGTTATACCTTTTCTCATGTGCTGTATTATGCATCATTCTACTTCATACCCAATATTATTTAGTAAGAGTTATTATTATTGTGGGTTTTTTTGAGACAGAGTCTCATCATGTAACCTTACTAAGCTGGTACTTACTGGCCTCAAACTCATGGCAGTTCTTTGCCCATGCCTCCCAAGTCCTGGGATTTCAGATCGGAGCCACCAAACCTGGCTCAAATACTCTTTTTCTTTTTCAAATTTGAGGATTGAACTTAGGGCCTTGTTTTAATTGGGGTTTCTACTGCTGTGATGAGACACCGTGGCCACAGCAGCTCTTAGAGTATAAGAGGTTTAGTCCATTATCGTCATGGCGGGAAGCATGGCAGTCACAGTGCGGGAGGAGCAGTTGAGAGTTCTACATCTGAATCCACAGGCAACAGGAGAGAGTGTGTGCCACACTAGACCTGGCTGGCCTGAGCTTCTGAGACCTCAAAGCCTGCCCACAGTGACAACACTTCCTCCAACAAGGCCACACCCACTCCAGCAAGGCCACACCCCCAATAGTGCCATTCTCTGTGACCCCATGGGGACCATTTCTTTCGTACCACCTCAAGCCTCATGTGTGCTGGGAAGAGCTCTACCACTGAACTATGTCCAAGCCTTTGTTTATTTCTCCCTGTCTGCTTTCCTGGTTCTCTCTTCCTGACATCTTTTTCAAAATGTCTTCTCCTCTACAAGCTCTAACAATATATTATTTTCCTGGCAGTACTGAGAGCTGAATGTATGGCTTCATGAGTGACAGGCGACTGCTCTGCCACTGTATTTTCTTTCTGTAGCTTTTACTTCTCTAACTAGACCTTTATTTTCAGGGACAGTTTACCATCTATCCTTAGGGGAAAAATTATTGCTTATTTTTGTTTTTGTATACTTAACTACTCAGAGTAATTTTTATTTAAATATTTATAGGTATCTATCCTTTCTTCCCTCTTCTCTCATTTTGTTGTATATAGCCTTCTGACTTTTATGTGTATATATATATATATATGTTGTATTTATTTGTATATATGTGTGTGTTGTATATGTTTTGTTTTTTATATATTTTGTGTATATTTTATATAGTTTTGTATATATTTGTTGTATATGGTTACTGGTTTCTATTGCTGGGATAAAATATCATGGTCTGAAGCAACTTGAGAACAGGGGTGCTTATTTCATCTCACAACTTTTAGGTCACAGTCCGTCACTGAGGGAAGTCAAGGCACTGAAGCGGAAGCCATGGAGGAGCACTGCTTACTGGCTTGCTTTCATATATAACTCAGGACCACCTGCCTGGGACTGACCCTGCCTATAGTGACCTTTTTCTATGTGGAGGGGAGATAATCTGCTAGTTACTGAACTGCCTCATAGTTTGTGTGGGGATGTTTTCTGGGGTCCATTCCCTAATCGGCTCCTTTGGACTCATCAGCTTCTGATGCAGGAGCATCCAAATTCTTGTCTGGGAGCGAAGACAGGAACAGCTGAGAGGGTACATGAACCTGGAGCCCAGCATTCTAAGAACCAAGAGGACACCTCTACCCGCCACAGGATAGATCTCTTGTCACCTAGAGGCATTCTTCACAAGATTCCTCATTCAACCCCTCCCGGCCCCTCACAATCTTGGTTAGTTTCTGCTGTCCAGCCTCTCCTGAGGGCCAATTGTCTTCTTTCAGAGCCACAAAGAGGGGGATTTGTAGACTTTAGCTGCTGTTGTTAAACTCAGTTGATGACTCTCAAGCCATGGCATGGGTTTCATTGCCTCTGATCCTCTCGGTTGTCACCCATCCGGTTAGTTTCTCCGTTTTTGTTTGCATCTTTTGGCTGTTGCCATCTCCTATTCTATTCTCATTAACACTGTGAGTCTATGTTTCTTTAGTTATTTATTGTCATTTCTGTGGGTTTCAGAAGGGAAAAGAAATAAGAAACATATGTCCGTCTTTTACTTGAAGTTACTATCTCTTCTAAGCAACAGTGGAAACACTGGAATGTCTAAATCATTCAAATTACATTAGTTGTATTAGTGTGGTAGAATTGTATTTGTTTCTTTCCCCTATTCTCTGTAAATGCATTTGTTCTTTTTATAATATTTTAATTGAATTTCTTTTGATTCAGTTGTTCTAGTCCTGGGAATTCTCCTAAGGCAAAAACCAATTATTTGTTCAGGAAGCTTCCACAAGGCAGTAGTACCTCACAGGGCATTTATGCTATCGAGTATTGAAAACAACTGAATTGTCTAACAATAAGAGGCTGGTTAAATGCATTAGGGTCCATTCATGTAATGACATTCTCTGCTGTTCTGGAATTGGTGTTTAGATTAATGATGTGTAAAATGTTCATAATACAATGCAAGTTTAAAGAGGATTATTAAAACCATATGCAAAACATGTTGGGGTCTTTTGTGTTTTGTCATTGTTTGGAGGTAGGCTTTGACTATGTAGTCCTTGATGACCTGGAACTGACTGTGTAGATCAAGTCAGCCTCAAACTCACAGAGATCTGCCTGTCACTGCCTTCTGAGTGTTGAAATTAAAGACACGTGCCACCACATCCAGTCAGCACAGCCCTCTTAAAGAGCTGGGTGTATGTATATGTATGCACATGTAAATAATATGGAGGTGATTTATGAACATACTATAATGCTCATATTAACAACATGACTGAGTATTTGCTGCCTGTTTGATAATGTTCTGAGACCCCTTTGGCAGATTTTTCAGTTTATCTCACAAAATTCACATGAGGTCAATGCTACTATTATTTCCATTTTTACAGATTAAAAAACTGTGGCCTAAATAATTCACTTTTGTTGAAGAAAACATAGAGCCATGATCCTTGCCTGGGCCATCATTGTGCATATATATATGTGTGTGTGTGTGTTTCTAATTATATTATATATTTTCTAATCATAATTATTGTAGACCAATATATATATACACTCTAATTATATCATATATATTCTAATTATATATATTCTAGATATATATATATATATAAGACTCTCATCAGAGTCATTCAGTTCAACCATAATCATTATAGACTTATATATATATATGTATATGCTCTAATTATATATATTCTAATTATATATTCTAGCTGTATATATTAGACTCTGATCACAGAGTTGTTCAGTTCAACCATAATTATTATAAACATATATATCATCTAATACACACACATACATTACATATATATATATGTTATATATATGCTTTTTTTGAGACAGGGTTCTTCTGTGCAGCCCTGGCTATCCTGGAACTCACTCTGTAGACCAGGCTGGCCTTGAGCTCAGAGATCTGCCTGCCTCTGCCTCCCGAGTTGCCAGGATTGAAGGTGTGCGCCACCACCGCCTTGGTTTATAGACCAAAATATTCGAAGGTTGGTGGTTGGTGGCCTTTCAGGTGACCTTCACCTTCCTTGTGTGGTTGGAAAATGGAGAAGTAGAAGAAAGGCTAGGGAGATGCTGACTTTGCTGACGAGTTTTCTCTGCAACTCACAGTGGAATGCTGCCACCGTCCCCTCTGGGGAAGCTTCATTTTCTATGTCTGGGATTTAAAGACTTTGTCCCTAATATGTGCTTAGGGACAGCACTGCCTTGAGCTTGTCACCTACTGTTAGATGATAAAACATTGGAGGGCGTAAGGTCTCTACTTTTAAGTCAAATTTTATTAGAAACCAAAAAAAAATTTTGAAACCAAATTCTGTAAAGAGAAATGATAGCACCAAATGGCCAAGAGAGGGCTGACTTAGTGGATAGAGAGAACGTTCGCCACACAGGCCTCAACAGTTTGAGTTCCTATCCTCAGAACTCAGCCAGCAGCACAGACATCTATAATCTCAGTGCAAGCCAGCAGAGATGGGAGGCAAAAACAGGAGCATCATTAGATGCTCACAGCCCGTCTAGCCTGGGGCACAGAGCATTGAAGGAGAGACAGCAGGTGTCTCCAACAAGGTGGAAGAAGACCAAGACTGGAGGTGAAAACCTCCACATGGGCACAGCAGCGCATGCCCACTTAGAGCCCCCCACGTGCACACGTGCACACATGTGTGCTAAACAAGCAAGATTAGCATCCTTTGAGCAACATTCTGCCAACTAAAATTTCAGAATGTAAAGTTCATCATAGTAGAAATTGCCCCTTGCCCCTCGTTTCTCCTTCTTCTTTTGTGGTTTTCCTTTTTGCCTACCTAGTACGGAGTGGATTATGGGCTCCCCATAAAGCTTCCTGCCCTGATGACCAGTTGTCCCCATTAGCAGTCTTAGGTGCCTTCCTGAAGCCTGTGCCGAGAGCCCTGTAGAGCAAATGCTTGCTGCTTGTGCCACCGTCAAGGACAGGTGCCATGTCTCGGAGCGTTTGTGAGGTGTCCCTACCCTGAATCCTCCACGTAACTGCCAGGGTCTCCACCGAGCACCATTAAAAGTCATTCCTGATTTACAGAGCGTACCCCACCCCCACCCGTCCTCACTCTGTCTGTCTGGCCTAGATCATTAAGATGCAGCAGGTGTTCAAGGTTGTTTTGCTATAAAGCTAAATGGGCTTAAAGCCTTCAGAGATAATGTATTCCTGTATCAGAGTATTTATGAACGAGTAAAGATATTCTGGTTTGGCCCGAGTCCCACGCCTCTAAGCTCCACACATTAAAACCATGTTTTTTATTTCTTTACTTTTCCTAATATTCATCCTGTAATGGTTGCCTCTGATTAATGTCCTTGCGTTCTCTGAGCCCCAGAAAGTGGTTTAGTTTTCCTAGGACATTGTAACAATAGTGTGATTTACAGAGCAATTCATTGGAGCCAGGGGGCAATGTAATATAACAACGCATTTTTCAGAGGCACTCTGGAGGCTGTGTCGTTGCCACAAATGTAGAACCACGGGTAGAAAAAGCTGAGGTGCACACAACGTGGGAACCAAGGTCAACTCACTGACGAAGCAAAAGGCACAGAAGGTCATTCTGCATCCTCAGATGTCTAGAAGAGACGGTAGCCCAGGAAAACCCAAGGCACTAGAAAAGCTGGCAAGGTGGGGGCTGGGGGGGCCTCTCCTTCCTGGGATTCTAATCTAAGATAGTGGTGTTAATTTTTAGTTATATCAGCTACATGGAGCAATTGATTGACACCACTGTTTCACCTGCATCGGGCTGAATACAGTGCCCCAATTCACTGCCTCTCCTATGATCTAGCCCTCAAGAGTCAGCATTAGTGACTCACTCACCAGTGTGTGCCCGTGCTGGTGACATTGTGCAAAGCTAGTGGTTGGTTTTCTTTCTTTTTTTTTTTTCAGAGCAGACATGCTTTCCATCATTTCAAAGCCAGTTTTCAAATCCTGGAGAGATTTAACAGGAAGTTCTGCTTGTTAGGAACCATTTCCTCTTCAGTGCCTGCCTGGCCAACTACACATAGCCAACCCAGGGTGCACAGGAACACAGCTTCCTGTGGCCTCGTGAGTTATTGGGCAGCTCCACGCCAGAGAGACTTGATCATTAGCCCCAGCCAGGAGCAGTGGGTGACTTCTGGACTTTCACCAAAAGCCAGCCTTCCCAGTGCAATAAGCAGCCACCTATGGAGGATCATGTATCTGATCAAGGTTATATATATACATATATATGTATATACATACATATATATATGTATATATATGTATATAATTTTTTTTCCTTATTGACAGCTCAGATTCCCAGACTGTAACAGGCAAGATTTAGGGCTGGAAAGATGGTTCAGTAGTTAAGAGTACTGGCTGTTCTTCCAGAGGATCAGGGTTCAATTCCCAGCACCCACATGGCAGCTCACACTGCCTATAACTCCAGTTCCAGGGGATCGGACACCTCATACAGACATGCATGCAGGCAAAACAACAATGCACAGAAAACGTAAATGCATCATTTTTTTTAAAGAGCAGGACTGAAGGGGGGACTCTAAGTCACCCAGGGAGTAACTCTTGATTAAACAGTCACTGTGTATCTAGAATTGTCCCTGCTGTCCCTTCTTACCAGAGGAAGTCAGTCACACAAGGGCCTGCGAACCACATTTCTAGGAAAGGGGTAACAGTGCTGGACTGTGAGGCATCGTCCATCGGGGTAATTGAAGTTGTTGAATCCTCTTGAGGTCAAAATACAAAACCATGGGGCTGGAAGAGGTGACTCAGAGGTTAAGAGCACTGACTGCTCTTCCAGGGGTCCTGAGTTCAATTCCCAGCAACCACATGGTGGCTCACAACCATCTACAATTCAGTCTGGTGCCCTCTTCTGGCCTGCAGGCAGAACACTGTATATGTAATACATAAACAAATCTTTATAAACAAACAAACAAAAGCACAGGTTTACTGTTTCCTATACTATGGTTACGTTTGGAAGTAATAGAGAGGTCCACAGGTTGAGTTGTTTTTCCTTCTGGATATTTAACAGGTAAAAGTGGGGCGGGTTGCCCGCCAGAACGTTCAGTGCTGTATGGCGGCCGTCCTTCAAGATAGTGCAATGACCCCTGCTTCCTGCTAGTCACACTCATGTGGCTCTCACATCATACAAGAACTGGGTGGTTTGACCAAAAATGCAGCAGAAACCATGGTATTTCCATGTCTGCGGTTACGTCATAAAGGACACTGTAGCTTCTCTCTGAGACTCTCTGTCTCTTTGCCCAACCCTCTCTGGAGCACTCAGCCAAGCAGCTGCCACGCTAGTCTTACATCAACCACAGGTAGGGGCCCACAAGGACAGGAACTGAGGCTTCCTACCGCTGACTGGCCTGGTGGGAAGTTTGGACGTGGATTCTCCCGTCCAGCCAAATCCTCAGATGACTGAGCCCCTTGTGGAGAGCTTGCCTGCAACTTCTCTTACAGACCCTGAGCCAGAACCACCTGGCAAAACTGTCCCTGCTTTTGTGACCCTCCAGACCCACATGAAGTGATTCATGTGAGTGGTTTTAAGCCATGGTCCCTGGGCCACCATTCCTTCCCTGCTGCCCCAGCCCTGCCTCGTCCTCTTCAGGCTCAGCAGAGCCAAAACATCTGGCTGCCGTGCTCTTTCATTCGGGACTAAATTCCTGCCAGTTCTTTCAAATTCTACATTGTCAGAACTCGGTGACCAAGTCAGCCTGGGTTGCTCGTCTGGAGCAACCTGAGATCTTCCTGAACGGGTGCTCCGAATAATGGCACTGTGTACATACAAGCTTGGGCTTTCAGCTTTCTGGTTCAACATGACCCAGGGTCCCCTGTGTGGTTCGTGACAACCACCAGCTAGAAAAAGAAAATATGCAAAGCAAACACTCCCACCCTCCTCTCCTATAGTGGCCACAGGAGCACAAAATGCTCATCTACGGGACCTTCCATGGCATTTGAAATTGAGGTAACGGTCCGAACTGGAGTCGTGAAGCTGCCCAGAGGCATTATGGGGGAGCCTGGCCATTAGCAAAGCTAAGAGCTGATGATGCTGTCAGAGTGGTGGACTGGGTCAGGACTCGTCAGACGTTAGACAGACAGCAAAGCATGTAGGGAAACCCAGTGGACTATGGTGGAGAGAGAAGAACAGGGGCTCCATATCCCAGATGCCCTGCCTCATGGCAACTGCACAGTTACTGCTTTCCCAGGATCCTTTGCTCCAGAGAAAGATAAAGCGTGGGTGGGGAGGGGCATTTGGAACTCCATAAAAGCACCACCACTGGAGTCATCATGCCTGGAGTGAACTCTTTTTTCAACTTTTGGTCTAGCCTCTTCCCACTTGTCCTTGGATGTTCGTCTAGCCTCTATCCTCAGTTGTCCTTGGATCTTGGTCTAGCCTCTATACTCACTTGTCTTTGGATCCTTGTTCTAGTTTGCCTGGATTATAACACTTGCCTAATTCCTGGTGATCTGAATTATTTTTCCAAAACAAAGATTTGATCACAAAATAACCTTTGCTCAGAAACATTGCCTCCTGGATCTAGTCTAAGCTCCTGAGCATCATTGGCAGAGTTCTCTTAGTTCCGTTATTGGAAAATTAGAATAAGCTTTGCATGCACTGGGCAAAGACGGATTGGAAAAGTTGACCACATAAGTCTATGTTTTCTCCTTCATATAATGAGATAATAATCCTGGCCTCTTGCAGAGTCTGGTATTAGTAGGCACACCAAAAATAACTGTTGAATAGCACATATGTGATTATATTTCATATGTGGTAGTGTTATAGTAAGTTTGGGTATTATTATCTATTATCTATTATTATTATTATTTTGTGATGTCTCATACAATCTAGGCAACTTGAGAGCATGTTCATTCCAGCATATTACCTGGCCCAAATTTCCTTAACTCTCTTTTCCTTAGGTTAGCTGTAATTGGTCTTTATTGTTGGTCAGTGTTTTCTGACTGTGTGCTGAAGTGTGGTGTTTTGTTTTCTATATGTGTCCTGACTCAAAGTGACACACCTACCTCCAAAGTCCTAGTAGAGAGAATCTTGGCATTCCTGGCATGGTCTGGCCTAACATACAAAGTGCTATTAATGTCTAGTGGATGCTAGCCTATCAGAGAATTGGCCACCATCCACTCCAGTGATGTGCATAAGCCTTCTAACTATCTCAGTCTATGCATACTCCAGCCTCACAGCAGTCATTTTATCTTATTTATCTTTTTAAAAAATTAAATGATTTATTTATTCTTATTTTATGTGCATTAGCGTTTTGCCTGCATGTATGTCTGTATGAGGGTGTCAGATGCCCTAGAACTGAAGTTATAGATACTGGTGGGTCACCATGTGGGTGCTGGAAATTGAACCTGGGTCTTTTGGAAGAGCAGCCAGTGCTCTTAACTGCAGAGCCATCTCTCCAGCCCCCCAGTCATTTTATTTTTACACCCTGGGGATTTAGTTAATCTATTCTTTCTGCTTGATGTTTCCTTCTCATTCCTCCCCATAGAAGCTCTGTTCATCCTTCAAAGCTCAGCTGTCACCCCAAAGAATAACAGTAGACGTTAGACAATATAGTGGGCTAAAATGTCCAACAGGACTCTTTAGGGAAATGCAAATCAAAGGCACAGAAACATAACACCTCACTCCTGTTAGGGTGGCTGCTATCAAAAGAGACAAAACTACAAATAACAAAAACCAGGCAAAAAACAACAAAAACAGGAAATAACAAGTTGGCAAGGAAATGGAGTGTTCCATTGGTGGGAATGTAAAAATAGTGCAGGTGGTTGCTATGGAGAATACTATGGTTGTCATAGAAAGGTTGGTGGGGGGGTGGGGAGGAGAAAGACCTGTGATTCTACCGTCGATATGCACATCCGAAACAACTGAAGTTGGTGTCTTGAAGATGTGTCTGTACACCTATGTTCTCAGCAGCAATAGTTAAAAAAAAAAGATAAATTAGCTAAATTGCTAAAGGTGAATGGATGAGCAAGATATGGTAGACACGGACACTACAGAGTTACTTGGCCTGAAAAGAGAAGGGCATGCTGATGTATGCTACCCCACGAATGAGACTTGAAGGCATTATGCTAAGCGAAACAAGCCCATCACAGAAAGGCAAATACTCTAGGAGCCCATTTGTTTGTGGCACCTGGAGCAGTAAAGTCTGTGGAGACACAAAGTGAGAGGGTGGTTGCTACGGACCGGCAGGAATGAGCCAGGGAGTTATTGTTTAATGGGTACAGGGTTTCAATTCTGCAAGATGGGTGGTGGAGACGGTTGCTCAAACGTAGGCACTTAATGCCACTCAACTGTGTAATTAAATGGTTAAGATGCTGTATTTTATATTGCATGTATTTTACCACAATAAAACATATATGCACCCCTCCCAAGGTCACTCAGCATTTATAAGCTACCGCTCCAGGAAACCAGGACTCTGAACCTGTAATATATGGTAAATAATAAAATACCCCACAATAATTTCTTTCCAGGGAAATCAAATTTTCAGTAAGTCTATTTAAATAATTATACCTACATCTGTATCCCAGAACTCAGGAGGCTGAAGCAGGAGGGATGAGTGGGAGGCCAGCTTGGGGTACCTAGCAAGACAGGCCTAAAAACCAAACCAAAATAAACAGAAGCCTGGTGACAGAAGCCTGGCATTGTCACCATTTCTGTGTGCTTTTGTGGTACTCAAGATTTGGTGTTGGTAAATTATCATCCGAGAAACTTAAAGCACATCTTTCTGAGCCTTGCTCCCTGAGACTCTGACTAGACACTCCAAGAGGAAGCCTGGGGAATCTTGATTTTTAGCAAGTTTACTGACCCATGAAGATTCAGGATCATTTTTCTGGGGTATGCCTGTGTAGTGGTTCTCAACCTTCCTGATGATGTGATCCTTTAGCCCAGCCATAAAATTATTTTGTTGCTGCTTTATAACTGTAATTTTGCTACTGTTATGAATTGCAAATATTTGATATGTAGGATATGTGGCCCCCATGGGGTCACAACCCACAGGCTGAGAACCACTGTAGGCATAGATCATGAAACAGATATATTTGGCCCTTTTCACTATTCCAGGCCTGTCCTCCTACACCTGGCTTTGCACTGCAAAAGGGTTGTGCTCCAGGTATCTGTATCCTACACAGCGCCAAGTCTACACACGGCGAGCTTCATGTGGGCACTTCACTCAGTAACTTGTTTGTGCAATAGGACAAGGTATTCCCACTTCTGGTTTGGGTGGGCTTTGAGGTTGCTGGAGATCCTCAGAACCCGCAGAGTGAGGGTGGGTAGAGACTGGGAATTTGTCCACAGCAATAACTCCAGTCCTGAAATACTGAGAGAGAGAAACAGGAGAGAAAAACAACCATAAGAGCCAGGAAGGTCCCAACTTTTCTGAGTGCTTTAAAGTAGCTTCGTGGAAGCCCCTGCCAGAGACGCAGCCTGGGGGTCTGCCAGCTCTCAATCATGCACAGGGCCTTTCTGTGAGGAAGCAAGAGTGAGTAATAATTCTGGTTGGCAAGGCTGTTCTCAGTGAGTCCAGAAGCCTGGCTCTCAATCCCTCTATTTCCCATATGCTGTGTGTGCTGGCACCACACGGGCGTTAGTGAGGGGAAGTGTGTGTGCCTTGGGCTCTGGTACCCTGGCCTCAAACACCATTCTTTCCAGGGGTCTCCACCACAATGCGGCCACTAGCAGAGCCAATTAGGCTCCTTCCCAAAAGTCAGTCTACTGCTCCAAGCCAAAAGGTAAGGCAAATCCCCACTGCTGCATCTTGGGGCTCACAAAACCACCTTTCTTTGCTTTACCCCGATACCAGGTCTGGGAGCTTCAAGGCCTGAAACTAAAAGAAAAAAAGTTATCGGGGAGGGTGACCCAATAGCAAAAGGATGCAAAGGATCTTCTTATTAATAGCCCATCAGCACCCGATTGTAATGTTTGCACTTTATTTGGGTCTTATCATATAAAGCTTTTATAGGAAGCCAGAGGTCAGGTTTCCCAAGCTGAGTTCAGCAAGCTTCCTTCTGTAGGAGTCAGTAAAAGCTCTACCAGAGGCACAATAGTCTTCATTAAAGCCACCAGGAGCTGGTGTGCTGATGTTTTCTGGTACATGGGAGACAGCAGAATTATGAATGCAAGGCCAGCCTGAGCTACATAGCAAGAGTTTGTCACAAACCAATAGACCATTATTAGGGAGCCTCCTGCTACACAGCTGGCTCCCAAGCCATTCTGGCAGAGGCATGGACTAGTCATACCCATAGGAGGGACCAGAACTGATGAGGCTATCAGCTTTGGTGTGCCTGCAAAGGAGTAGTATGTCAACACTTAATCACAGCACTACAGTGGTACCCAGACAGATGTCCCAAGCTATAGAGGAGGAAACTAAGATGTAGGAAAATGGCAAAGCTGGAGCTCAATCCTGTTCTTTGGTTTCCATCCCAGAATGTTTTCTGCTGAACCCATTGTCATCCAGTTTGTTTGACTCTAATCAACTTCTCTACATCACTTTTTGTGACTTAGTAATTCTTTAATTATTCAACCACCTCTCCTTCCCTGCCTGACAATCATGGGACAGGTGGAATTTGTAGTAGCTACGGAATACCAGTGTTGACCAGTTTGGGGTCATGGGGGAAGGTCAACCCTAAAATTATGCCACATAAGCAATAACTGAGTCATTCTAATTCCTAAAAGAGAAAAGGCAATGTGGAAACCCCATCAACCTGAGGCTGCCTTTGGCGCCTGTGATACTCCATACATGGCAAGTTTTAACCCTTCCTTTTGGGCAGGCTTCTGCAATCCCAGCGCAAAAATCTGCTTAAGAATTAAGTAAATAAGAATGTGGATATGTGGAAAAAGATGTGGTTTCAAGGGATGCTTGCATAATATCTCGTCAATACGGAACTATCAGAACCAACGGTGGGGTCTAAAGAAATAGCCTAGACATTTTCCCCAGCGGTTCTACATCTGGGAAGCGTCTGTGGGAGAGTAGATGATGCGCTCCCCACAAGGGCGGATGGGATTCCTGGAAACGAGGTTAGACCACAGATTGCTGAAGCAACAGGGCTGGCCATGACCATTCGCTCCCAGCCAGCGTGAGAACTACTGTAGGAAAATACTGTGCAGTACATCCCGATAGAAGCCTTTCTGTTCCTGGCATCTTTCTGGGGTTGTACTCTGGTTAGCAGGTGAGCATGGACCACAGCCCTCTGCTGTGAGGTTTGCTCCTGTAAAATGAAGTTGGGTGGAGGGAAACAGGTCTTGGAAACTGCTGGCTTGTTTGCCAGCCCTGCCTCAAAGGCAGCCATTGGCTCTGCTGGAGCTAGGAGGAAGGGCCACACTGTTTCTTTGACAGAGACAAGCTGGTATTGCCACATCTCATCCTTTTGGAAGGCCAGGAAGAGCAGAGAGGCCTTTCTTCAATGAATTCCTAATCTCCATTTAAAATCTTAGAGCTTGGATGGAGAAACAGGGAGGAACGGAAAACAAAATTCAGTTTAGAGCTTCAGGAGCAACTGTGACAAGTTGTTCCAAGGTCAGGGGAAAAAAGCTCCCAAGGAATCTGTTGTCCATGATTCAGAGCCACAGGGATTAAATTTCCCGTTAAATACACATGTTTGGAAATTAAAGGGAAAAGTGCCTGGGACAAGACATGTTTGGGTTTCTGTCAAACGCAGACCTTTGGAAAGCAGTTTAGAAGACAGGATATGGCTTCTTGGTACTCCGTCTCCCGTCTGCACATTTGTTTACAAATGTCCCATGCTCAGGCCTGTTCTGCATTCTGGTAACGGTCAGATGTGCATGTGTCTCCTTTTGTAGGAACTTCAGTTCATGGACTAAGATCGTTTCAGGGGTTTAGAAGTCTCCACACATTTCATCTGACACTGGAGAACTGGCCCCAGGAAAAGACATTACAAATCATTAAATGTATCCCTGCGCTATAGTTGGCACCAAGGCCCAAAGTGTTGACCAGTTTCTTAAAGACCCCTGAGAGGGAAACCATAGGTCCCGTCACCAAAATTCTAGACAATTCCCCGAAGCTCATTTGCTTGCTCTACAGCTCTCCATCACAATGCTGTCATCCTTACTCAGTCCTCCACAGATCATGATGGACCCCCAAGCGACAAAGGCCCCCTGTCTCTCTGTTCCCCTGGCCACCCCATTCCCAGTCTCTCTAGTCTTCTCCTCCTGTACTCTTCTCCCATCCTAGCACACCCAGAACCTCCTTCTTTCTTACTGCAACCTTCTCATCTGCCTTCCAGGATCGATTCTTTCTTTTCACTTTTTGGGGTTCAGGGGTTGTGTCCTGGACCTTAAAGACACCAAGTACATGCTATACTGTTGAGTTACATCTCCAGGGTTCAGTTTCCCCAGGCACACCCATTAGTGGTTCTTTAGGGAAGGGTTTGTCAGTAGTAACTATAGTCAGGAGTAAATTTATCTTTTACTTTAGAAAATACCTATACTTTACTCTCAGAGGGAAACGGTAGTTTCTCTGAGCTGGAGGTTGATAGTTATAGTCCCGCAGCACCTTGAAGACGCTTCATCTTCCCAGCTGCCCTCATTTGGGGTCACTGAGAGGATCCTGGCTATAAGCCCACTTATCCTGTCTTTGTTAGGCGATCTGTCTTACTTCTCTGATTGCTTTAAAGATTTTTGGCTTTGGCTTTGATGTTTTTGCATTTTACTGTATGTAATAGGTATAGTTATGGACTTGTTTTTATTGATCTTGCAGAGGACCCATTGTGATTCTTTGAACAGTAATTTTATTCTTACTAATATGGGGTCATCCTCATTAATAAGGATAGTCACATGCATTGCGTGTTTCTGTGTAATGGGCTTCACCTGTGTGATGTCATTTGCTATTTGTTTCTCATAAGAACTCTAGGCCTGTTTTGCTACTAAGGGAATTGGGTCACAAGGAAGTTATTCCTTGTTCAAGGTCATACAGCAATTGTCTGGGACAGTTTTAGAATCCAGATATCATGTTTTTTTGTTTTGTTTTGTTCTTTTGCTTTGTTTTTCAAGATAGGGTTTCTCTTCGTAACAGGCTTAGCTGTCCTAGAACTCTCTTTGTAGACCAGGCTGTCCTCAAACTCCCGGAGATCTGCCTGCCTCTGCCTCCCGAGTTCTGGGATTAAAGGCATGCCCCACCCCTGGCCAGATACTAGATTTTTAATAGTGTTTCTTCTCTTTTTCCTGCTTTTCTCTTTCTGGTACTCCTGTAAAACATATATGCTATTCTTTTTTATTGTCTTTGTTTTTATAACCTGTTTTTCATGTATTCACTCTCTTTGTTCCTAAATGGAGTATTCAAGATAATTCTTTAGCTCTCTTCTGTCTCGATAATTCTCTCACCCGAGTGTCTAACATGTTATCTAACCCACTGAACTTCTAATATCAGGAAGAGTGTTATTTTATTTCTACAAATTCCTCTTGTCTCATTTTAGCTGTTCCTGTTCTTTTAAAAAGTAGAATATCAGCCAGGTGGTGGCAAACAGGCCTTTAATCCCAGCACTTGGGAGACAGAGGCAGATGAATCTCAGTGAGTCTGAGACCCCCCCAGAGCGAGTTCCAGGACAGCCAGGACTGTTACACAGAGAAGCCCTGTCCTGGGGGTGGGGGGAAGGGAGGAAATAGAATGTCTCTCCTTGATGTTTAAAATCATCTGAAAACACAAACTTCATTATGTTCAACAGTTCTGCTACTGGAGGCTGTGGCAAACTTAGTCTGGCTGTTTATTTTGACTGCAGACTATTGTATATGGTGGCTTAGAGTGCTTTGCATTTATAGACTTTATAGTTTTTCCTTTCCATAAGCCAGGCTTTACTTCCTTTCCTGTATGAATCCTCTGTGGCCAGCAGTGTTGCAGCTTAAGTGAAGGGTGGTTTTCGGTTCGCTCCTGCCAGCATCCTCAGGGTAGAACTGACTAAGAACCACCACTTCAAGCTGTTTCCTGACTTGGGGTTTCTTTCTGATGAAGAAACGGGCATTTGGACTCTATATCTGTGTCAGGACATGGTGGGGTTTTATTTTTAAGGAAACCAGACTCTGTCCCTTTGCAGATGAACAGATCATCCTCTTTGGTATCTTCCTGGTCGCTGTCTGAGCTGTGTCGTGGGAAGTGAGTTACAACCTCTCATTTTACCTAGGTCGGGAGCTCATCCCGCATGCTCACAGGGTCATTACCAGATCTGCTTTCTCTGGTCAGCGTGAATACCAGAGCCTGCTTCTCCATCTAGTTTACATCTCAACACTTGGGAGTTCCTTTTGTACGTGGCAAGCTCACCTATGTATTAATTACTGCCTTAACTTTTTCTTTCTTTTTTCACAGCAGTTACATTCCTATTGCTGTGACAAAACACCATGACCAAGGCAGCTTATAAAAGAAAGTGTTTAGCTGAACTTCTGGTTTCAGAGACCCAGAGTACATGATGGAGGAGCAAAGATGGTAGGGATAGCTGGGAGCTCTCATCTCAGTCTGCACGTAGGAGGCAGAGAGACGGCACACTGGAAATGGCACGCATCTTTTGAAACCTCCAAGCCCACCCCCAGTGACACACCCCCTTCTAACAAGGTCACATCTCCTCATCCTTCCCAAACAGTCCACCAGCTGGGGTCCAAGAATTCAAATATATGAGCCTATGGGAGCCAATCTCATTCACACTATCACATTCAACTCCCTGGCCCCCATAGGTTTGTGGTCATATCATCATGCAAAAGACATTTAGCCCAACCTCAAAAGTCCACATGGGTTTTCAGTCTCAAGACTGTTTAAAGTCCAAAGTCTCTTCTGAGACTCGAGACTATCTCTTCACTGTTACCCCACGAAAAAATCAAAATGCAAATTACATACTTCCAACATAATTAGCACAGAACGTATGTTACCATTTCCAAAGGTAGGAATTGGAGGAGCATGTTGAAGAAATTCTGGGTCAAAACTAGACTGAAACCCAGAAAAGCACACTCTAAATCTTACATCTCCACTTCCAATGCCAACAAACTTAGATGTCTCTTCCCTTCTGGCTTTGCTCACAACATTTCTCTTTCTCTTGAGTTGGTTGTACTCATCTGCAACTCTCTTTGGCAGACATCCTATATCACCTGGTGGGATAGCCCACTTACAGTGCTCCACCATTTTTCTACTCCAAAATCTCAAAAATTTTCACATTTATTCAAAAACAGCAGGGTAGGGCCTGTCATAGGAGTGTCCTACTCCTGGTACTAACTTCTGTAGTAGTTGCTTTTTATTGCTGTGACAAAACATCATGGCAAAGGCAACATAATACATTTTTTAAAAATAATTGGGGTTATGGTTTCAGAGGGGTAGAGTCCGTGATGGAGGAGCAAAGGCGTGGTGAAAGGTAAGGCGGAGAGTTCACATCTCGATTCAAATGCAAATGGGAGGAGGAAGAGCGGGCAAAGTTCATCTGGGAGTGGCACAGGTCTTCTGAGACCTCAAACCCCTCTCTCAGTGGTGCACCTCCCCCAACAAGGCCACACCTCTTTTTTTAACTTTATTATTTTTTTCTTTTTTTATATAATTATTTATTTTTATTTAAATTAGAAACAATTTGTTTCACATGTCAATCCCAGCAATCTCTCCTTCCTCTCCTCCCTCATCCTCCCCACCAGGTCCACCCACCCAATGGTGAGGCCCTCCATGGTGGATCTCCAGTGACTGTCATTTCATCTAGGGCAGGGCCTAGGCCCTCCCCCAAGAGTCCCGGCTGAGAGAGCCTCCCATATTGTGGCATGGGCACTCAAAGTCTATTTATACACCAGGGATAAATACTACCCAAGGCCCCATAGATTACCTAGGCCTCCTCACTGACACTCATATTCAGGGGGTCTGGGTCAGTCCCATGCTTTCCATACAACCATCAATATGGAGTCCAAGAGATCCCCCTTGTTCAGGTCAACTGTGGGTTAAACCAGCCCACTCTTAACTCCTTTGCCCATCAGTTCTCTCTTTCTGACACTGGATTCCAGGAGTTCAGTTCAGTGTTTGTCTGTGGGTATCTGCCTCTGCTTTCATCAGTCGCTGGATGAAGGTTCTGTTTCCTAGACTCTCTTAGAGTAGGATTGTATGCTGGCACTCCCCTGATTCATGTCTAAAATCCATAAATGAGTGACTACATACCATGTTTCTCTTTTTGTGACTGGGTTACCTCACTCAGGATGGTTTCTTCTAGTGATGTCCATTTAAGGCCACACCTCTTAATCCTACCCATACTGCTCTGCCAGCTGGAGATCAAATATTTAAACATATGAACCTAGGGGGTCATTCTCATCCAAGCCACCACACTTACTTAATTTATTTTTAAATTGTTATGAGATCCATGTAACCCCTTAGCTTTTTAAAACTCAGTGGCACCGCTTACATTTGTGGTATGGAATAACATCACCACCATCCATTCGAAGAACTGCTTTCATCTTGCAAAACTGAAACTCCTTGATCCTTAAGCAAAAAGTTGTCTTCTCCTCCTCACCAGACCCAGGAAATCATCCTTTAACTTTCCATCTCTGTAGACCTAACTACTCTAGGCACTATAGGAACCATACGGTGTTTCTCTTTTGATGATGATATGTCATTTAGCAAAGTATCTTCAAGGTCCATCAATGTGTTAGAATTTCCCTCCTTTTTAAGACCGAAGTAGAGTGATCAATATGTAGTGTGTGTGTGTGTGTGTGTGTGTGTGTGTGTGTGTGTGTGTTTGTATTTTAGCCATCAACTGGATAAATCTTGTGACTATTTTGGAAAATACTTTATGCAGCATGGCATACAAACATCTCTTTGCGTCCCTGAGTTTAATTCTTTGGAATATATACCCAGAAATAGAATTGCTAGATCATATAGTAACTCAATTTAATTTTTTGAAGAGCTGTCATTCCATTTTCCATTGCAGCCCTACCATTTTCTATCCCCACAAACATTGTATACATTTCAACTTCTCTCCCTCCTCGCCTATAGCTATTATTGTCTATGGGTATTTGCTCTTCTGTTTTGTTCATAGTTGTAATGAAAATGAAGTAGTATCTGGTGTGGTTTGGGTTTGAATTTCTCTAATGACTAGTTTCTTGTTACGTTCTTGTTGGCTGGTTGTATATCTTTGGAAAAATGTTTATTCCATTCTTCTGCCATTTTTAAGATTAGGTTATTGTGTGTGTGTGTGTGTGTGTGTGTGTGTGTGTGTGTGTGTGTGTTCATAGTTGCCCATGAGCCTAAAATGTTTTCTATGTTTTAAAAGATTTCTAGGCTCCCCCAACCTCAATAATTAATCAAGAAAATGCCATGTAAACTGGCCTACAGGCCAATCTTATGGAGCTTCCTCTTCTCAGAAAAGTCTAGCTTGTGTCAAGTTGATGAAAAGTTAACCAGTGCACCCCAATAGTCTCTCCACACACCTGTTTTCACGTGTGGTTACAAAAAACCCCATTTTGCTTTCTAACTCTTCCTGTTCAATCAGCAAGCGAAGGACAGGAACTGTGGCTCATCCGACTCAGCACCCTGCACAGGATTTGGCACAAAGGAAGTACACAATAAATGTTAATGGAATGGAATGGAATTGCCCAAGGTCGCTCAACCAGCTAGTGGCAAAGTCTAGATTAAAACTCATTCCCCTTGATTAGCACCCCAGTGTCCTCTATATCATTATAGCAATGTCCATGAATGGCTGCTATTGCCCAACTGTGAGCTATTTCAGCAAGGCCGTGTGTGTGTGTGTGTGTGTGTGTGTGTGTGTGTGTGTGTGTGTGTGTGTGTAGGAAGGAGCACTGCCTCCTATTGTTAGATGAGAAAGTTACATTATGAGGACCCAATGGGACAATGCTTGTCCATACCCGTGGTGGAATGAGAAGCACAGAGGAGAAGGATTAGCATTGGCATATGAGCCATTACTAACTTTCCATCTTTAGCAATAGATTAGAGCATTCATTTCTGCTGTCATTTCAAAACCATCAAAAGAAGACTTAGCATTTCTTTCACCCACAATCCTGGAGGCCAGTCAGTAGTGGATGCAGACTCCTACATAGCTAGAGGAGATAGCATCTTCCTGGGATAATGTACTCTCTGTTCGTGCTAATGAGACCGTCTCATCCTGTGGTGATGAATCTCTAGTTAGTCATTTTCCCAAGTATGTGTGAATCCCAGAGATGGAGTACATCTAAACACCAGAGCTATAAAAGCCTTACATGGTAGGAGTTTTCCAAAGACCTCATGAGATAAGGAAATTGGCCCCATTAAAAAACTCATAAAGGGGCTGGAGAGATGGCTCAGTAGTTGACAATACTGGCTGCTCTTCCAGAGGACCTGGGTTTGATTCCCAGCACCCACATGGCAGTTCTCAACCATTCATAACTCCAGTTTCAGGGGATCCAATGCCTTCCTCTGACCTCTGAGGTTACCAGCCACATACCAGGTACACAGACATACATGCAGACAAAACACCTATGTACGAAATCTAAAAATAAAGACATGATTTTTTTTGTTTTATTTTTTGAGATAAGGTTTCTCTGTAGCTTTGGAGCCTGTCCTGGAAGCTTCTCTGTAGATCAGGCTGGCATTGAACTCACAGAAATCCAACTGCCTCTGCTTCCCAAGTGCTGGGATTAAAGACACATGCCACCACTGCCTGGCTAAGACATATGTTTTTAAAAATCCTTAGAAAGTTCTGTGCTGGGGGCTGGAGAGATGGCTCAGCGGTTAAGAGCACTGACTGTTCTTCCAGAGGTCCTGAGTTCAGTTCCCGGCAACCACATGGTGGCTCACAACCACCTTGAATGAGATCTGGTGCCCTCCACTGGCATGCAGGCAGAAGACTTTATACACAATAAATAAATAAAATATTAAAAACAGAAAGTTCTGTGCTGGAGACTGTTGTGGGATATTTGAGCACTGTGTGAAGATACATTGCTGTGATTGGCGTAATAAAGAGCTAGGCAAGGACAAATAGGGGACTTTTGTACACAGAGAGAACTCTGGGATGAAGATGACTGAGCCAGCAGCCAGATGCAGAAGAAGCAGGATGGGCAGTACAGAGAGATGAGGTAACGAGCCATGGGACAGAACAGAGAGTAGAAATACGGTTAACTTAAGTTATAAGAACTGGTTAGGAACACGCCTAAGACCAAGCTTTCGTATTAATAATAAGTCCCCACGTCATTATTTGCTGGCTGGCAGTCCTGACAAGAAAGCGCTACTACAGGAGACATTCTAAGGACAGAAAGAAATCTTAGAAGAATGGAAAATAGTCTAGCAGAGATGACATATGAATAGGGAAGTTGGATACTCTCTATAAAGAATAAATCACCCATAAAGAAAACAAAGAGAGAAGCAATTAGACAGCGAGAATGAGAAAAGAAAGAAAATTAGGGGATAAATCCTATGGGATTCAATATCCAAACAATATGAAGTCTGAAAGGAAGGGAATCCTTCATGGACTCAAGTGCCAGGGCTTGTTTCCAGGTGGGATGGCTCACTGAGCACCTGGTGCAGCTGATGGGGGTAGCTATATTACCGTGGGGCTGCAGAAGGCTGGGTCAGGGAAGGATTCACCAAGGAGGAAGGGAGGGAGGGAGGTTGAGAGAGAGAGAGAGAGAGAGAGAGAGAGAGAGAGAGAGAGAGAGAGAGAGAGAGAGAGAGAGAGAGAGAGAAACTAGCTCAAGAGTCCAAACGGTTTTGGATTTTGTGTTAGGCCACAATAAAGAAATGACTTCAGAATTCCAAGGGAAATTATGTCCAGTCTGAAATTGTGTGTCTAACGGTAGTCTCCCAGAACAGCGTAACAGATTTCAAGATCTCACAGACTCCACTCTTGGGTGTACTTTCCTCAGAAATCCCTGGGTGATCAACTCCATAAAAACAAGGAAGAAAATAATAGAGGTATATACTACCCCTCAGAGGAACACAGGGAAAAAGGGGCCCCAACATAGTCAGGGTAGACTTGCCCAGGCTGGCTACCTGTGGAGGTTGTCAGTCAGGGATGGTCATTTCCTTAAGAGAATTCAGCCTACTGTGAGGGGAACGATTGGGACCTGATTTGGGGGCTGAATTCAGATACATACATAGAAAACTAACAAATAGAAGCCAGTTGGGGCTGGAGCTATACCTCCGTGATAGGACACATATCTAAGTGTAGACAGAAGTTTTTGTGTCCCGTGTCCAGTGTCGTTCCCATCCCCGTGTCCCCCACCCCCACCCCTCTGATCCCCCCCAGTCCCCCACCCCCATCCTGCAGCTGTTTGGTCCCAAATGAACACACAGAGGCTTATATTAATTATAAACTGTTTGGCCTATTGTTCAGACTTCTTTTTGGCTAGCTCCCTCTTAATTACTAATCCACAATTATTAATCTGTGTATCCCCAAATGGCCTCATCTTACTGGAAAATGTCCAGACCTCCTACCTTCCTGATGGTTACATGGCATCTCCCCTGCTACTCACTCTCTGGGACTGCACACACACACACACACACACACACACACACACACACACACACACACACACACCTTCATGCCTCACATAATATGAATATTAAGGTAACCAAATTACACCCATGTTGGGAAGCTGTGAGGTGTGTGCCTGGGGAGTGTGAGGTGTCACAAGGGCTGGGTGACCACAGAGGTCTGAGAGCATGAGTCTTACTTTCTGCCCTGTGAAACTGTCAGGAAATTAAAGTCCCCAAGTCAAGAAGTAACAGGATGAGCTGATAACCGAGAGTTAGGACAAATGCCAGATGAATCAGCTCTCAGACTTAGATCTGTTGTTTCTGAAACGGGAATGGCTTAGCTGTCAGTTATGCCTGGCTCTAACTATGACTTGTAGGGACTGTGTAACCAGTCAGTGGAAGGGCGTGTGCTTAGCCTGTTCGAGCCCCTCGGCTCTCTCCTCAATGCTGCAATAAATAAAGAGGCCTCTCTGCTTTCCCCGAGAATCACTTAGGGACTCAGAAATGATAGCACTGGAGCCCCTCCTCCATCAGGGCCTTACCTGGTTGATCTGCAGTGAAATCTAAACTTGGGGAATTTTAAAATACTTTCCCCACATCAGTGTGAGCCATTTTTGAGAACATGTCTCAGAGAAACAATCTTAAAAATAACTTTAAAGGAGATTCATAAACCAGGTATGGTGGTGCACGCCTTTAATCCCAGCACCAGGTAGGTGGAGGAGGCGAGATGTTATCTGAGAGTTCAAGGCCAACCCAGTCTACAGAGAGAGCTCCAGGACAGCTAGGACTACATAGAGTGGCTTTGTCTCAAACGCCTCCACCTCCCAAATAAAAAGAGATTCACATATGTGTAAGGGACATAGGATAGTTCTGGGCACCTTATCAGATATTAATAGCCCAGGGGAGATTGAAATAAATAAACAAAAAGAGATTCACATATGCATAAGGGACATAGGATAGTTCTGGGCACCTTATCAGATATTAACAGCCCAGGGGAGGTTGAAAAGAGTGGTAAACATTCTGAGAGCAGGCCTCCCTCATAAGCTCCAGATTTTTATCCACGAACAAACAACAAAACCCTACACATCAAACCAGGCATGTGATCAGGGTGGTTACCCCTTGGCTATATAGCAAGTTCCAGGCTAGCCTGGGCTTCATGAGACCCCCACCCCACCCATAAAAACAAACAAATGAAACAACAACAGCAAATACAAAGATCTCATGGTCAGCCTGAAATTCCCTGGATAGAGAAACATTACAGCAGCTCTTAAGGACCGGGCTTACGCACAAGTGCGAATGGTGTGCTCCCATCCTTCCCGAGTGTGCATGGTGAAGTGTGCTCCCAACCTTCCCGAGTGTGCATGGTGAAGTGTGCTCCCATCCTTCCCAATAAGGGCCAAAGGGCAGGAGAGAAGGAAGCATGGAGGTGTGTTTGGTTGAAAGAAAGACTTAAACTACCCCTGGTTGAACACAGACAAACAGCCCCTCGGCCCTTCTCTTCAGAAACTCATTCTGAGTCTACACATTCATTAGCGCTGCTGACTAGTTACTAATGGCTTTCAGAAGGGAGGCCTCGGTCTCCTATTTTGTTTTCTTGCCTCTAAGCTAAATAGAGCTGTGAGCCACATCCACAAGGAAGGTGGCTGCCTGCTACTCCGAGTTACCTTATAGGACCCTTAATTCCCGCCCTCTTTGCTGTCTACCCCGGCACTTTGCGGGTTATGCCCTCTCAAAGGCTGTGCCCCACAAAGTCTGTTTGCTTCTGCCGTCCGTCTCCCCTGGATACAGGAGCCTCCCGTTACTCATCACACGGTGTGATGCTTCGATTTGCTGCCGTTTGAACCAGACACTGACTGTCTCGCAGCGTTTAATCCTCTGAAGGACTGAAGGACGCAATTCGCGTGAGTGATGGCTCTTGCTAAGCGGCAGAGTCACCCTGTACGTCATGCCCGTTTTAAGATGATTCCCCTGTCTCCACTCCCATCCTGACTCAGAGATTAATGAATTGAGAAGTATGTTCTGGTGGCTTTAAACGGACTGCCTCCCGAGAAACGACAGTGCGTGCCTGTGATCTGTGGGAGTCTACAGGCTCAGCGGCTTGCCGCTGCTTTCTGCTCTGCTACACCACCAGCCTCCCCTGGACCATAAATCTCAGAAGCTGGAATCCTCTGCCCATGAGTGTGGCCCCTTTCCTTGTGGCATTTAAAGTCTGAGAAGCAAGAGACTCTTCTGAGAGTGGGGGGAGGGGCTGAAAATAAAATTGAACGCGAGGCCAGGCAGTGGTGGTGCATGCCTTTAATCCCAGCACTCAGGAGGCAGAGACTAGTGGATCTCTGTGAGTTTGAGGCCAGCCTGGTCTACAGAGTGAGATCCAGGACTGCTTCACAGAGAAACCTTGTCTTGATAAATAAATAAATGTGAATATTTGTTTGCCAGGAATAATTTTATTCTATCAATGTTATTTATACTCCATTACAATGAATATGGGGCTGATCCCAAAAAAAGTGACTTTTCGAGGAATTTAATTATTTCAAAAGTTCAACACAAAAATAAACTATCTCAGCCGGGCAGTGGTGGCGCATGCCTTTAATCCCAGCACTCGGGAGGCAGAGGCAGGCGGATCTCTGTGAGTTAGAGGCCAGGCTGGACTGACAGCCTCCAAAACAATACAGAGAAACCCGTCTCGTTAAAAATAAATAAATAAATAAATAAATAAATAAATAAACTATCTCAAAGAAGCCTACTTTGAGTGTGTGTGTGTCTGTCTGTGTATGTGTGTGTGTGTGTGTGTGTGTGTGTGTCTGTGTGTGTGCGCTCATGTATGTTGTATGTCTGCATGTACCTGCCACGGCATGCCTGTGAAGGTCAGAGGATAGCCTTGGGTACAGATGCTCATTTGTTTGTGACAGTGTGCCCTTCCCACCACATACCTCTTTTTGTTTTGTTCACGTCTCCGTATGCCAAGCTAGACACCCTCCCTCACCAGCTTCCAGAGAGCCTCCTCCTCCCATTTCACTATAGGAGTGCTGGAATTGTACACATGTACTACCGGGCCAGGCTTTATGAAGTTCTGAGCTCCTACCCACCGAGCCATGTCCCCAGCAACCATCACATTTCTATTGGCATATTATTCTAGTGAGGAAATATTGGAGGATGGCTTCTTGGTACGGGCTAGCCTCGTGGGGACAAAGACATGGCTGGGTATAAGAAAGAGGTGTCCGGTTTTAGGAGGAGAGGTTGAGCTCTTCTGTAAAGAAGGGATCTTCATTGGAAGGCACTGGGCTGTTACAGAATTTCCTGCCCGGTTCCATAGCTACCTCACTCCAAAGAAATATACGGACGCTATATTAGTTATGAAACTGTTGGCCGTTGTTTTGAGCTTCTTATTGGCTAGCTCCGTCTTAATTATTTACCCATTTCTATCGATCTATGTATTGCCACAAGGCTGTGGCCTACCCGGTAATACCCAGCATGGTACCCTCCTGCAGCCTACAAGGTGACTCACACCACCTATGTTTCCCAAAATCCCCCTCCTCTCCTAGTCCCACCTATTCTATCTTGCTGCCCTAAGGGCCAACAGTGTTTTATTCATCAACCAATAAGATAAACATATACAGAAGACCATTCCCCATCACTGGGCTGACGGACCCAAGGATAGGGTTTTTCCCAGAGAAGGGAGAGTGTAGCTTACATATGTATGAAGGCATGAAAACATCCCGCACGGGCACCGGGTGAGGTTGCTCACCGGAAGCTGTATGGAGATGAAACTGAAAGATGGTTGGGAGTCTGAAACAGGAGACTCATATTTCCACTTGAAGGGTTTGGACGTCTTGGGTGGAACCTCAGGGGTGGTTTTCTACAGAAGGGTGTGTTGAGATGTGTTTACTGTGCGGGCTGTATGAGCGGAACACAGGCATTAAGGCTATCTGGAGGTTGGGCAGCAATTCAAGAAAGGATGACACTGGATTGTACTTGTTGAATAACAGAACCCCAATCCAAAGGAACCAACCATGTAGGGACTAGGCAGATAGCAGAGATGGAGTTAAGAAAGAGTAGAACCAGCTGGGCGGTGGTGTCGCACGCCTTTAGTCCCAGCACTCCGGAGGCAGGCGGATCTCTGTGAGTTCTAGGCCAGGCTGGACCGACAGCCTCCAAAACAATACAGAGAAACCCTGTCTCGTAAAAACTAAAAAAGAAAAAAAAAAGAAAGAGTAGAACCATGGAAATGGTCGAATGCCACCTACTTTCTTAATCAAAGTGTATGCAGTCTGAGAATTGCTCACACAGTAGCTGTGCCTAGGATCCTTATGCTCATTAACCACGGGGCTAGTGCCATGCTCCCTCATGTTTGGTGCAGGGATGAGGTAAAGCTCATCACAAAAACCCTGTGCAGCGGTGATGTTGACTCTGAGCTAAGAGGCAGATGGAGATTCTGGAGCCTGGAGCCTGTCTCAGGATTGGACAAAGGTATCCTGGGAGCTCCTGCTCCTTTCGCTGGTGCACTAACTGCATCCTGCTCAGTCCCCTCTCAAGCAGTAGCTCTGTGTCCTCCTTGTTAGAGCCGTGAATCTGAGTCAAGTAGCAGGTACCCACTGAGAGTTCCAGAAGTGTCCAGGTGTCCCGGCCCGCAGGACACTCATCGTGGGTCTGGTGGACACCTAGGAAAAAGATGGGGGGCAGGGGATACAAGAATGGACACCAAGACAAGAGTCTGATCAAGGAGACAACTTTATTCATCCCAAAGGGATTTATATAGAGGAAGGGAGGAGGGGAAGGAATGGCGGGGTGTGCTGTAGCTGCGATGAACCTGGCAGAGTGGAAGGTCAGTGGGATGGGTAGGGCATCCTGTGTCCTCTGGTAACCTAACTGCAGGCTCTAACTTTATCTTTCACATTCCACCTTCTATTAAGCCTACGCCCTAGATGAGCTGCAGGTCTGTTTCTGGAATTTGGCAGGTAGCAGGGTGGTCCCAAGTCACGTACTTTCTATGAGGGTCTTTTCTTATGAGTGTGTGAGGCAGCCGTACCTGGTTGATGGCCGGAGGTCCCTGACATCTGGGAAGAAAGAACGGGAGCAGAGACGTGTGCATAGTACTAGAAATAGTGATGGTTTATTAAAGAAGAGAAAGGCACTTACTCCCAGGAAGAGAGTGGCTTCAAAGCCAGGACAGGCCCCAGGCTCCAAAGGTCCTGAGTCCTGAGCTCATGACCCTCTGTGGTGTACACAGCGCGCTCCTCCGGTGACCCTCTGTGATGTACACAACACGCTCCTCCAGTGACCCTCTGTGATGTACACAGCACGCTCCTCCAGTGACCCTCTGTGATGCACACAGCGCGCTCCTCCGGTGTTTTGCCGTCACAACGCCTCCGGGTTTGTTGCAGTGCAGCCCTGGTGGGGTGGGTTTTCCACTTCTCCAGCCAACTGACTTCTTTCATATGTTAATCTAGATGTCCTTCTCCATCCTGAATCTGTCATGTTTGGGTTGCTAATAAAAAGTGAATGAAAGATGGATGAGGACAACCCCAGAAGAACCTACAGAAGTCCTTCCCTGTGTGGCCAGGGGCAAATTGCTTGTACCCTCTGATCTTTCAGTTAGTAATTTATTTATTTTTAAAGATTTATTTGTTTTTATGTGCAATGGTGTTTTGCCTGCGCGTATGTCTGTATGACACTGGAACTGGAATTATAGACAGTTGTGAGATGCCGCCATGTGGGTGCTGGGAATTGAACCCAGGACCTCTGAAAGAGCAACCAGTGCTCTTAACTTCTGAGCCTTCTCTCTAACCCTTTAAGTGAATAACTTTTCAAAGAAAACCTCCATTTCCTACCCAGCCTTGGTGAGGGCCCAGAGGGACAAGACCTGCAAACTGAGTTGCCCAGGAACCCAGAATAACAAAGAGAATGAAAAGTCTCCAGCCAGGACCCTTGATGGCTCAGAGAGTAGAGTTGTCATGAAATCTAATGACTTGAGCTCTGTCCCTAGGAAGGAGAGACTCAAGTCCCCTCCCTGCAAGTGGTCATCTGCTGCCCTGGCATGTGTCCTTCCCCCCCCAAAAAAACAACTAATGGATAAATAAATGTAATTAAAGCTTTAAAAATACTGGACAGTGGTGACACACACCTTTAATCCCAGCTCTTAGGAGGCAGAAACAGGAGGATCTCTGTGAGTTTGAGGCCAGCCTGGTCTACAGAGCCAATGCCAGAGAGGTTCCAAAGCTACACAGAGAAACCCTATCTCAAAAAAAAAATCTTTTAAAAAAGAAAAGGTTGTGGGGTGATAGGGTGATAGTGGTGCACTGTTGGGGAAGTCTTATGCTAATAAAGCACTGTCTGGCCAATAGGAATCTAGATAGGTGGGGCTAGGAATCCAGGAGGATTCTGGGTAGGAGAAACACAAGAGAGTCGACATGTAACGCCATGGGTAGGAGCCCGGAACTATTCTCCGGTAAGAAACATACTTAGATTAACAATTATGGGGTAATTACTTAAATCAGAGCTAGCCAGTAAGAGACAAGCAAGGCCAACAGCTTCATAATTAATACAGCGTCCTGTGTGATTATTTGGGGACTAGAATGTGGCAGAGCCCAGGCGGCTGGCGGGTGATAAACCAAAGTGGCTAGCAAAGAAAAAGCTTCCCTTAACAGTGCACACCTTTGATCCCAGCACTTGGGAGGCAGAGGCAGGCATCTCTCTGAGAGTTCGAGACCAGCCTGGTCTACAGAGCAAGTTCCAGGACAGCCTCCAATACAGAGAAACCCTGTCTCGAAAAAGAAGAAGAAGAAGGAGGAGGAGGAGGAGGAGGAGGAGGAGGAGGAGGAGGAGGAGGAGGAGGAGGAGGAGGAGGAGGAGGAGGAGGAGGAGGAGGAGGAGGAGGAGGAGGAGGAGGAGGAGGAGGAGGAGGAGGAGGAGGAGGAGGAGGAGGAAGAAGAAGAAGAAGAAGAAGAAGAAGAAGAAGAAGAAGAAGAAGAAGAAGAAGAAGAAGAAAGAAAGGAGGAAGGAAAGAAAGAAAGGTTTCAAGTCAGAGGAAAGTTCAGTGTCCTTATGGAGAGGCAGCTCATAGAATTCTTTAAATGTTGGACAATAGATAGGCACAGGGGTTCTGGGGGCTTGGAAAGAGTCCAGAGTTCTGTTAGGGCAGTGAGGAAATGCGTGTATGCTTGTCAAAATTCTTTGAGCTGTATGCTGAAGATTTGTACATATTTCTCTCTGTAAATTATCTGTTGCTTTTGTTTTGTTTTTCAAGACAGGGTTTCTTTATGTAGCCCTGGCTGTCCTGGCACTCGCTCTGCAGACCAGGCTGGCCTTGAACTCACAAAGATCTGCCTGCCTCTGCCTCCCAAGTGCTAGGACTAAAGGCGTGAGCCATCATCACCACTCAGCTGTAAGTTATCTTTATAAATAGAAAATTAAAAACACCCCAGCAGAAAGTGACTGCCCGTGATTTTGCAAATAGTGGAGAGAGCCACTGGGAAAGCTGTTGAGCCAGGGCAACTGTGGTCCTCTCTGTTCTGGACAAGAGGCTGTTGCTTCTTTTCCCATTGTGCAGCTGAAGCCTACAGTCCTTTCCTCCCTTCCTCCCTCCTTCCCTCCCTCCCTCTCTTCCTCCCTCCCTCCTTCCCTCCATCCCTCCATCCCCCCTTTCCTTTCTGTACTTATTTTTACTGTTGTCATTCTTTCTCCTCAAACATTGACTGTTTGTTTACTCTTTAAAAAAATAATGGTTCCCATTACAACATCTTCACAAAGTTTATCACCCACTTTGCTTGTTAAATTTGCCTTCCATTACCCTCCTGCTCCCGCACTTCCCAAACAGTTTCCCTTCCACTCTCCTAAGTGTTTTTAATGTGGACTCCACATACCAGAGTCGTCCTTTCTAGCCCTCGGATCCTGCTGGTTGCAACACACTTGGGGGATGTTTTTGGCTTTTAGAAACAAACAGGAAGATCTGACTGAGCCCAAGAGCGGAGGAAACTCAGAACCACAGCTGAAGAAATAATGGGAAACACAGCCCCAGGCAGAAGGGCAGACACGTTCCCCAGGAACTGCTGCAGCAGGGCCTGGGAATCTGGAAGGCATCACGCCGGAGCTTGGCTCACTGACTGGGGCCTTCTCCGAGATGTTTCTACAGTCGGGTATACATGTGCTGTTGCCACAGAAATCAAGCCCGGTGCCCATGTGCTCTCTGGGCCACACTGTCTGAGTTTGGCTACTTCCCTGAACACTGTCATTATAACCTCAGCTGTCCACAGCAAAACTGTCTACATCTCTTCCCTCTGCTCCACGGATCATTTTCTGGTGGAATGAACACTGGTCATCTAAGTGTTCGCTGGACACATAACTACACTTGTTGCATCCCAAGCAAGTGGGAAGTTTGGAACCTGAGAGGCCACACTTCCTGCAGAGAACCCTGGGGCACAGTCCTGCCCACACTTCCTGCAGAGAACCCTGGGGCACAGTCCTGCCCACACTTCCTGCAGAGAACCCTGGGGCACAGTCCTGCCCACAGCTCCCTGAGTCTCCAGAGTGGGAAGAAAAGAAACAAACTGGACACATTCAGCTCTTCCCCAGGAGCCAGAGCCTGACCCCACTGCTAATTCTCCTGGAAGCCACTGGAAAGCCACCTCCAGATTCCCTCATGTGTCCACTATAGTTAAGTAGATAACTCAGGAGTTTTAGAAAATGGCCAACATGAAAGTTAAGGGCCTCAGCAATGCAAAGGTTCACAGTTCCGTTCCCGTGTTCTGAAAATGGGACGCTTTCAGATAAAGCTACAGGAGAAACACTGCTTGCCAAGGCAAGAGGGGATGATGAGCCTGGATTCAGCGATGGCTGACTGCCAACCGGGTCCCACCAGGGTCATCATTCGGCATTCCAAGTCTTGTCCTCGGAGCCTTCCAGCACATGGCGCGGCAGCTCCCTCTTACATTAGCTCAGAAATATGGACTCCCTCTCCATCCTTCTGGGAGCTCTCGGTGTCTAGGGCTTCTTCTGGGTCACAGGCAGTCTCTGCCTTTCTCTGATAGGTTAAAGGGCTTAGCTCTCCTTTTATTGCCAGAATGTGAATCCTATAATCATTTTGCCCCCGCTGTTGAGTTAGCTGGCCCCACGAAGCAATGGTTTTCATCAGAGAAATACTGAGAGCGACAATGGTATTCGGGATGATGCCATGTCAAACCGAGGGAAAAGATTGTTCAGAAACAGTTACTGACTGATAGAAAATCATCTTGGCCTTTGGGGAATAGTAGATGAGTTCATAGCTTCCCGGGCCATGGACCTCCCCAGTAGTACAGGCTGCAAGCTCATCCCAGCGTAACTGTAACCCCCTTGCCTGCCTCCTCCTGCCTGCAACTTCAACCAATTGCAGTTCTGTGCCTCAGCTTGTATCTCAGCTGATTCACACACATGCATGGACGCCGGCAAGCGTGCACACAGATGCTCATCTGCAGCCGCTCTAGAATAGCAATTAAAGACTGCACCCAGTGTCATTAATGTCATCACACGGATTTACAAAGATTAACCTCAAATTGACAGTTTGATTCCTGGGATTTTGACCCTCTACGTGTTTGTGCAAACCTTCAGCTCACTTTACTCAGCTAATTACAGATGAATGGGCACTACCACAGTCTTCTGTTTCTTTCCCAGTTCGGGGATCCAGTTTGAGGACTGGTTTTGAAGTCATTGCCATAGACAGCATAGATGCCAAAGTGCCCGGTTTCCTACTTACCCCTGGTTAGCTGCCCCTAGAACATGTCTAAAATTATCCTCAATTCCAAGTTCTCTCTATACAATCAACCTCTCCAATATAATAGTTCTAAAACCTTTTCTTGATTTCTGCTTTTAATAAAGTACATTTAGAGAGGATATGAATTCCAGATTTGATTTCAGACTCTGGGGATGTGTATTCCTCTTCTGGAACGTGTATATCCGGTCCTGGGGAGAAAAGGGGGGGTGGGGGAGAGAGAGAGAGAGAGAGAGAGAGAGAGAGAGAGAGAGAATGAGAGAGAGAGAGAGAGATGAGAGAGAGAGAGAGAGAGAGAGAGAGAGAGAGAGAGAGAGAGAGAGAGAGAGAGAGAGAGAGAATGAGAGAGAGAGCGTGTCCACAGCATAACAAGCCTTCCTGGTACTGACTGTGTCCTTTACATGCTCAACATGTAGGGAGAGGCAAAGAAGCCTGGGATGTTGTTAAAGTTGTTAAAGTCAGGTAAGGAACACGCTGGAATGGGAGATGCCTCAGGCTGGTTGCCAGCTTCTTTCCCTTGCTAGTATGTTCTTTTTAGATAGGTGACAACTATGACCAATAAAAGTTTCCGTTTTAGTTGATACTTGGGAGAGAAAAAAGAAATGGAGAAAGGAGAGGGAGAGAGGAAGGGGGAAGAAAGAGGAACACTATCCTATCAGCTCCATGCTTCTGAGCACACTTGGCGTAATGAGTCTCCCCCAGGTACGACCTTGCCAGAGGCACGACTCCAGCCGTGGGATTCTCCAGGACAAAGGCTGGAGAAATGATCTCAGCTGTTGAATGCAGGAAACAGAAGGTGAGTTTCTGAGTCATAACACCCTCCATGTGAGTCCCGGGGCATCTCCCGTGGAGTTGGAGAGAAGCAGCCAGCAGGAGTGTGAAGCTGGGACAGGAAGCTTTGTCTCCTGTTGTGGGCTGGCTACCAGGGTGCCTTTGAGTTATCTCATTGCTCAGTGTTGGTTTCTGCATGTGAGAAGCAGGGACAGTACCTTAAACCCGCCTCATTTGTCTACTTTGCTGTCTTCTGGTTCAAATGAGCCTTTCTTGTGCTTGAAACGGAGGTCATGTGATGGCCTAGAGTAACCAAAGCAGACACCTCGAATTACAGGAGGGCTTTCAGAGACATTCTGATTTATCTTGAGATCCCATGTAACTGTGACATGGAAGATAAACTCAGTCTTCTTTCTAGTCTAGTCTCGGCCCCATCCTATGTTCTGGAACAGATTTCTTAGGCTAATTTTATCTTTTTTGGGAAAATGCTGGAATGTCATATGCCTGTGTTTTCCTTCTCTCACAAGCACGGACCCCTGGGCATATGACAGAGAGAGGGGCAGGCTTCATCCCATGTAGTATTTTCTGAATGCCCAGCACGTCTGATGGGGCGTGGCTGGTCAGGGCTGCCTGGGCCAACCACTCCGGATGTGCAGTGTGTCCCATCCCTTGGCATCCTGCCAGTGTTTGTACTGTAGACTATTTGTTGGCTAGCTTGTGGTTCTGAGTCAGAGCCCAAGCTCCTCTTTTCCCTCATCCCCTCTTCCTTATCCAAGTTCCAGCCTTGGTGCTGTGGGCTGCTGGGTTTGGCTGTGACTAGGAAGGTCAGGGCCCTAGCAATTGGTCTTGTAGCCTTTGGCCCCAGTACCATCTTGCCACCACCACAGACATCCTCTCTGGTAAATTCTGCAGTTGAACCCAACCAGAATCTGCACCCCACCCCTCCAGTAGCACAGAGGAGACCGGAGTTCTTTCCACAGCACATGGGAACCGGGGGCAGCCTGGGAAAGCTAACCTCTAGTCTTTCCATTGCCTAACCTCGCTGCATGGCCCAGTTTACTCTGGTGCGGCCTCTCTGAGATGGGTGTGAGAAGCCTGTTTCTATGCAGAACCCCAACTATGAAATGAGGAGAAGGGCCATGCATTGTGGTCAGTTTAGCTACTATACCTTCCCCACTGGGGAAGCCGGGGCAGAAGATCAAGGTCAATGTGTCTTTCCAGTTTTGGTCCCCATCCCTTTTCTCATGGCAGCCTTTCAATAAGAAACGGGCCGGCATCCTGCCTCTAGGGTTTGTGCTTTTCCACGTATCCTAGAGCACCTAGCCTCATTGCCTTGTTGAACAGACAGAAACAGGACTTGTGGGCATAGAACTAACTCTGTGGCCTGAGTTCTGCCTACAGGCTTCTTTCTGGTTCTACAATGGGTAAACTGAAGAAATTTTGAAAATTCTGTTTGTCCCTCAACAAAGCCTAGTTGTTACAACTATTATGTCTACAAAACCCATTTGTAGTTGGGAGTCTCGAACCTCAACAAAGCCTAGATGTCACAACTATTATGCCTATAAAGCCTATTTGTAGCTGGTAGTCTCGATATTAATGTTTTGACACTCAACACTGAAGAAATCTAAAGGCTAGCATATGTCTCTGGCAAAATTTGTTCAGTTAGAGAAACATAATAGAGTATATTAAGGCTCAGAAAATATTATCCCCATCAGCCAGATAGCCTGCAGATACTCTTCTGTTTCTAAGAACTGTGTTCCTGAGCCGGTACTGGGAAATGCACTTTGGAAAATCTGACACACTTCTAAAGTGTATGTAGATGCTCGCTTTATTTTTATCATTAGTATGCTTCCAAGGTACTCATCTCTCAGAAGCTGGCCTAGGGCAACTTCTGATGGGTGGCTGTTTAGCATACTGACTCAGAAGGATGCTTTAAAGCTCCCAGCATCCAGTAAAATGCTTCATGAGTTATCCTAAAGCATCTGCTGTGGACCACTTTGCAACTCCAGTGGGCAGCATCAGTGATTATTACCAGATTCTACTCAGTCCTTTCTACGGATGGCTCCCTTCCTCCCCACCTCTGCCTCCTTGCCATCATGCCTTCTGAGAAAACCAGCTACCATGACCTGGGAAACAAATCAGAGATGCAGGTTCCTGGACTGCTCAAGAGAATGGGCTCATGATCATCCCAACTCTACCACAGAAGGCTGATTAGCTTTTTTAGTGGATGGGGTAGGATTGATGTTGAGACAATTAGAAAATAAAATTAGATCAAACTCTTGGCACCTGCTATAGGAACAATAAGAATTCAAGAAGGGACTGGAGCTGGGTGGTGGTAATTCACACCTTAAGTCTCAGCAGGCAGGAGGCAAAGGCAGGAGGATCTCTATGAGTTTGAGGCCAGCCTGATCTATAGAACAAGTTCCAGGACAGACAGAGTCTCACACACACACCACACACACACCACACACACACACACACACACACACATACACACACACACACAGGGTGGGGGGAGGCTAAAGAGATGCTCATTGGTTAAGAGCACACACTGCTCTCCCTGAGAAATGGAGTTTGACTCCTAATCCTGCTTCAAGTGCCTCAGAACAGCCTGTAACCCCAGCTCCAGGAAGGTCTGATATCTGGCCTCTGTGAGTGCCTGTACTCATGTGTACATCTCCTGCACAGGCAGACACATACTTGCAAATGATCCAAAAAGAAAAAAGAACCCAAGAAAGAAGACGATATTGTTTGGATCCGACATGGCCCCTTCAGGCCCATGTTACTGAACTAGCCAGTCTTCCACACCACCACTGGTCTCTAGGGAGGAAGTGAAAAGGACAACGGGAATTCAGCTCCTTCCTCTCTAACTCTTTGCTTCCCAGCGGCCAGGAGGTGGGAAGGTCTCCTCTGTCCTGTGTTTCTGCCAAGATATGCTGTGTTGCCACAGACCAAAAAGTAATAGGGCCAAGTGGCCACGGATCCAAACCTCTGAAGCCCTGGCCCAAAATAAGCTTTTGCTTGTTGAAGTTGTTTATCTTAGGTGCTTTGTCATGGCAACAGAGACAACAGGCATGGGAGAGTAGTAGAGATGAAATTTCATAGAAGACCGGAGGATATCTAGATCGGAACAAGCACAGAGAATGAGCATAATGGAATGGAGCACCGAAGCCGTAAGGATAAGAAGAATGGGTTGAGAAATGGAGAAAGAAAAGAGCTCTAGCTACATAGTAGGCTCTTGGCAGGGCGTGCACTCTGTGGAACACTGTTGTGTTTGAGGATGACGGGACGGGATGGGTCATTATCTGGTGCCTATCGCGGAGAAAAGATGAAAGCAAGTCTTTTGAACACATATCATAAAGAAGCAGGGATTCTGGTACCTGGCTGGATATGGGGACTGAGGGAAGAGAAACTTCATGGTTCTTGGTAGAGTGCGAAGAAAGGTGATGTCTTTTTGACTAGAACAACCAGCTGATTGGAAAGGAGGGCTGTGGTGGGCAGGGCTGGCCAGGCAAGTGTCCTGGCTGAAAGAAAAGTGATTTGTTTTCTTTGGTTATTTGGGACTTAGTGGCACAACCAACATGATTCCCAGAGTGCTGCCCCACACATACACGACATATTCACAGAAGCATAACATACATTTTTTACATCTAAAAAAGAGTAATCATGAAGTTGTCTGCTTCATTGGATAGAGGTAAGAAGGGGAGGCTAAGTACGGATTTAATTAATAAGATTAAAACTTTTTAAAAATGGGAGACTGCACAGCACTGGAGTCAAGCTGACTGATGTCAAATCTCAACTTTCTAGCTTTGTGTTTAAGGAAGCTGTGAAACCTCCATGCCTGGCTTTTGTTTTCCAACTGTATAAAAGGCAATGGTATTACCTACTTCATAAATAAGAAAATTTATATTGATTAGTTCATAGCATGATGGTCCAACATAGAAACAAGTCAACCAACGTCAGCGGTTTATTGCTTTTCTCAAATAAACTAGTAAGCACCAAACCCATTTATCAATTAGGAAATGTTCAACAGTAGGAACTTCCTGTAGAGAGAGTGTTGTAGTGTTGGGAGGGTGCTGGATGCGGAGTCTTGTCTCAAGATATGCTTCCTACTTAAAACATTAAATCATTATATGTGTTTGTGTGTGCCAGCGCGCACACGTGCTCAAGATCATATGATGGGGGTAGGAGCACAAGAGCTATGGAAGATGACTTTGGGGAGTCAGCTCTCTCTGTGTCCACCTTTTCATGCATTCTTGGGCTGGAACTCAGGCCTTCTTGGAGCTTGCATGACCAGCTCCCTTACCCAGTAAACGGTCCTGAGGGACCTAGAACAGTTTCTTTCTGTTAAAAAAAAATTTTTAAGATTTATTTATTGTATATATGTGAGTGTTTTGCCTGCTTATCTGTTTGTATGCCTGGTATGTACACCTGGTGCCCACAGAGGCCAGAAGAAGGCGAGATCTCCTGGAGTTAGAGGTATGAACCTCTATGAGGGTATTATGGAGTAAACCCAGGTCCTGCAAGAGCAAAATCAAAATCCAGGTCCTGCAAGACCAACAAGTGACCACTGAGCCATTTTTACCACTAGGCCATCTCTCTCTGTCTCTCTGTCTCTCTGTCTCTCTCTCTCTCTCTCTCTCTCTCTCTCTCTCTCTCTCTCTCTCTCTCTCTCTCTCTCTCTCTCTGTGTGTGTAATTACTTTATTGATTCTTTGGGAATTTCACATCATGTACACCAATTCCACTCACCTCCCAGTCTCCCTAGATCCACCCTCACCCCTGCAGCTTCCCTCCAAGAGAGTTTTTAAAGGAGCTGGAGAGATGATGCAGCAGTTAAGAGCACTGACTGTTCTTCCTTGAGGAACCAGGTTCAATTCCCAGCATTCCCAGCACCCACATGGCAGCTCACAACTGCTGACACCCTCACACACACACACACACACACACACACACACACACGTAGGCAAAACACCAATGCTAATAAAGTATAAGTAAATAAATTATTAAAAATAAACATTTTAATTAAATTAATTTAAAAATTTCAAACTAAACCAAGCAAACAAACAAACAAAAAAAGCCTTTTCACACCTCTGCTTTTCCTGCTTCTCCAACAACTCTTCATTTATTCTAATGGCATTGGGAGCCTCGGTGTAGAGCATATTTCTTAACCTATAATAAGTCGCACTTTTCCTCATGCAAAAAACATACATACATACACACACACACACACACACACACACACACACACACGCGCGCGCACTCCCCACCCAAGCAGAATTACCGGGGTCCAAAAATAAACGGTGACTCATATGAGTCTTGTTTGTAAACTATTAATTTCAAAGTCAAGGTATTAATTGTTACCATTGTTTTTTAAAGATTTAATTTAATTTTTTAAAAACATTTTTCGAGACAGGGTTTCTTTGTATAATAGCCCTGACTGTCCTGGAACTTGCTTTGTAGACCAGGCTGGCCTCGTACTCACAGAGATCCACCTGCCTCTGCCTCCCTCCCAAGTGCTGGGATTAAAGATGTGCACCACCATGCCCAGCTTTAATTTAAAATGTTTAATTGAGTGTGTGTGTGTATATATAGATATATATGTACAGACACACACACACATATATATATATACATATATATATATATGCAGGTAAGTGCAGTTGCTCACAGAGGTCAGAGATGTTGAATTCTCTGGAGCTGGAGTGACAACAATTGTAGGCCTCCTAATGTGTGTGGGTGCTGGGAACTGAACTTGGGTCTTCTGGAAGAGAGGTACATACTCTTAATTACTGAGTCATTGCTCGTTTCCCTGTTATCATTATTAACATATTAAGAAACCAGACTTTATTGATATGCCAGAATGAAAATGCAATTCATTGGAAATGCTTTTTCACTATGTCTCAAAATAACATTCCATGGAAATCTTATTTGCACAGTGTTGTACTGGAATGATGAACGTCCTCTAGAGGTCCATGTATTAACATCACTGTCCCCAGGATGCCTTTCGAGGTAGTAGAACCTCAGTCAGTAGGGTATAGGATGTCCTGATGACAGGAGGGATATGTTCTGGGCAGCGGCGGCAGGGAGGGGGAGCATTGAGGTATTCCAGCTCCTTCCTCTGACTTTGCTTCTTGGCCATGAGGGGAGAAATCTTATTCACCATACACTCCCTTTCATTGCCATCTGGCACAACCACCAAAGGCCCAAAATTAATGTGGCCACCTGATCATGAACTGGAGCCTCTGAGCCAAAGTAAACCTTTTCCCTTAGAAGATAATTATTTCAGGTATTTGCTGCTGTGACAGAAACCAACTAATGCACACAGGTTCCGTGGTTTAATCGCCAAAGGGAAGCCTAGTCCCCTGGAGAGAAGTAAAGTCTTGAGTTACTTTACGTTGGCCCAGGCTTTGGAAATGGGCGGCAGTGACTTGAATAGACTCTCTGTGGAGCTTTGCACATTTGGTGTTTATTTGGGTTGGGTCAGCTAATATGTGGGGAGTGGGGTTTGGTGAGGGTGGAGGCAAGGGAACCTACCCATCTGTAAAACCATGCATTTCCAGCTCTAATTAGTCCTTTTCCGAAAAGGCCCAGCTCTCCTCATTTCTAAGGAATGTCCATCTCAGCCGAGGTGAACACTCCCCACCCCCACTTCCTCCCACCCCATGTTCTCCTTCCTCCCCTTAGCAACATTTAGCTGTTAGTATGGATGCTTCACGAGAAAGCAAAGCTTTGAAAGGCAGGACAGAAACAAATTCCAACTTGACCCCAGACTGCTCCTGATGCCCTGAGTTCACTTTCCCATCTACACATAAGTCCCGCCCCCACAGTGGGATAGCTGGTGTTGCAGAGTTCACAGAGCCTGTCAATCAGGTGCAATGCTTCAGGCAGCAGGGACCAAAGATGCAGAGGGGTGAGCGCATTAAGAGTCTGTTTTGATAGCCTCCTGTCTCTGTACAGGACTGTACGTGGCTTCGGCTCAGAATGGAATAAAGATTTTAACCAGGCAGAGGACAATGGCCCCTGAATCCCTGATTACTCTCTCCTGTCCCTTAGATATTTGTGTGTGTGTTGTGTGTTGTGTTGTGTGTGTGTGTGTGTGTGTGTGTGTGTGTGTGCAGTGTCACTTTTTGTTGTTTGTTTGAAGACATCATTTCCTGACAAACGAAGTTTAGGAATTAAATGCTAACGTCGCTTGCAGAAAGTAGACCAAGCTTGTGGCTTCTGGTGTGAGTGTCCAGCTTTATCTATTTAGGGGGCAATGTGCTGTCTCTCAGTGTACACAAATCTCAAGTCAGGGGTATGTTATCTAGATGTTGGAGCCCATAGTTCTTTCTTGTCATAGAGTTTCAACTGGCAATACTTATCTACACGAAATCCTTCATTTAATGAGACTGGAAGGAGATGGGCCTGGAAATCAGTCTAAAAGTGTAAATGTGCAGGGTTTTCCTTTTTAAAGTGTGTTACAGTAAAATATATATGCTTATATATATTCATGTATATAATAAACTAATTTCCTCCTTGACTCCTGGGTGAATTATTTTTATCTCTGTACCTTGGACTAGAACTACAGTTGTCAATCACCCAGCTTGCCCCTGGTTTAGCATCAGTTTGGAGAGAGGAAGAAGGGCAACTTAAGTGATTTGTAACAGGACCCCAATTCTGGGTTTTCCTCGGAAAAGGGGCACATTTATTTTTTTCATTAAAAAGTAATTTACAGAGAGAGAGAGAGAGAGAAGTAATGTACCTTGTAAGTACTTAAGCCTAGACATTCACAAAGTAATAAAGGTTAGTTTGGCCCCAGTGAACCTATCACTATGGACATTGCCTCATCCTGGGCACTGCATTCTCTGAACTAGTTCAGAGAAGTAGATGTCTGTTTATAACCATAGCACCTGAAGCGCACACCCCATCTCATCTCAGAAGCTAAGCAGCTCAGGCCTGGTTAGAACTGGCGTGGGAGGAGTCGATTTCTGCAGAAGGGTTTACTAGACATCACAAGAAGACCCGGCACCTTCCCTTCATTATCCCTTTCTTTTCTTTTCTTTTCTTTTTTTTTTTTTTTTTTTTTTTTTTTTTGGTTTTTCGAGACAGTGTTTCTCTGTGGCTTTGGAGGCTGTCCTGGAACTAGCTCGTGTAGACCAGGCTGGCCTCGAACTCACAGAGATCCGCCTGCCTCTGCCTCCCGAGTGCTGGGATTAAAGGCGTGCGCCACCAACGCCCGGCCCATTATCCCTTTCTTTTGCAGGGTGTTGCATAATGCCCACCCTTCTCTGTCCAGCCTCCCGACTGCAGGCTAGCTAGGCAGAGGCAGAGTGTCACACTGGCTTTCAGTCATCAGTGTGAATCCTGTTCCCTTTCCACCTCCCCTCTCCAGATCACCCAAACTTTGTTGGCTTTAGAAGAACATCGGCCAGCCAGGTGTGGTGGCACACACCTTTAATCCCAGCACTCAGGAGGATCTCTGAGTTCCAGACCAGCCTGGTCCACAGAATGAGTTCCAGGAAAGCCAAGACAACACAGCCGTGTGCGCCACTATGCCATTTTAGAAGGGCTTATTGTTAGACGGAATAAATGCCAGGACCCAGTCAACTCAATAGCAACGGAGAAGTTCATGGCCCCTCCATGTTTGCCTCTGTTTTCTGCGGCAGGAATGCACTCAGAGACCTTTTGTTTTTCTTTTTTACTTTTCTTTTTTTTCCTTTGAAAAAGTCAAAGATGCAAACTGTTTTGAAGGCACTGTTTTTAGAGTATGGAGCTGCATGGCAACAGCTAGGAAATCTCGAATGGTCGGAGCAGGCCACAGTTAACCCCACGGCAGTTTGTGGTTCCATCTGCCCAAAGGCACGCAGACTCAGCCTTCATCTGCTCTCAGAATTCATCTTTAGCCTGGCAGGCTGGGCCTGTTCTGAGATGCCAGAGTTTAACTTACTGGAACAGAAAACCACATCAGAGACCCCGTCACATGACTGTGTCAAGGAACCCAAACCCCACATCAGAACACTCTGGCTAGTGTGGAAGTCCCGAAATGTAATGTGTGTTCTTCACTGGGAATTAAGAACATATGAGCCCAATTCTAATTATAGCCCACCCTTAAGACACGTTTTTAATTAGGAAGTGAGAGACTTGAGCTTCGGGGGTCAGAAGTGACCTGACTATGGCATTCACCTTCCAGAGAACTTAAATGACCCCCCACACAGTAGGTATTCAATAGGGTTTTCCTTGTGATGGTGGTGTGTGGCATGATTTGTGGTGGCGGGGATAAAACTCAGCTGAATTTATGTATTGGTTCCTCAGAGAGTTCAGCCAGGGATGGCTGCACTTCTTAGAAGTGATTAGGAAAAGATGGTCATTCGCTATAGCTCTTGATAACAGCATAGTCTTTATCATTGATTCCATGCCTGCTCTGTTTTGCTCCCATCACCATGTGAAGGGATGAAACCGGGCCCTCACGCATGCTAAACAGATGCCCTGCCACTGGGTTACACGTTACACGCCTGCCTATGTCTACTCAGTTTTAAGGCACTGGTTAACGAATCCAGAACATATTATTTCATGAAGTCTCTGCAAACACCTACAAATTAGTCTACTATTATTCTTTTATACAGGCATCAAAGCTGAAACTTAAGAAGGTTAAGGAACTTACATATACAGACATCATGTTCTATGGTATCCCATAATCGAGACAACATTTAAGTTTATGTTGTATTTATAAGATGAAAATATTTTTTGTTATGTATATTTTTGTTGTGTAGCTCTGGCTGTCCTGGGACTCACTCTATAGACCAGGCTGACCTCGAATTCACAGAGATCCGTCGGCCATGGCCTCCTGAGTGCTGGAATGGAAGGCACATGCCACCATATCAGGTTTAAAACTAAATTTTTAAAAAAGATTTTATTTGTTGGGGCTGGAAAACTGGCTCAGTGGTTAAGAATACTTATTGCTCTTCCAGAGGGCCAGGGTTCAAGTCTCAACACCCACATGGTTGCTCACAACCCTCTGTAACTCCAGCTCCAGGAGATCTGACACCTCTTCTGGCCTTTGAGGGTACCTGACATGCATATGGTACGTGTACATACATGCAGATAAATCATTTATGCAAATAAATTAAGCAAATTTAAAAATAACTAATTAAAAGATTTTATTTTCATCTTACGTGTTTGTTTGTCTGTGTGTATGCATGTGTACTACATGTATGAAATACCCTCAGAGGCCAGAAGAGGGCATCAGATCCCTAGGAACTGTAGTTACTGACAGTTTGTGAGCTGCTGCTTAGTGGGTACCAGGAATTGAACTCAGATCCTCTGCAAGTGCAGCCAGTGCTCTTAACCATGGAGCCATCTCTTCAGCCCTGAAAAAATAAGCATTATAATATATTTCAGGGCCGGCCATTGGTGGCACACGCCTTTAATCCCAGCTCTCGGGAGGCAGAGGCAGGTGGATCTCTGTGAGTCCGAGGTCAGCCTAGTCTACAGAGTGAGTTCTAGGACAGGCTCCAAAGCAATACAGAGAAACCCTGTCTCGAAAAACAAAAAACAAAAACAAAAACAAAATTCAGGAAAATCATCCCAAGTTATACACACTTAAATAGTAGAGAGAATTCTAACACAAGCCCATTCAATTACAAAGTTGATAGTATGTTTCATAGAATTTCCTTTCAACAACTCAACTAGAAGAAAAACAAAAAACTTAAATACAACAACAGCCAGGCCTGGTAGTTCACACCTGTACTCCCAGCCCTCAAGAGTCTGAGGCAAGAGGATGACAGGTTCATGGTCAGTTGAGACTACACAGTGAGACCCTGTCTCAAAAACTTAAAACAAGTAATTCATCATGAACAAAATGAAGAAGGAATAAAATAAGACCCACTTGTCATCCACTCTCCAGAGCTGTTTGCTCTCACAGCTGGGTGTTTTCCGTTCAGATGTCAGCCCCAGGTGGCTGGACCTGCTTCCTCATAGCCTCTCATCTTCCCTCAGCACACATCAGCACCCCTCAGAATCATCCTAGGAAGAACACAGTCCATCAATAGCATCAAATGGTGCCGACTTACTGACAGGTTTGTGGCCAACTGGAAAAATCACCTGCAACCTCTAAGCAACATTGCTCCCACCCCCAGGCACCTTAAACCACACGCAACTTCGGTCCTTTGTCTCCCCCCAGTCATCTCCTTTCCTTTTCTTTTCCTTTCTTTTCTTTTTTCGTTTTCGAAATAGGGTTTCTCTGTGGCTTTGGATGCTGTCCTGGAACTATCTCTTGTAGACCAGGCTGGTCTCAAACTCACAGAGATCTGCCTGCCTCTGCCTTCCAAGTGCTGAGATTAAAGGCGTGCACCACCAACGCCCGGCCATCTCCTTTTTTTGTACAAAGCTATTTTCTAACATCAAGCTTTCTCTAATTTTCCTCGTCCCCGTCTCTCTGCTCTGGGAAGTGGCAGGTTTCCAATGTCTTCTTCTCTATTACGGCAGCAGCCAGGATCATGAATAATGAATCCAGCCACATGCTACAAAAGCAAGTTCATTCTGTGTGGTAGGCACCTGCATTTTCCTTAGGAGTATATATATTCTGTGACTACAGAGACATCTTAAAGTTCTGCCTGTGGTTGTTTTACTTCATCGATGATAAGGAAGGAGCAGGTATCCCACTACAGTGGAAAATGGATGGTGGAACCCAGCCCCTGAGTCATAGAAGTCACCGTGACTATAGTTAGTTAGGTTAGTATGCACTGTTTTCATTTAAAGTATACTGCGTAAAAGAGAAAACTTCAATCAGGTCATCAAGACCTGATTGGCTCAATGTTTTATTACTATTAGCCACTGTCACTTTTGTTAAGTGAGATAAAGCCAACACTAGTTAGACCACCTCCCACCTAACACACCCTTCATGTGCTCTTCTGACAATATCATCAGTAAGCAGTCTCTGATGAAACACCTTTGGGAGTCTTATCACTCATTAGCTGCAGCCCAGGCCCAGGAGCTGGGTAGATCCAGTACCCTAACAGACACATTTGCTTTGTCTAAATTGGTGATCGTTTCGACTGCTTTGGTCATGTGCTATGTAGTAAATTAAAGATGGTAACAGATTCTTTGATAAACTACTAACGGAGATAAGTGGGCATGCTCCTCTATTCCTGGGACTGCAGACGAGCTCTTGGAATGCTTTGACCATCAGGATATGATGGTCTCGGTTATGGCATTTTCCTGTTCTGGCTCCAAGATCCTACTACTGTTCTACTCCCTGTCTCTTCCACAGGTCACTTGTAGCCAACCGCTGTTCCATTAGGGAGTCCAAGTGGCCCAATGGACAGACTATAGAACAGTGGTTCTCAACCTGTGAGTTGCGACCTATCTGGGGTTGAATGATCTTTTCACAGGGGTGACATATCAGATGTTAATATTAAGATTCATAACAATAACAAAATTACAGTTATGAAGTTGCAGCAAAAATGATCTTATTGGGACTGGAGAATTGGCTCAGTGATTAAAAGCACTTGTTGCTGCAAAGGACCTGGGTTCAATTCCCAGCCTCACCTGGAGGCTCACAACCTCTTCCAGCCCCAGCATGTAAGTGGTGCACAGACATACATGTGGACAAAACACTCATACAAATAAAATAAAAAATTTTTAAATAATGTTACGGTTGGGGGTCACCACAACATGAGGAACTGTATTAAAGGGTTGTAGCATTAGGAAGGTTGAGAACCACTGCTCTAGAAAAAATGGCACCCCCCCAGCTTTAGTCCTTTACAGATCTGTGGATCTATATGACTGTGGATGAAATAAAATGATATTTTGAGAGGTGGTAGTGTGAAGAGACATCATGGCCAAAACAACTTACAAAAGAAAGCATTTAGGGGATGGAGAGCTGGCTCAATGATTAAGAGTACTGGTTGCTCTTCCAGAGGACTTGGGTTCAATTTCCAACATCCACATGGCAGCTCACAACTATCTGTAACTCCAGTTTCAGGGAATCCAATATGGAGCATGTGGTGTGCAGACATACTACATGTGGGCAAAATACCCATAAAATAAAAATAAACACACATAAAATAAAAATATTTTTTTAAAAGAGAGCTTATATTTGATTCACAGTCAGGAGGCAGAGAGAGCAAGACAGGACCTGGCATGGGTTTTTGAAATGTCAAAGCCCATCCCCAGTGACACACCTCCTCCAACAAGGCCACACCCTCTAATCATTCCTAAACAGTCCCACCAGCTGTGACCAAACACTCAAAATATATGAGTCTATAGCGACCATTCTCACGCCAATCACCACATCCCACTCCCTGCCCACCATAGGCTTGTGACCATACCATCATATAAAATGCATTCAGTCCAAGTTCAAAATTCCCTGTAGTCCTTTTCAGTCTCAAGGCTTTTTAAAAGCCCAAAATCTCTTCTGAGACTCAAGGCAATCTCTAAATTGTAACTCACTGTAAAATCAAAAAGCAAACTATATACTTCCAGTATACAATGGCACTGAATATGCACTGCCATTCCAAAGGTGGGGAAAGGGAGCATAATGAGGAAATAGTGAACCAAGCAGGACTAAAGTCCATCAGGACAAACTCCGAACTCTACAGCTCCATGTCCGATGTCAAAGGGCTCTTCCGGTCTCACATTCCTCCCAGCTTTGTTGACTGCAGCACAGCTGTCTTTCGGGCTGGTTCCGCTCCCTATATGAAGCTCTCCTCCACAAACATCCCATAGGCATCTCCAACACCTTGGTGTCTCCAATGTAATCCAGGGTCAACGTCACAGCTTCATGAAATGACCTCTCCAGGCCTCCATACAGGGGCTCCTCTGGCACATGCCTGGCATCCTTGGCTTTCCTTAACCTTGGAGAGAGATGCCACAACTCCTTTACTCCTGTATCCTTCTTGACTGTAAAAACAGAGTCACACAGTAGACGTAGCCAAGTATTTCTGCTTGCTTCGGCTGAAACCTGGCCCCCTCCTTGAATATCATTCGCATAACCTTTGGCTTATAGTTATTTCCCTTTGTTGCATAGCTTTCCTTTTTATAAGTTGCAGAATTAGCTGGGGCAGGGGTTGCCCTGGGTGGTGGTGGGGGGCTTGTCCTGAGGGTACCACTCAGGCCTTTCTTTAAACTCCTGAAGCTGAGGACTTGGCTCTAGCATTAAATTCCCTGGTGTTCTTTTTCTCCTTAAACTGTACATTGTGTGTTTCTTTTTGCCATGCTTGCTTCTTTCCGTTGTAGGTTCGCGTAAGAGTGATCACTAATAACCACGTGACACAGTTTATACTAGATTGTCTCAAAATCTCCTCTGCCAGAACATCCAAGTTTGACTTGTAAAAATGGAGGGGCAATATTTCTTTCCACTCCTACGTCTTCTCTTTTTTAATTATAACCAGCAAATCGCACTTTTGTTGTTGATGTTTTTGCTTTTTAAATAGCATGGTATTAAGAGTAATTAATTCACTTGAATATCCCTGTAGCATAGGAAGAATTTAAATGTACTAGTCCTAGCCTACTCTATAATATATCTGTGATGGTTTGGATGGGAATGGCCCCCAGAGGCTCATATATTTGAAAACTTGGTCCCAGTTGGTACAACTGTTTGGGAGGTATGGCCTTGTTGGGGGAAGTGTATCACTGGGGGTGGGATTTGGGGTATCCGCAACTCAGGCCATTCTTAGGGTGCTCTCTGCTTCTTGTTTGTTGTTCAAGACATGAGCTCTAAGATGTTCCCACTACCACGCCTTTGCTCTGCCATCATAGACTCTAACCCTATAGAATCATAAACTCAATTAAATGATTTTTTCATAAGTTGCTTTGGTCACGCGGTTTCTTCAGGGCAATAGAACAGTAACATTCATAAGTTGTTATCAGAATTGGGCTATTGCTGTTATAGGCCTGAAAATGCTGGGACCTTTTGGTTTTATTTATTATTCATTTATTTTGAGGAATGTGGGAAGATCTTGAGACTCTGGGGTAGAAAAGTAATTGAACGCTGTGAGCAGGGCTTTTTCTGTGTCCCAGCGGCAGCTCCCAAATAACTACACTGAGACTGAGCTATCGACTGAGAAATTAATAATATATTATTAATTTATAAATGCTCAGTCTTGTCACTAGCTAACTCTTACATTTTAAGTGAACCCATATTTCCTATCTATGCTCTGCCACGTGACTTGGCACCTTTCCTTAGTTTAGCAAGATCATCTCCTCCTCTTCACATCTCCTCAGGAGTCTCTGACTCCTCCCCTTCTTCATGCTCTCCTTTTGTCTGCAAGTCCTGCCTAACCTCTACCTGTCCGGCTATTGGCCAGTCCGCTTCTTTATCAACCCAATCACAGTGACATGTATTCGCACAGTGTAGAGGAATATTCCACAGCAGAGAGCAATGTGGACTGTTGAGGCCTCAGTTCAGGTTTCAGGTGGGAACAATATTTGCAACTGGGCTAGAGACCATTCCTGTGATATTTTGACCAAGAATGCGGCTGCTTTCTGCCTTTGTGCTAAAAATCTGCTCAAGACTGAATTTGAAATAATGGACTCATTTCTTTGGCAGAGAAAATTTCAGGACAGCCTAATATTGCCCCTGTCGAGTGGTGATTAGTAATCACTCTTATTCAGGCCTGTAGTGAAAAAGAGAAAATGGGGCAAAAATTAATACAGAATGTACAGTTTAGGGGGAAAACACTAGCAAGTCTATTGTTATAGTCAAGTCTTCCAAAGATTGTGCTGGAAAGGAAGCTGTAATAGGTAAGGAGAACAGTGCCATTAGGGAGGGGCCAAATCTGCATTGGAATAAAGGGAAGGGAGCATTCGTGGAAGGACCCCACCCAGCATATTGGGAGGGTTTGGAGGGAGTAAAGGGAAGAGGGAAATGTAATTAAGTTATAGTCTCAAAATAAATAAATAAGCAAGCAACAGTGAAAGAAAGCTGCTGCAAATGCGATTCGAGAGGGCAACAGAACTTGACCTTGTCATCTATGTATCTTTCAAGTTTCTTAGTCACGGTTCTATTGCTGTGAAGAGACACCAAGACCAAGGCAGTTCTTACAACATAAAGCATCTAACTGGGGCCCTGGGGTGGAATGCAGTGTTTTGAATGAGAATGGCCCACACTGGTTTATATGTTTGAATACTTAGTTTCCAGTTGGTGGAACTGTTTGGGAAGGATGAGAAGGTGTGGCCTTATTGGAGGGGGTGTGTCACTGGGGTGGGCTTTGAGACTTCAAAAGACTTTTGCCATTTCCAGTGTGCTGTCTGCTTCTCACATGTGGTTTGAGGTATGTGCTCTCATCTGTTGCTGCCACCAAGCCTACCTCCACCCTCATGGACTCTACCCTTCTGGAATTGTAAGCCCAAATAAGTGCCTTCTCTCATAATTTGTCTTGGACATGATTTTTTCTTACAGTAATGGAAGAGTAACTAATACAATATCCATATTATTTCAGGCAAATAAATAAAACCTCATATTATCTTTTTAACAAATTATATGTTGTTATACTGGGAGAGCAGCATACTTCACTCCTATAACTTATTAATGACCATTCAGGCTGGATTCCAGCCTGGAATTAGAAGAATCACTCTTATTACATACATCTTTATATATGTAATTACTTCCTTCAGATACAATCCTCAGGCAAGAATGGTTGGCTACAAGTACGGAATATGAATCAGCACCGTCCAGCTTTCCCCCAGAAGTTTGTACAATTCATAATTTCTCTAACCATCTACTTCCCAGCATCCTCTTGCCAGATCTATAAAAAGCTGTGCTGCATATATACATCTGACATGCATTTTGTGTGTTAAAACTTACCCTTTGATTTTTGGCCTTTCGCCTCGTCTTATTTATTTTTGTCAGCTGCCCCTTTCATGTGGGAAGGAATAAAGCATTCTGCAAACAAGCACTTTTAGAGAGGTATTTCCTAATTCTGGAAGAGAGAAGAATGGCAGTTTTATTAGCCATTAGCTTCTTTCATTTTCAAGTATAAACACAACTGCAATTGTTTTGAGAGAGAAAGAATTTCTGTTAGGTCACTAAAGAGCTTTAGGTATAGCTAGACTCGGTGGGTTAAATAATAACTTCAGCATTCTCTCTGTCTCTCAGCTCTGGTTTCCTCTACTTATCTTCAGTCACAGGAGGACTACTGCAAGGATCCGTGGAAAGAGAGAACATCTTTCCAAGACCTGTATCAAAAAGCCTGAAAAACACTATGATTGGTATCCTAAGTCATATGCCCATATATAAACCAACACTACAGATAAGACAATGGAATGCTCTGATTGGCTAGACCTGAGTTTCTTACCTTCGATTAGGAACACAATAGGTTTTACCACAGCCAAACTAAAGAAGCACCATCTTACTGAAAAGTGTAAAATTATAGGATCAGGGCTGGATGATCCTCAAAGAAAGGTTACTGGACAGAATATATAGATAGTCTAAGTAGTTTTGAGAGGTTTTGACCAACCACTGGGGTTATTATTTGTTTATTTGGTTTGGCTTTTCCAGACAGGTCCTAGCCCTGGTCCTAGAACTCAATCTGTAAACCAGACTGGTCTCAAACTCACAGAAATCCACCTGCCTCTACCTCCCAAGTGCTGGGATTAAAGATATGTGCCACCACTGCCTGACAACCCTCTGGGTTTTTAATGAAAGGTATTTGATGCAATAGAAACAGAATTGAATCTTCTGTTACTTTAGTGGCTCTCTATACATCAGTTAACTCATCAAGTGATTGTGGTAAGCTACCAACAAAATTATGCAAAAGTGTTTGCTAAACTCAAATATCTCAAAAATGTATACCTGCATACATATTTAAAATAAAACTAGAAAACTCCATGCATTTCCACTTTCATATTGCATGAGGTGAAATAAAAGAAAATCAATGAATGTGACTCTAAGTCCTGACCACCTCCGCTTTGATTCTATCCAGACCGGTTCGATTTATTGTGCTCAAATCATACTGGACCACTTTAGTCAGGAAGCAGGCAAGAATAGCACCTGTAGTCACTACTAAAAGGTAGAAAGCTCACATACCATGCTAGTTTCTTTCTTAGGGATGTTTGTAGCCTTTCTGCCTTTGCTTTCTGTTTAATTAACAAGCTTATGATCTTCCTTAACTAGAGAGTGATTCCCCCATCCAATGTGGACCAGCACATTTATGCGGAGCCACGGAACTGCAATTCTGCTGAACCCAGTTCAGGGGTGGACAAAGGAAAGAAGCTAGGCACTCGGAACTCTCTGAGATCTTCTGGTTGGGAACTTTGTCTGGAAATAGCCACATGTAGGCAGGGACCAAGCATGGAGAATTACACACAAAGTCTGTTTTTCACCCAGTTACCCAAGGAAAGCATGAATTAATTGGTCTTAGGCAATAACACAGAAAATTATATGCTCCATGCTGGATGGGGAAGCAAGGCTTTTGCCCAGGTGCCTGCTCACACCTGCAGGGATATGGCAGGGGATAAGGCAAGTTCCAGCAGCTGGCCTCAAAGCAGGGCAGGCATTTGGGAGGAACCAGCTCCCCAAATGTACCACCTCCCCCAACTTGCCTGGCAGACTGCTGACTCCAGTTCTCATCTGGGAGACAATTGTTTCGGGAGCATTATTGTCAGAAAGCTCTGCTAGCCTGCAAAGATGGGAGAAGGCTAGCAGAATGGTCAAATCATTTTCTCCTACTGGGCCATTACCCCCATTTCTTGGGGGTGTTATGGGAGTGGAGTCTTAGAGGATGAATTCTGCCTGTCATGTTCCTGAGAGTGAAACTTATTGAAGATGCATCACCACGGTTTCCAATCACCACGGTTTCCATGCACTTGTTCACATCTGACCTTAGCCTCTTGATGTAAATAAAGAGGGGACAACACGCTTCTCCTGTCACTCGACGGCAGATTTGCAGATTGTTTATTCATCAGTGCCCTGTTGGCGACTTCTGACACTCAAGGCTGCCTGTCTGGAGCTTGTTTTCCATACCAATTTGTTAAAAACAAAATCTTGAGTTTTCTTGACATCCAGATGGTGTTTGTTAATGGTAACAGTGTCACTTCAGGACCACATGCAAACTTATTTTCTGAAACAAAAAAGTTCCCAACCGGAGGAGGGCAGTTTCCTCTGGTGTAGGCTGCCCTGGTTTTTGGCTGATTCTCAGCTGTCCTGTCTTTTGTTCTTTCTTACGAATCTTTTGCCTGGAATTGGCAACTGGGCTGGTGTTTGTTATACTGTCACTGCTTCCACGGCCATGGCACCTTCATTCAGAGACAGTATTGCCTCGTGACATATGGCACTGGGCTTGCTTTTGAAAGCAAGGAGCTGGAAAGTTTCTCTCCCGGCACCGGCCCTCTGCCCCCCCACTCTCTCTGGCAGTTTCCACACACAACAGTTTCCATGCTGCTTGAGCTCCGTTTGGAGAGTTCCAAACATTAGACCTTTCAAACAGCCATCTCCACCAGATGCCAAAACAACTGGTTGCTTCTAACATCAGGATGCTGAAGAGTTCTGGGGTTTGTGTCTTATTTTGTGGGCAGCCTCTACGCTAGACTTTTTTCCTGTAGCATTGCTTTGCCCAGTTAGACGATCAAGTGATGGGGTAGGCAGCTTCATCAAGACCAGAGCTTCTGCTGCTGGAGCGAAACCAGCCAGTTCTGTAGGAGGAGGAGGAGGGTCATGCAGATGAAAAGCTGAGCTGTGGAGGAGTCTGCCCTGGGACCTCACCTCAGGCAGGCAGCCCTCTGAGGGGTTTTCAGGGACAGAATCACTGCAGTGCCAAGTCAGCTTATTTGGGAGTGTGCTGAGGTCTGGCCAAGCCAAGGGAGTTCGGGTCATGTATGAGACAGCTTCTACCTCATCTGAGAATGCCATTAGGTAAGCGGTCACCAGACAGACACGGGAAAGCGCACGTGGCCCTGTCTGGCGTGGGCCACACTCACCCTTCACCCAGGCCCACTTCTCTCCCTGACTCTGGAAGAGATGAAGAAGATGCAGAATCTTAGGGTGAGAACAGGAGGAAGAAGGCTGGGAGGTGGAACGTTGTTACCCACCGGAGACGGAACTCTATGAAAGTTGTTGACCTATGGAAGCGGGTGTGGTGGCACAGGCAGCCTCCATAGTTCATAATGAGGCAGGAGGATCGCCTTGAGTTTGAGGCTCTCCTGGCTCCATAAGTGGAGTCCTATTCCAAAAGTAAACGGAGGGCTAGAGAGACGGCTCGGGGTTAAGATCACTTTCTACTCCTATGGAGGACCAGAGTTCGGTTCCCAGCACCCATGTCACTATCATCTGTGACTCCAGTCTAGGAGATCACATGCCTTGTTCTGGCTTCCATGGGTACCTGCGCACACATGGCATACACACGTGTGGGTACATGCACATAAATAAAATGTTAAAATAAATCTTTAGAAATAAATGTCTTTTCCCGGGCGTTGGTGACGCACGCCTTTAATCCCAGCACTCAGGAGGCAGAGGCAGGCGGATCTCTGTGAGTTCGAGGCCAGCCTGTTCTACAGAGTGAGTTCCAGGACAGCCTCCAAAGCCACAGAGAAACCCTGTCTCGAAAAAAGCCAAAAAAAAAAAAAGAAAGAAAGAAAGAAAGAAAGAAAGAAAGAAAGAAAGAAAGAAATGTCTTTAAGCTAGTTAGACAGTTGGTCATTTCCCCTTTCTGGCCAGTGAATGGATGGATCAACAATGAATGGATGGATCAACAATGCACAGTGTAAGCAAACTGCAGCTTCTTCACACACACACCCCACTAGTAGTCGGCGATGAGGGGGCCATTTGGCTCCTTGTTACAGGTATTACAGGCCCACTCCTGCTTCTTGCTTCACGTTCTTCTAACAAGAACTGGGGAGTGACTGGAACTCTCCAGGGCTAGGCTCCTGTCCCTGCCCCGATCCTCTGCGGATGGATTCTACACACAGCCCACTCCTGCACACTCAGGCTGCTCCGCTGCTTGAGGATGGATTCCACCCACAGTCCACTCCTGCATACTCGGGCTGCTCCGCTGCTTGAGGATGGATTCCACCCACGGTCCATTACTGCACACTTGGGCTTCTCGGCTGCTTGCGGATGGATTCCACCCACAGTCCGTTACTGCACACTTGGGCTTCTCGGCTGCTTGCGGATGGATTCCACCCACAGTCCGTTACTGCACACTTGGGCTTCTCGGCGGCTTGCGGATGGATTTCACCCACAGTCGCCTCCTGCACACTCCGGCTGCTCGGCTGCTCCACTGTTCTCGCCTTCCCTGCCACTGACATCTGCATTTGGTGTTTACTTCTGTCCGCTTTACTCTTTCCCAATCTTGAACCCCTGGGAATTGTCCTGTGTGTGGTTTTTTTTTTTTTCCCCTGTGTGGGGGTTGGGAGGTGGACCTAAAACTCTGACTGACTCAAAGCTATGAATGAGAACGCACAACCAAACCCATGAGAAGAGTCTCCCAGACAAGTAGGTGGGACGCAGGCACTGGTAGGTAGTACATCTCCTGCAAAAAACAAAACAAAACAAAACAAAAAAACCAGAAAGCACAGATCTAGAATTTAGTCCTTCTAGTTCCCTGCTGACCGCTGACCCCTGGCTTCTCTCTTCCCACTCTCGCTGTAGCCATTCATGTTTGTATGTATGTCTTGTCTGCATCCTTTTGTTTGTGTATTTTGTCCCTAAGAACTATCAGTTCATCCAATAACAATACGGATACTAGCCAGCACTTACAGAGAATTTACTGTGTGCCAGGCTCTGTTCAGCTCATGGTCAATGAAACTACATAATAGCATCTGAAGCTTAAAAAAACGATTTGGGACTAGAACCTAAGCTGAGGAAATGTGGTCAGGAGTGTGGAGAGGCAGATAAGAGTGCTGGGTTGGACAATGAACAATGTCCTACTCATCTCCTTGGTGGCGTCTCTTCCATTTGCTGCCAAAAATCCTCTGTGTTGTGGTGGACACTCAATGCCTCCCGCTCCTGATCCCAAAACCACTGACTTGCAGCCCCATAATTCTGTCAAGATGGTTCTCCACTAGGTCACCATGACTTTCTTTCTGACCAAGGACAATGTTTCTCCTTGCATTCTAGTCTTCTCTGACCTCCTGGCAGTACTGGCCTTCGTTAATTGCACAGCTTCTGGACGCACTTCCCCAGCCTTTTCTCCCGGTTTTCCCTTTGCCAAGCTCTCCATTCTGAAAGCAAGTGCTCTGCAGGGCGGCGGTGAAACCTTAGTTCCCCTCTGCGGGCAGCCCTGTCCTGGTTGGGACTGCCCCATCTCTTGACGACCCCAAATCTACCTGTACAACCGACCTCTGCCTCCTCACTCCTGTGCTCCACAGATATCTCACAGACTGAGGCCCCAAACAAAGGGGTCTCCTTCCTCCAATTAGTCCCTTCTTCAAAGACATCGTCTTCCAAGCGTCTCTAAAGGGAACGGGAACCCAGGAGATGGATGGTTCAGTTGGTTCTGCACTTGCCTTGCATGCATGAGGATCAGTTTAATCCCTAGCACCCACAATTAAAAGGCCAAAAAGCCAAGTATGGTCACATTCATTTGTGATCCCAGGGTGGCCAGCCAGAGCCAGGTAGATCCCTGGGTCTTTGCTGGCCAGCTACACACACACACACCACACAACACACACACCACACACACACAACACACAGACATATGCACACCCACGCGTGCATGCGCACGCACGCATGCACTCATGCATGCTCACACACAGAGTGAGCTCAATGCCCTGGAGTCATTTTCCACCAGATAAAACCAGAACTGAACATTCTTGGGCAGCTCTTACCCTATACCTGTCACCACTGTTTGTCACATGACCTGCTGTGGGCTCATCTGTTGCACCCTTCCCCCATGGGGATCTGTTGACTGCTTGTTACTAGGGGCTTTTAGCAAAACATTTTTCATCCCCTCCTCCCAGTAAGGCCTGCATGCAAGTTCCTGTTTATTGTCTAAAAGCTAATTCCTGTTTTTGGCCCACCCTTTGCTGGAGGGCCCTGGGAAGGTAGGCTTCTGACCTTGGTGTTTTTCCACCATATCTGCCTTTGGTATATAAGGCTCCACTCTTGTAATACTAAATGCCATTCTCCTTACAAGAATGAGCCGCTGTCTTTGTCTTTATTTTCATCCTTAGCCTCAGATCGTTGTGAAGTATGGTAGCACTGTAGCTGCAAACACACTGGCAGCTCGCTACAGATGGAGGTCCCACCGAGATTTGAACTCGGATCGCTGGATTCAAAGTCCAGAGTGCTAACCATTACTCGATATACTCATCTCAAAGCTCTGTTGGTACCTTGGATTTCTTTTCCTCTGTTTAAACTGAAAGTGAAGTTTGTTAGCACTTTTAGAATAACATTTCAGCTGGACATCCCACTTTTAGAGATGTATCCTAAATAGAGATATGTCCATCAAAGATGATGCACAAGAATCTTGACATGGGAAAAGCTTAAATAGACAAGGGTGGGGGACGGGTTGCTGCACCACGGTGTGCTCGCTGCAGAGAAACAGTGCAGAGATCCGACACTGTGCTTCAGAAGATGCTCGGCCGTGTAGGGGAAATACTCCTTCTTCCCTGTTAAGTGAAGAAATAGAAGGCAATGGCTCTGCATAGACAGTGACAGTGAATGCGCTAGGCTGTGGGAAGTTTGGTGTGGCACTATTTGGTAGGTATACAAAACCTATAGCATTACAGATGCAAGAGGGAGCTTCTCATAAGCCTCAGACTGTGTGAGTAGTCAGGATGTGAATCTGGGGATGTGGGCAGCCTGGGAGCAGAGGGTTTGTGTGAAATCTCTAGTCTTCCTCAGTTCTGCTCTGAACCTTAAACATGCTTCCGGAGGGTTCTAGCGGGGAAGAAAGAAACATTTACCTTGACAAAAAAGAGAAGAAGAAAGAAGAAAAAGAGCTAGCTACGGGAGCAGCAAGATGGCTTAGCAGGGAAAGATGCTTGCTTCCCAACAAGTCAAGCCTGCCAATTACAGTTTGCACCCAGGGACTGCCTAGAGGTAGGAGGAGAGAACCAACTCCACAAAGTTGTCCTCTGGGGGCCAGACACTAATAACAATAATAATTGATCAAAAGATTTTCTTAAAGCCAGCCCAAAATGTGAATGAATATCTTTCTCAGTCCACTCTCTCCCTGGCTCACGACAAGCCAGCACACCCCTGAGTTCTAGTAAGATTTTCTTCCCAATGATATTTGCGTAGGTCAGGAAAGACTGTGACAGGCTTTGAACGGAAGAGGAAATGCAAGGTTATCTTGACTAGCTGGCCCCGCCCTGCCCTCCCCATCATTTATTTCCTCTGACTGATTTTCAACCCTGTGAGGTGCTGGTCCCCGAGAACAGCACAGACAGTTGTTTTCTGTTCACCGGTTTTGTCTGGTGGAGGGACACCCGGCTTCCGACACCTAATTTGCATCTGTTTACATATTCGCTTCTTGGTGGACCTCAAGAGGTGTGGTACTTTCAGTTCTCCCGAGTCAGTCACAACCTTGTACTGTTTTCCTCATAAATTGATGCATTAAGTAAAATCTCTGGCAGATGTTTCTCATGCATCTATATGAGAATCATGAGTTACCTTTTTAAAAAATATCCTGCCAGGCATTGATGGCACACGCCTTTAATCCCAGCACTCGGGAGGCAGAGGCAGGTGGATCTCTGTGAGTTCGAGGCCAGGCTGGACCACAGCCTCAAAAACAATACAGAGAAACCCTGTCTCGAAAAACCAAAAAAATCCTGCTGGCTAAGGGTGTGTCCAATGTATCCATTGATGCTTGGTTTGCATCAATGAGGACCTAGGTTCTACCCCTAGCAGTGAGACAGACAGACAGGCAGGCAGGCAGACAGATGGACCCTTTCACACATACCTGCATATTGTACTCTTTCTGTTCACCCGTCCGTTCATTAGGTCACATCTCTGATGTCACCTCCTCAGAGTCCTTTGTGATTCTTCTCCTGTGGGACTCTGCCTCTGCAGTATGTAGTACAAACATAATAGTCTGTGTTCTGTGTGCCAAATTACCTGCTGATTAAGTTTTCTTCTTTGTATTTTTCTTTCTTCCTTTCTAGATGTTTTTGTTTGTTTGTTTAGATTTGGTTTGGTTTGATTTTTTTGAGACAGAGTTTCTCTGTATAGTTTTGGAGCCTGTCCTGGCACTTGCTCTATAGACCAGGCTGGCCTTGAACTCACAGAGATCTACCTGCCTCTGCCTCCCGAGTGCTAGGATTAAAGTTGTATGCACCACCATCTGGCTTTTCTAGATGTTTTAAGACAGGAGCCCAAGATGGCTCCAAATTTACGATACTTGAACCTCTCTCATAAGCACTGGCATTACAGGCCCCTACCATCATACCATGCTTATAATATTCTTAATTTTATACATTTTCTATAAGGAATGTGTATACTGTTATAATCTTGGAGATGGTATCTTTAATCAGTACTGTCAAAAGGAGTAGAAAAAGGAATTGCAGTGTTCTCATTGTGAATTGTCTTTTTCACCTATCTCCCTGGACGCCTCCCGCCCCCCAGACTCTAGCCCACCCAGATTGCTCCCCACACAAACTATTGCAAATTGCAGTTATAGTCACTTCTATGCAATCATCCTTACTGTAGCATTCAGTAACAGCGTGTGTGTGTGTGTGTGTGTGTGTGTGTGTGTGTGTGTTACAGTTCCTACTCAAAAAGAGTTGACGGTCTATTGTGTAATAGACGATGAACAGGCAGAAGCAGTGTGCACACTCAGTGGTAGAAACTGTGGCTAGAATATATAAGGGTTTAGCAACAAACAAACAAACACACATGGAAGTCGCATAGCAATATGAGATACTATCAAACCAAGCGCCATTAACTTTATACAGACACTCAGGCTTGAGCTCCTGGGGGGCCAGGATGACTTCATGCCCTCTGTTGTGATATTATAGCCTTGCCTGTTTGTACATCTTGTGAGTTAGGCTACAGCAGTGTAGCTACACAATCCTGCCTTGGCTGCCGTAATGTGGTAGGTCAGTCACAGCCTAGATGGATGGTACAGGTTCCCAGTGATGGGGTCACTTACCATCCAGGTCAATGGGCTGGGTCCACTGGGAAGGACTGTTTATCTGCGACAGAGAGTTTGCCTGGGACATTCTCCCACCTCAGCAGAATATGCCCATTCCTGCTATGTAAGTGTTCACATGGGTTTGATTTCTAGACATCTGGGAGATGGAGAAACTACTCAGAGGCTGAATAAGGAACACGTGTGTCCATTCGAGAGCTCTCTTGCAACTGAGGCAGAGCAATGGCTCCTTCCTGAAAACTGTGTTGTTATGGGAACCCAGAGCACAGACAGCAGGAGAGCTTCTAGAAGGTGTGTCTTGGCTCTGGTCACTAGAGTGCCCTCTGTTGAAAAATGTGTCCTCTGCAGCGTCTCTAGCTAATGGGCTCGTAGGTCAGATCAGAGCTGTGCCGTTCCTCTGTTGCTTTATGCCTGTGGACACGGGTGTCCTCTCCCAGACCTTCCTGAGAGGGCTGCCATTGTGCAGTTGAGAATGCAGGCTGTGGAGACATGACTCAACCATTTCTATGCAGAGGTTTGCACAGCAGTCTGACCAGTCCCCAGATCAAGTGGACCGGAGGAATCTGGCCGAGAGAGGGAGTCACAATGAATCACACTATTCTACGTGTTACATTCCCAGGTGGCCTTAGAAACTGTTCTCAGAATGTGTTTCTGTCCTTCATACTTGAAACTGTTTCATTATGATCCCGCATTCTTTTGTTTTTGTTTTGACAATTGCTGCCCATTGAGTTTCCGTGTGAAACGAGACTCCAATAGACCTCTTTCTTGGGCGCACACCCTTTCTCTGCCCTCTCCCTAAGATATCAGAGAACCATCCTACAGTTCCTCCCATTTCTTTCTCTGTTTTCTCCGCCTTACATTCTTATACTGGGATGAAAACCAGGACCAAAGCATCCTAAATGTCCTCTCATGTTGAGCTGTACCCCAAGCCCCTGCCCCCTTGGTTTTCCAGAATGCTGACCCCAGAAAGATTCCTGGTCAGGATGGACCAGGGTCTAAACCCATGCAACTCCTTTTCCGGAGGAACCATGCTGAGCCAGGACCCTAGCCCTGGCTGGCAGCTAAGGACATAAAGTTTCTCAGACACTGGTATGGAGACCTAGTGGGAATCTCAGTGCCACACTGTGAATGTGACAGCCCTGAATACAACAGGAGCAGCCAAGTGTAGGGCTGGCATGCCAGGCAACTGAGCCCCCTGCTCCCAGTGAGGCCTCTCGGCCCACTCTAGAACAATGTAAAAGATTGTCATGTGTTCTTTGCAACTTGACTGTGATGGTTTTCAAGCATGCCTGGGGGGCCATATTGTCCTTCCCCTCTGGCAGATCTTTGGCGCCCACTCTCCTCTCTGGCTGTCCACAGGCCTCCCTGCGGCTCTACCTTGGCCTGATTAATGCAGTCCAGCTTTCCCCAAGGGGCCAAGGGAGTGGGAGTTAAGTCATGCTACAAGCCTAATTTGACTGATCACTTTTTTTTTTGTAGTAGACTTCCTGTTTACTGCTCCTTCCTATACAAAGCCAAGCAGACACAATGTTTTAAGCTTTTCTTCATTCAAGGATAGCCAAGAAACAAAACTGGAGTCTGCTAAGAAAACAAAAGAAGTTATGGCTCCAGAGGGCTCGGGCTCTGGGAAACGGCTGGGTCCCCGTTGCGGGGGTGGCTGCCACCACTCTGCTCTATGTGATGGCTGCCAGTTATTAAGCCTGTCTGGCTGAGAGGGAAGCCAGCGAAGAAAAACAACAATAAAAGGGAGACAAATGGCTCCTGAGGAATAAGAACTGTGCAGACCCAGGACGGGGCGAGAGGGGGGAGGAAAAATCCCCTGCACTTGATTAGAGTTCATAGACAGGAGGCTAAACACCACTTAACTCACAAACGATTACCATTTGGAGATGTTAAAATGAATAAATAAATTAATGATAGATAGATAGATAGATAGATAGATAGATAGATAGATAGATAGATAGATAGATAGATCTGGAAGGAAAGTTTGCAGGACAGAAATCGCGAGATCCTGGGTAGAACATTTCTGAATTCTACCTTGGGTCTGGGGCATGCTCTGAAATGGCCTCCTGGCTTGGCTTCCGAGGTTGTGGGGGCTGCAAGGGTGTCATCCTTACAGCACTGGGGCTCTGATTCCCCCACAAACCTCAGCACTAATGAGGGGGGTGAGTCCTGGCACATCCTTGTAAGTATCAAGGGAGAGGCTGTAGCGCAGGACAGCATGTCCTCGTCATCTTTCTCGTCCAAAACGCCCACCACACAGAGGCTGAAAAGGTCTCAGCATCTCATCGACTCTACAGCTTCCTGAAATAAGTCAAGCAATAGGTTCCCGACTTTCCAGAAACACTCAGTGGAACTGGTATTCCAATCATGGTGTAACTGGAATGTCCCCGGGTGCTTCTGAAACCTACCCCTGGGTACCCCGGTCACTCGCATCCCCTGGATCCAATTGCCAAACCCCCAGACACAGGCGGCTGGCGCCCCCTAGAGGAAGAAATGCGCTTGCCCAGCGGGTCCCTTCTGTGCCCCAGTATGGCTAGGGGGAAACCCAAGTTTTACTTTATTGTCTGGTTTCAGTTCCAGCCGATCCGCTGGCTTCCAGTGACTAATGAGGCACCTCTCACATCAAGGTTCCGCAGGAGCTCTCAGGGGAGTAGGCAGTGAGCAAGCAGAAAGGCATGGGTCGGTGGAGGCCCTGGAATTTTACGCCAAGTGTCTGATTATTGCCAAATGGTCTGACAAATAAGGCAGAACTCGTGGTGAGTAAAGAGGGAGAGACGACACATAACATATAATGTCACTTCTACGGTAGTTCCTGCCTGTGGTCCCAACACCCGAGAGGTTGAGCCAGAAGGATCTCTGGTTTGAGACTCTGTTTCCAAACAAATCCCAAATGAAATATATTGTAATTTCAGGCAGGATTAACCGTTTTTTTTTAAACAATATTGAACATGACAGGATACAGATAATTGGGGAAGGGCAGATGGGTACCACTTTCAGGTGTTTCGAACGGACCAGGAAGGTCTTGTTTCGAAGTCCTAAGTGAGGGCGTGGTGGCACCCACCTTTAATCCCAGCACGGGGGAGGGAGGCAGTGGCAGGAGGATTTCTGTGAGTTCAAGGCCAGCCTGGCCTACAGAATATTCTAGGACAGCCAAGGTTACACAAACAAACCCTGTCTCAAAGAGGGGGAAAAAGTGCCAAGTGAGAAGACAGGTATGACTTTACAAACTCAGGCAACAGAGGCTACACCCTGGGCTGGGGGATTTAGAGGCTCCGGGCATCCTTGTTTACCCATCCAGTTCAGACTGCAGACTTTACCACCTCATCCGCATGCGTCAGTGTTGTGGGCTGTGGTCTGCCAGAGTTGAGACAAACACAGGGTCACGTGGTTGAAGTGCTTAGGTAGGAGGATGAAGGAACTAATGCACCCAAGGCTCCTTCTCAGATAACATCAAAGCATCGTCAGCTGAAGTAACGTGCACCCTCCGCTCGCCTTCCCGCTCAGGGGCTCATGGATTGCAGCAATATCTACAGCCCGTGCACATGGAATGAGCAATGATTTGTAGTGTTAACGTGAAATAGTTTGATAACTGTAAGGTGCTTGAAACGTACCAATTCTTAACCTTAACAGTCAGATGGGTACTGAGCCTAAGATTGAGACTGTTTGAGGGACTGAGGATGTAGCTTAATGTAGAATGAGGCTCAGGTTCAATTCCTAGCCACAAAAAAAAGCAAACAAAAATAAATAAATAAAAGGACTACTTTATATAATTTAGTTGAATTCTCAAATAATTACTTAATTATTGCAGAAATTCACAAAACTCAGTTGAATATGCATTTATGTAATTACAAATAATTTTGAATACTTGAGAAAAGTTACTTTTTTGAAAGCATATGTAAAAAGCATTTTAACTTAAAACTTGTGTTCATTGTATGTTAAGTGACAATATACTTAAATCCTGTATACACTGAGACAATAACATTTTTAAAATTTCTTTATAACTTACCTTAATAGCACATAAATGATTTGATGGAGCCCGTATTAGTGATTTCCCCTTAAATGAAAGGGGAATAAACTTGTACTATGTTATAAATAATGCATGCCTCCATTTTATTATTCATTCAAATTGCACTAACAAAAAACCAGGGTACTCAGACATGCACAGTAATAATTGAATTCAGTTGTTCTATTTTCCTGACATACGTTTAGCACAGACTTTTCTGTTTTGTCATTAGGAAGAATTTGCCATGGTAGGAACAGAGAACAAGTTTTATGTAACAGTTTTCGATGGTTTTTTTGTTCGTTTGTGTAAGTTCTTGGAGATGTGCTGTACGTGACCAATTTGTGCCATTGCTCAATGTCGCTGTTAGGTGGGGATGTGACAGGAGCAGCAATAATATATTTGGAGACACAGAAGATACCGGGTGCATTTGAGGGTCAGAAAGGGACCTGACAGACAAGGCCATCATGGGGAGTCTGACAGATCCCACACTAAGACTGGGAAGCCATTGGGGCTTATACTATAGAGAGTGGTTTTGGCTGTTGTATGGAGAACAGGAAGAGGGGCGGGGCCATTCTGATGAAAGATGGGCGCAGTGGCTTCCCTTTGAATTGTGCTGGTAGAGGTGATGGGTGTGTACAGATTGGAACTAGATTTGGGGGAAGAGGAACAGGACTTACGGATGGATTGCGTGTCCATCTTGGGAAAGGAGACAGACTGTTTTCTACGTCGCTGGTTCGTGTGGCTGAGTGTACAGCCATCCCCAGCGTCTGCAGTATTGTTTCCAGGACTGCCCCCTTCCCCCCCCCCCCCATGCTCCAACTGCAGATGTGCACAGCAGCTTTGCATTCAGCCTGTGCCCGCCCTCCCATGTGCTTCAGACCATCTTCACTCGAGATCCCAATACGCTGCAGATGCTGAGTCCCATTGTTAGACGGCGTTGTTTAGGGAGCTACGACACAGGAAGGCCGGGTGTCATCCATGGAGATGGAAGTGGTCTTTTCTGTCAGCCTTCCTTTGGACCCGCATGTATGGAACCCATAGATAGGAGGGCCGGCTAGATGCTGAAATAGAAGTTTTGCTTTGTAGAAGTGTGTGAGTTTCTGATAATGGTCAGGGGAGAAACTAACAAGGCGGGAGAAATTTTCCTAGAGTACCTGCTCTTAGCTTAACAAGTTTTCGGGTCTCACTGGGACTTATCCCCCCCATTTCCATCAGGCAGTCAGTCAACTGTTGCTCCAGGGTTCTCACAAAATAGCTGAAACTTCTGATAAGCTCCTAGTTAGCCTTGAAATCCCAGCTGTAAGGTAACTCGATGGGGCTCTGAGCAAAATGAATTCCCTTCCTTCTTCCCCTCCTCCCTCCTGTCTTCCCTTCCAAGCTGGGATTGCGGGCATGCATCAGCACACACTCAGGGTGGGGGAATCCCACTCAGGTCTTTACCAACTGAGCTACACGCCTAGCTCACCCAGCAGGACTTCCCGGAGACAGGAAAGGAATCTGTCAGCAGAAATGTTCTCTCTGACCATCTTCCAGCTGCAACATCGAACTGCTGGTGTTACTATGTCATCGCTCACACCGTCTGTGGCTCTGTACAGGTCCCGTTTTAGGAACGCGCAAGCTTATGTAGTTGTCACTGTCTACTCAGTAGACTCATAGCTCTGTGTACTCAAGTTCATGTGACATCGGAACAGGGAGCTTCAGGCAGGTGCTATGACTCTGGTGAAACCATTGCCCAGCTCACACACAACACAAGGCCCTAAGTTCCATCCCCAGCACTGGAAAAAGAAAGAAAGAAAAAGAAAGGAACTTGAGAGCCCAGCTGCTCAGCCTCTTTGTTGCCCTAATGAAATGGGGATTTAGACTTCATTGTGACATCGGATGGCCACACAGCTGGCTGGTGACAGACATGAGCTGGCCCCTAGGCTGGGACTTCGAGTGTGCTTCCCATAAGTACAGCCTCTGCCCCAGGGTAAAGGAACAGGTCAGGTGGGCAAGCGTGCCACAGTGGGTAGGTTTAGATGTCTTCCTGGGGCAAGGGGTAGACTTAGGTCATTTCCTAACAGTAGAGCCTGATTGAGGCTCCCAGAGGGCAGAGTCCTTTACTAGGTGTAACGTTGATCTGATCTCCACCAGTCATGTGGCCCACCAGCATTTGTTGACAACCTTGTAGCCACCTGGGTAGCTAAGGCTGTGAAGGGTGGGGGCCTCAGGATGTAGCAGTGACCCTGTGGTATGGAGGGGGGTGGAAAAACTGACAGAGTTTGTTGCTGTAATGGACCCGGTGACTCAACAGTGACAGAAATGTCAGGGAGGGCAGACATCAGGTACAAATCAGCCCTGGGTTATCCAGAGGGACCTACAGGAACTAAACCCACTAGGCACTGTCTGTGCAAAGGCAAAGACGCAGACAGTAGAATCGGGGACATCGAAGAGTCGAAGAGTCGCAAGACCTTGCTTAGGACCCTGGCGAGGGTTGGGAGGGAGCCAGGAGGCTGAGGTGGGCGGGGCCGAGAACAGTCTCCACCATCTACTTAAACAGGATATCAAATGGGTCTCAGAGCTCCGGGACCCAAATGAGGGCTGCATTCTCATCGTAGCTGCTCCAAACATCCCTCCTGAGTACAGGGTTTTAATGTGAAACGCCCAGAGTGATAAGCAAAGCTAGTATTGGAAAAGAGCCACAGCTTGGGCTATGTGAGAGCCGGGCCCTCCTATTTCCTTGTCTCAAGGTCTCTTCAGCTGCTTCTGGATCCTTCTTTTGCCTCACCTAGTACATCTCCGCCCCTGCCCCCACCTCCACCCCCACCCCCACCCCCACCCCCGGCAGCCTGAGCAAAGCCCCTTAGTTACCCCTTAAGGTTCAGTAGGAGGCTCGAAGGCCATTAATCTCACTGTACCTGGGACATAGGAGGCGCTTCTATAGACGGTGGCTTGAGTGTCTTGATGTGAATGTCAACGGGGACTCTGCTGTGTGTCCTTCTGGGCTTCTTCTCCAACTTTTCAGGCTCCCGTTACAATGGCAAGGGACGGAAGGGCGGTCAAAGCCCAGCATCGTGTTCGGTCCTTCCGGTGAGCGCCCTCCTCATTTCAAAGCACCCTTCACATCACATACACCCAGCAGCTCTTACCCAGTGGCAAGATGTGCTCCAGGGTTCTGAGTCTTTTCAGGTTTTGAAAAAGTAACACAAAATAAATATACTTTTTCCTACGCCAAACCTCTGGAGCAGGGGAGCCCCCTATGGACAATTTTGCCTTGCCGTGTAGGGATAGTAGCACTCGGTAGACCCTTGTGGAACTTAGGTAGGGCAAGGCTGGTCCAACTGCCCAGTGAGCCAATGAATGCTTCAACAACCTGACCACCACCAAGCATGTGTGCATGCGTGTGTGCATGTGTGTGTGTGTGTGTGTGTGTTTTACAGGTCTCATGTAGCTCAAACTAGCCTTAAATCTTGGATCCTCCTATCTTTATTTCCCAAATTTTGGGATTATATGTCTGTTCCACTAAACCTAGCAGAATCAGGGCCGTCAGAATTTGTAGAGTTCTCAGTTTTGGGACCCTATAGATCAGGGGTCTGGAGAGATGAAGTTATGAGCCTAAGGTTGTTTTGCTTATGGGAGATGCCTGGGTTATCAAATGGCTATGTCAGAGCCTATGATTCAACCACATAATTCTGGCCTACATGCCTGTCACTTCATGTAGAAGACATGGTCCTTGACGGTGGTCCTCCATGGCAAAGAACAGTAGGAACGCTGGAAGGATCTTCTGAAACAGCAATGCTGCCATCTACTGGAAACCTTGAGAATGACATCTATCCACCAAGAAACAAGAATTCACAGACCTGGTAGGGTAGCTGAATTCTCTTTCTTTTCGGTGCAACTGGTACTTCAGGGCCCAGGGTGGAGCTACCAACTTACTCCTATGTCATCTGTGCTGTGAGATGTTAATAACAGTCCTATCAAGTAAAACATCAACACTAATAATGGAACTTCCGGCCATATGCTCTATAAAGTGCCAGTTTCACCATTTCCCAGTTAGGGGGAGAGGGAGGGAGAAGACACGGATAACAAAATTAGAGGTCAGAGGATGTCATTACAACTGACACCGATGAAGTATAAAGTACAGAACATAGGAGAATTTCTAAATGTGTGTCATTCACCAAAATGAAACCCAGATTCATTATGATGCAATGAATCTTTTTAAAAAGATTGTTTATTTACAATGTATATGAGTGCTCTACCTGCTTGTACACCTCTACACCAGAAGAGGGCATCCGTTCCCGCTGTAGACGGCTGTTTGCTGAGTGTTGAACCCAGGTCCTCTGGAAGATGAGCCAGTGCTCTTAACCACTGAGCCATCTCTCTAGCCCACGATGCAGTGAGTCTTTTTTTTGTTTGTTTGTTTGTTTTTGTTTTTACGAGACAGGGTTTCTCTGTATTGTTTTGGAGGCTATCGGTCCAGCCTGGCCTCGAACTCACAGAGATCCGCCTGCCTCTGCCTCCCGAGTGCTGGGATTAAAGGCCTGCACCACCACCGCCCGGCGCAGTGAGTCTTAAGTAGATTCATTATGAGCAGGGAGTTTGGCTCTGCAACCGAAAGTCTCCTTCAAAGAAAAGCCCAAGTCCGTCAGGTTCACTGTTCAAGCCAGCCATGCCTCCGTAGAAGACCTGAGACCAGTTCCTCCTATCAAAGTCACTCTACAGAACCAGTTTATCATGATACCCAAACTGTGTAAAGACACAGGAAAAAATGAGAAAAGAGTAAAGAAAATTATTGACCCATTTGTTTAATCAATACAGTTGCAAACTTTCTCAAGAAAATACTTGCAGACTGAAGTCAGGAACACATTAAGATCACACACCGTGAGCCTGTGGGCTTCATCCCTGAAGTCCAAGGTTGGTTTAACAGGCAGAAATCAGTAAACATGTGGAAATCAGTAAACTCACCATATAAATAAACTTACAGACAGACAGAAACCACAGTCATGTCAGCTGATGCTGTAAAAGGCACTTGACAAAGTTCAACATGCCTTCGTGATAAACATTCTGGAGACTTTAGGAATAGATACAACACCCCTCAAAACAATGAAGCATTGTTTTGATACACGACAAATCTATAGCCAACGTTGTATTAGACAGAGGCAGACAACGTTGTCTCTAAAAATCAAGAATGACCCACGGATGCCCACTACCCCCTCTCTTGCTTCATGCAGTGCTTGGAGTCTTAGCAATTATCAGTTAGACAAGAGAAAGGCAAAGATTCATAACAATAAGAAGGGATGAAAACTATCCCTATTTGCAGATGATACAATTCTTTACTTAAAAGACACTATAGTGTCTACTAGAAAACTCCTAAGCCTAATAAAACACTTACAGTAAAGTTGTGGAATATAAGATCAATACATTGAAAAGGTAGTCTTTACTACTTCCTGATGTGCTAGCTTTATGTCTATTTGACACAGCTAGAGTCACCTGAGAGGAGGGACCCCAATTGAGAAGATGCCTCCCTAAAAACAGGCTGTAAGAAAGTGCATAGGGCAGGAGGGCCCAGCCGATTGTGGGTGGGACCACACCTGGGCGGATGGTCCTGGGTTCTAAAAGAAAGCAGGCTGAGCAAGCCCTGAGGAAGGAACAAGCCGGTAAGCAGCTCCCTTCACGGGCTCTGCATCAGCCCCTCCCTCCAGGCTCCTGTCTGCACTGCTTTTGATGATGAACTGTTGTGTGGAACGGTGAGTGAAACAAACCCTTTCCTGCCCAGGGTACTTTGGGCTACAGCAATAGTAACCCTATCTAAGATGACAAAAGTCTACAACATGCCTTGATTTTTAAAATTACTTTGTACCACGCTTTAAAAACTGTTTAAATTACATTATTTGTGTGTGTGTGTGTGTGTGTGTGTGTGTGTGTGTGTGTGCGCGCGTCAGAGGATAATCTGTGGGTGTTAGTCCCCCCCACCTTGAGGGTCCTGGACACCATGTAGGTTCTGGGGATTCAACTTGGATTTGGCAGCAGCACCTTTGTCCTCTGAGCCATCTAACTGGCCCCAGAATATGATTTCTAAGTGGAGAGGATGGTTCAGAGTTTAAGAGCGCTTGAGGCTCCCTTCCAGACATTAAGTTTGGTTTGCAACACCCAGCTCCAGGGGATCTGATGCCCTCTTCTGGCCTCCACAGGCATTCGCACATGTGGCGTATATTCATACAAGCCCACGTACATTAGTAAATAAAATGAAGTCTTTCAAAGCACATTGTTTTCCTTGAAATGGTTTGACATTGAATGACCCCTGCATCCCACGGAGGCCCCTGTTCTCTTCTGGCTTGTCCTGGTCCCCTAACCTTTGGTGCTTTATTTCACCTGCGTATGCTAATGAAGCTCTGAGTTGCCTGTGTCATGGCTCACAGCTGACTCCTCTGCAGGACTTAGCTCCTAACCCTTGAAAGAATTCTGGAATAAAGTAAGAGCTGGCTCGTGTCTACACAATAAAAATTAGAGTGGATTTAGTTGACTTGCTTCAGGCAGCAAAACTTTACCCCTTCCTTAAATATTAATCCAGTGATTACCAGGCTTCTAAGTCTGTGTGATTTTACTTTAAAAGTCCTTTAAAATATGTTACTTATTTGTTTATTTACTTTTTTGTGTTTGGAGATAGGTCCTTGTGTAGGCTAGGTGGGTCTGGAACTTACTCTATAGCCCAGGCTGGCCTTGAACTTTGATCTTCCTGCCTCAGCCTCCTGAGTGATGGGATGGCAGTATGCACCACACCTGGCTTGTGTGCATCTCTTAGTGGAGAGGAGAATGAAGGGATCTTGGGAATCTGATTTCCTCAGAGAACAAAGCTCTTCCGGGAAAATGAAGACAGCCCACACAAGAGTCATTCTAAGAGCTGTTTCTTCTGCAAATCTCCCATGAATCTTTTGTTTTCTCAGACAATGCCTTGAATTTCTCAAACTAAACCCCAGAATGAATCAAGAAAACAAGAAGCTATGCATGAAGACAACACCTTGGAAGTCGGGGTGAGTCACAGGATAAACAGATAGGGCTCTGTTTCCAGGTATGGAGGGATGTGTGTTGGCTCATTTGTTTCTTTGTTTGAGACAGGATCTTGCTATATAGCCCAGGCTAGCCTCAAACTCTCCATCTTCCTGCCCCAGCCTCCAAAGTCCTGGGTTGCAGGTAAAACCACCACGACTACCCAAATTTTGATTTCGCAACAGTTTTCTTTCTGTGTAGTTCACACAACATAAATCCGCCCATTATGATTATACAGTTCAATGGTTATTAGTATATTTAAAAAGTTGTACCATTAAAAAAATGAAGTCTTCAGGAGTGCCTTTAATCCCAGCACTGGGGAGGTAGAGGCAGGCTGAATCGCTGAGTTGGAGGCCAGACTGGTCTACAGAGTGAGTTTCAGAACAATCAGGGTGAGCTCTCTCTCTCTCCTCTCTCTCTCTCTCTCTCTCTCTCTCTCTCTCTCTCTCTCTCTCTCTCTCTCTCTCTCTCTCTCTCTCTCTCTCTCTCTCTCTCTCTCTCTCCTCCCTCCCCCTCTCTCTCTCTGTGTGTGTGTGTGTGTGTGTGTGTGTGTGTGTGTGTGTGTGTGTGTGCTGAAGTTGGGAGTTGGGACTTCGGGAATTGATACGGAATTTCTTTCAAAGAGATAAAAATGTTTCACAATTGATTGTGACCATGATGGCTGTGACAATTGGTTCCTCTCAGGTGTGCATACCTGGGGGGGGCAGTTGGTTTAATGATACAAGTGAGTTTATTTCTGTGCCTACTAGATTACAGATGTCCCTTGGGCATTCCTTCATCTCCTGGCCCAATGCTATGCACACTGATATTCATAAATATTTATTAAATGAAATGAATGGATGGATGATATTTGCAATTCTAACATAGAACATGAGAGAGAGAGATTGTTGGACTAAACAGGTACCATGAATAACATGAATTTTGAAAAAGAAAAGCCCCAGCCAGTCACAACAGGACTGTTGCACACGTGAACTCACAGAGACCGTGGCAGCAGGCACGGGCCCTGCACAGGCTCAAGCCAGATGGAGTCCCAGCACTGAGAAGCAGAAGTGGACATAGGTTCCCACCCCTCACCAAGAAACTATCTGCAATTGAGACCTGCTGACAAAGGGGCAGTTCTCCAGTGGAATCTCACTGGGTGTATCAGCCACACTTCCGGGTAAACCACACACAAAAAGATCCCAGTGGGATTGCTGTAGACTTTTTGTCTCATTTTGCTTTGTGTGTGTGTGTGTGTGTGTGTGTGTGTGTGTGTGCAGTACCCCCCGAGGCCAGAAGAGAGCATTAGATCCTGAAGAACTGGAGTTACAAACAGTTGGGTGCTGGGTGCCAAAACCAGAGTCCTCTCCAAGAGCAATAAGTGCTCTTAATTACTAAGCCATCTCTCCAGCCCCTAACTAAATATGTTGAATATAGGATTGAATTCATTACCACGTATTACATTTTTATGGCTTTATGTATCAGCTAAAACACATATAATAAAAATTTCTCCTAAAGAAAATCCCTAATACGCTAAAATTGTCAGAAATGCCTTTTCTTACAGCCTTGCATCGTTAGTCTACTACCTGTTTTCTGCTAAAACCCAGTACAGAAACGATAATCCGTTTCATGACTGCAAGTCTGCGCTGTAAGAACTGCCGGGTTTCCTTGCAGGGTCAAGTGCCGTAAATGGTAAAGGCTAAAGGTGCTTACCAGCCACCGGTCTTCTAGTGGGCACCTCAGTCTGGGGCACTCCTGGTCCCATCCCTGGGGGCCACAGGACGTAGTGAGTTGGGAAAGGTAACCAGTTCTGTCCCTGAAGGCCCTCCTTAGGCCCCCAGATCTCCTAATGCATTGCACACAGGCTCCAGGGTGGTCGCACCCGTAGGAGAAAGCTCAGCTGGGCACCCATAGTTAAAGGGCTGACTTCTACCAGCTGTTGTCTTTCCAACGGAGAGAAGGGGGGGTGGGACCAGTAAGAGGGATGTGGGCGTGCATTTTCTTGGAATCCAAAGGGTCAGAGAAGGGGGAAAAAAAACTATCAAAAAATGTTCCCAGTACAAAGTTCAGAGTAGGAAAAAAAAAGGTCTGATTTTTTTTTTAAACTAAATTGTGTAACATGAGAAAAATCTCTCACAAGGAAGGAGTGTTCTGGAGCCAAGTTTACCCAGAGGAAAAAGGTTTCAGTACACAACGGAGTAGAGAGGCACAGGGGAAAGGAGGGGGAAGGGAGGGGGAGGGGAAGGGGTGGAGGGGAGATGAGGGGGGGAAGAGGGAGAAGGGGAGGGAGAGGGAAACGCAGAATTTGCCACTAGCTTCCAGGAAGACCCGCAATGACTCCTTGAGCTTCGGAGGCGTCCCAGAGGACATTTCCTGTTCGGCGTCTGGAAGTTCCAGCCAAAAGTTACAAAACATCCTCTTCCCTGTGCCCAAGTGCTGGGGCAGGACGGAGACCCAGGCAGCCGCCAGTCCTCGCAGCAGGTGGGACGGAGCGGGAGCTGCGGACAGGTAGGATGGCGGACCTTTCCTTTCTGGGTCCTTCTGCTTCCCTCCGGGATGTTTCCTGGCTGGAAGGCAACCTGGGGAAAGGTGACAACGCTTCAAAATGCTGTTTGAGTGGAAAGTGTGAGTGGCCAAAGCCTAGGAAACAAGTTGTGTAAACTGAGGTTTTCTCCTCTGATGCACGCCCCACGCGCCCCTCCTCCCCCCACACCTGACTTGGCAAAGAGCTTCCTAAACGGAGCCACCTGGGAGTAGATTCAGAGAATGGCAGACTAGAAAGGGCCCTAACAGCCCGGGCCTGGCTGTTCCCCCCAGGGCCTGGACCTTGTGTGTTTCTCGCTCATTTTCCTCCGTTTCGTGGTCCTGGGTCAGCGCGCCCTGAGGCGGTCTTTCCAGGTATGGGGTGCAGCACCAGGACTGTGTTTGTGGACCGGAGCTGTGTGCGGTGTCAGTGGTAGCCTTTGCCTTGACAGTGGCATTCGGCAGCCTGTATATACCTGGTCTTGGCCATAGCTGCTGACGCTGAGCTGGCCCAGAGAATTCAGGGTGCCTACCCCCAAAGCTGAGGGAGGTAGAGAGTAGGTGTGATGGAGTCCTTCCAGAGCCTTCTCTGGGGTCCTGTGGCTTTCCCCTCTTTATCACACAATTGCCTTGCCTTGACAGGCCAACTAAGTGAGGAAGGGAACGGAACTAAATAGTCAGAACTTACCAGGCGGTTACCAAGAAGTACTCTTGTTGGGCATTTCCCATATTCCGGGAGACAGACTACAGGTGCAGACACTGTCATCACCACATGTCAGTCAGGCTCGTTGCTCAGTAAATGACAGAGGAGGGATACCAGCCACTGGGGTCTCAGGGCCATCACACAGAGTTCAGAAAGCAGGGGTTCGAATCTGGGTTCCCATGGGTTTTGCTATAAAGCAGGTGAACAGTGCAAATGTACTCTTCTCTGGGTGTTGCAGTGATGGTGGGGTCCAGCCATCACTCCCAGTGCAGAAGCCTGAGTTCCGTAGGAAGTGACCCGGGTGCACGGACCCTAGTTCACTTGCCTGGCAAGTTCACCTGCCAGCAGAGTAGGAGCAATTTACCCCAGGCTCCAGGACAGGCGTCACATCTCATGTGCGTTGTGTACCTTAGAAAATATCCTCTTTGGGGCTGGAGAGAAGGCTCAGCAGTTAAGAGCCCTGGCTGCTCTTCCAGAGGTCCTGAGTTCTATTTCTAGCAGCCATATGGTGCCTCACAATCACCTGTAATGAGATCTGGTGCCCTCTTCTGGCATGAGCCATATATGCGGCAGAACACTGTATACACAATAAAATCTGTAAAAGAGAAAACGTCCTCTATTGTGATACAAGGACTCTGTAATGATGGGGTCCCTTTTGGAGGCTGAGGCATCTGGTGCCTCAGTAACCTTCTCTCTTAAGTTGCAGCCCAGAAGCTGTGTCCTTATCTGGCTTGAAAGTAAGGTTCTCAGTTGAAGTGAAGTTTTAACCATTTACAGAACTGTTGACCTGGCCACATGGCGCTCAGTCTGGACTGCCAATGACTGCGCTGTTTGCAGAGTTGGAATCCCACAGTCAGTTCAAGTGGTCCTCAAGGAGCCCAGAGAGGCGTATGCTGCTTCTGCTGGTGAGGCATCCTCAGGAAGGGGTAGACCTTGTATAACGGGCCCAAGCGCACTCAGCCTGTTTGTGGAATTGGAGCCCCATCCTGCTGAGTCTCAGCCTCGAGGCCTTGAATGCTTTTTTCAGGCCAGTGACAGAGATAAGAACCAGACTGCAGTAGTGGGGGCTCTTTGTGTTTTTGTAAAGGGCGATTCTGAGAAAAGGCCGGGCTGAACGGGTCACAGGGCCAAGACAGAATGTTCTGTGACAGGAAGTGTGCTCTGTGCATGCCTGGAGTTAGGGGTGTTTAGTTTTGTTTTTAATTGTGACCCTGTTCGGTAGTCTTTGTAGTTCTAGGAGTGCTGGGGCCAGCGCTGTGCCATTCTGAATGCTGCATCCTGGTAAATATCTATCTACAAAATGGTACGGAAGGCCGGGCGGTGGGGGCACAGCACCCGGGAGGCAGAGGCAGGAGGATCCCTGTGAGTTCCTGGCCAGCCTGGTCTACAGAGCCAGTTCCAGGACAGGCTCCACAACAATACAGAGAAACCCTGTCTCAAAAAACAAACAAAATGGCACAGGGGCCCCTCCCCCTCGTGTGTGTGTGTGTGTGTGTGTGTGTGTGCACGCATGTGTATAGGATGAACATAGGGCCTCATGCATGTTCAGCGTGTACTTAACCACTGAGCTCCGAGCCCAGCCCTAGTTACTATTGATTGATGATGGAGAGTTGTACTTAACCACTGAGCTCCGAGCCCAGCCCTAGTTACTATTGATGATGGAGAGTTGAGCCTTGCAGTTGGCCTGCTGCTTCGTATTTCTGCCACACAGCACAGAACAATGCTGCTGTTTCGTCTTGTGCATGTTTGCTTGTTTGCCCCCCCCCAGTGAGTAAATGCCATTAGCAAAACCACTTGTATTAGAAGAATGACTTTAGGATTTCAAGCTGAGATATAAACTTTCAAGAGCTATATATGTAGCTTATTTTAAAGAAATAAGGCAGCTCATGATTTACCAAAGATTTTTGTTGTTGTTCTTTTTCAAAACCCAAATTGATCAGCACCTCCTAGTTCTGAATTAAGTTTAGAATGATCCCGAAACTAGCATGCCTTGACTTACTAACTTCCCGAGACGTGTAAGTCAGTGACGAAGAAATTACAGTTGGCATTTGCTGCGTAGGTTGTGTGAGCCAGGCCGTGTGAGCTGCTTCTGTGCACCGTCCCAGTGTAATGGCCTGCATTCCCTCAGTGTGCAAATGAGGACCGCAAGGTTCTGAAAAAGATATGAGGTACAAAAAGACACACAGCATGTGGGTGACGGAGCCAGGGTTCAAACTCTGCTCTAATGTGCGGGTGCTTCCGTTAGATGCCAGAGTTTTGCTAAGGTCCATCTGATGGAATCCATTTCGGTCCATCTGAGGCATATTGAAAAAGAAAGCTGAGGGAGGACACACTACTTTTCAAAGAGTCAGGGACTAGAGAGTGCCAAGAGCACCTCACAGGAGACTCATGGGGTCATTGCATCTGAACAAGAAATTTACCAGAAGCAACTGGTTTGTGCGTAACTGTGAGATGCATGGCTTCTGCTACCTCCACCAATCCTCCTCCTCCTCCTCCTCCTCCTCCTCTTCCTCCTCTTCTTCTCTTCCTCCTCCTCCTCTTCCTCTTATTCTTCTTCTTCCTCTTCCTCTTCTTCTTCTTCTTCTCCTTCTCCTCTTCCTCCTCCTCCTCCTCCTCCTCCTCCTCCTCCTCCCTCCTTCTCCTCCTTTGTTTTGGTTTTTCCAGACAGGGCTTCTCTGTGTAACCCTGGCTGTCCCCAGGAACTAGTTCTGTAAACCAGGCTGACCTCAAACTCACAGAATTCCACCTGCCTCTGCCTCCTGAGTGCTGAGATTAAAGGCGTGCCCCTTAATTGTATCAGTGAATTCCCAAGGGTTCTGTATGTCCGTGGTCTCCCCTTCCCCCACCCCCAAGGATCCTGGTTACAATATGTGGTGGTTTGAATGTCCCGTATAGGTGCAGGCATGCGAATGTGTGATCTGCAGTGGTGGTGCAGTTTGGAGAGGTGATGAAGAGGTGCAACCTTGCTGGAGAAAGTTTGTCACTAAGAGCAGGCTTTTAGGGTTAAAGCCTTGCCCTGCTTCTGGCTGGCTCTCTGCTTTATGCTTGCTGCTGAAGATGTTATCTCCTAGCTCCTACTCCTGTCACCATGCCTGATGCTTACTGTCATGCCTCCCACCATGATGGGCTTTTGTCCTTCTGGAACCATAGCCCAAAACAAACTCTTTCTTCTATAAGCTGCCTCAGTGATGGTATTTTATCATAGCAACAGAACAGCAACTAATGCTGTTAGTATTCAGGCATCTGCACTGGCCTGTCCTTGGGGTTCTGACAGGACACGCCCTCAGCTGCAGCCACTAAGAGCAGCACCTGTGCACATTCACTATGTTCCCTTTTAAAAGGGCCCCGCCCACCTCCCATCCTTCTCTCTGTCTTTCCCTCCCCCTGTTTGTTCCCCCTTCTCTCTTTCTCCCTCTCTCCCTGTTTCCTCTCTCTCCCCCTCTTTCCTTTTTCTTCTCTTCTGCTGCTCCTGCCTCCAGAGGCCGGTCTCCCCCCTTTTTATGATCCCTTTCCCTAGTTAAAAAAAAATTTGCTTGAATCCTGTCTCATGGGCATCTTTCTCTCGGTGCACTGCTTTTCTTAAATTACAACAAATACACTATGTCATAAAACAAAGAAGGTTCCAGCTAAGCTCTGCCTTATATCTTACATCCTCAGAATCCCAAATCCCAAATTAGCCCTCTTCCAGAACCCTTCAATTTCTTTCCTTCCCTCCCTCCCAACTTCCCTCCCTCCCATGCCAGGGTGTTTTTTTTATTTTGCTAGAAACATGATGACAACAGAACCTGGAAATCAGCAATATGGAAAGAGTTGTCCTTTGTTTTTAATTAGTTTACTTTGTTGTTGTCGCCATTTAAATTCTTTTATCTGATTGTTCTTATGTATTGAGTGATCGGCCTGCACATATCTCTGTGTGCCACAATCAAGAATCCAAGTCCCCTGGACTGGAGTTACAGATGGCTGTGAGCCGCCATGTGGCTGCTGGGACCTGAACTCAGACCCTCTTCAAGAGCAGCAAGTGCTCTTTAGCACCCAGCCACCTCTCCAGCCTGGGAAGGGTTTTAAGGATGTGGGAATATAGGTCTCTTTGGCTTCATTTCCTCCCTCAAATCACATACAATATGGTAGTGCACACTTGGGACTCATCAGTAATTGGGTGAGGTCCTAGTTTAATGACTGAGAGTGGGTGATTAAAAGGGAGGAACTCTTGTTTGTTCCAATCGACCCGAGACACACGAGATGGGAACTGAGGGCAAACACTGCCTTTATGCTTCTTCATCCTCAGCCCTGAAAAAACCAAGGAAGAGACTTTCTTCCTTAGCCTTGTCCTCTAGCCTTGGAAGGCCCAGAGAAACAAGCAGATGGAAACAGTTGAAAACCAGTGCAGGAGAGTGTGTCTGTCGCAAGGCAGGGAGGGAAGACACGGTATGTTTGTTGTCAGCATAGGGCCCAAGGAATTTTCCATAGTTTGACTTTAATCATTACCGTCTCCATAATTGCTGGCAGCTGACCCTTTGCTGAGCTGCTGGGCTTGCCAGCCACCTGCCCACCAGCCTGAGGACCGCACCAGCTGCTGCCAGCTGCTGAGGTCTTCTCAGCCTTCTCTAGGAACAAGTAAGCATGCTGGTTGCCTGGCCACCCGGCTGCCGGATGAATGATCATCTCATTCTGTTTCCCGGCCTCTTAGGATGAGCTTTCCAGAGCCTGCATAACTTGCATAAGCACAGCCCATTCCGCCCCTGGAATGGCTCAAGAACTAGCCACCATTGCCTGTGCTAGCACGGATGCTACACTTGTAAGAGAAGAAAGGCCTGGTATATTTAGCAAGCAAGCAGCTGTCAGCTCTCAAGGCTCACCCCAGCCTGGTCTGGAAAGGCCCTTAGTGGCTTCCGGAACCCCATGCACCAGGACAGAAAGGCATCTGAGGGCTGTTTTAAATTCTTCTCTTCGTGGGGTTCACTCCTACAACTTCTGATGAGAGCTGGGAAGTGAGCGGGAGGCCTGGAGAGGAAATAACCTGCTTCAGACCACAGCAAGGTCCAGAACCCCTCTGCGTCTACAAGCCAAGCTGATACATGTGAATGATCTTGTGAAGGACTTGACGCTACATGTCTCCGTGTGTCTTCATCTTCCCCCTTCCCCTGTCCAGGGTCCCCCACTGTGCTTACTCTGGATTCGGGGTATTGGTCTCCACGGCTGCCTGACATCTTCTGAGCACCCAGACTTAGCTGATGAAAGTAGCTGTCGGAAGTCAGAGAGGGGGAAGGGTGGCAGAAGGGACATATTCCTCTGACTCTTTTGCGGAGATGCCATGGGATGGTCATGTTCCCTGACTGACAGTTGCCTCAGGCTGTCTTAGTTATGGTTACAATCGCTGTGAAGAGCCACCATTGGCCATGGAAACTCTTATAAAGGAAAGCATTTAACTGGGGCTTGCTTGCGGTTTCAGAGGTCTGGCCCATTACCATCATGGCAGGCACATGGCAGCACTCAAGCAGATTTGGTGCTGGAGAAGTAGCTGAGAGTTCTATACCCAGATCTGCAGGCATCAGGAAAAGAGTCACTGGGCCTGGCTTGGGCTTTTGAAACCTCAAAACCCATCCCTAGTGACACACTTCCCCCAAGAAGGCCACACCTCCTGAATCCTTCTCAAGTAGTATCTGAGCCAATGGGGGCCATTCCTATTCAAAACACAATAACCTCTGTAGTGGTTTCAAAGAAAATGGCTCCCAAGGAGAGTGGCACTATTAGGAGGTGTGGCCTTGTTGGAGGAAGTGTGTCACTTTGGAGGTGGCCTTTGTGGTCTCATATATGTTCAAGAGTCCATGTGCAGGTCAGTCCCCTGCAGTCTGGAAGCGTGTGGACACCAGCAGGCTTGGTGTGGTGGTTGCCTCATTAGAAGCTTCCACAGGGTTAGTTACCTCACCTCGCCTGTCCCAAGTGTCTCAGCCCACCCGAGGCTTTTAGGTCCTTAACCTTCCAACAGTACCACTTTTATTGTCATCGTGACCAAACAACATAAGGCCCAGAGTTTTAGGAGAAGCGGTTCAAATCTCGGCAAGGAGGATGCTGAGAGCAGGGTGGTAAGTGGGTGAGGATTCGACCCCAAGAACCTGCTGAGAGGGAGTAAGAAGGCCGGCTCTCACTCAGCCCGCACTGTGGCCTTTTCCCACTCATCCCTCAAGTCCCAATACTGTCTTTGATTTTCACTTTTAAAGTCACCATGGAAGTGACATCCAAACCAGGTGAAATGGTGCCTCTTTGAGATCACCATGTGCCTCTCAAGGTGACTTCCTCTGAAACTGGATACTCGTAAGATATGTAATTTCCAGGGTCAGGAGATGTCATGCTGAGGTAAGCTCTGTTAGAGAGACAGAGTTGGGCTCACACACTCTGTCTTCTTTGGGGATGATGATGTTTCTTAGTTTTTGTTTTTTAACTGGAACATAAAAAGGAGAGGCCGTAGTCAGGTGTTGGTGGCACACGCCTTTAATTCCAGCACTAGGGAAGCAGAGCCAGATGGATCTCTGTGAGTCCGAGGCCAGCCTGGTGTACAGAACAAGTTCCAGGACAGCCTCCAAAACAATACAGAGAAACCCTGTCTCAGAAAAAAAAAAACAAAAAAAAACAAAAAGGAGAGGCCTTAAACAGAGACATTGTGGATAATTCCACAGTGCGCTTCTAATCTGACACTCCATAGTCATGTTTCAAATAGAAAAACAGGCCTTGTTCTGCATCCATGAGAACACAAAGTATTTCTTGGGGGTTGAGGGCATCGGGGCCCTCAATCTGTCTTAGGAACGCTTCCTGAAGAACTCCCAGGTAAGTCGTCTTCCCAAGGACAACATGAGGACAAAATGTCCCCTTCACTGTTGTCACTGCCTGACTCTGGAGATCCAACTGCCCAGAAGCCTTCCCTTTAACTGGTCAGCCAGACAAACGACAAGACAACACTGTGACGCGCAGCACCGGGGAGAGGCTGGGCGGGCCTCAGTCTTTCACTCTGTTTTGTGCGTGCGTGCGTGTGTGCGTGTGTGTGTGTGTGTGTGTGTGTGTGTGTGTGTGTGTGTGTCCATTGTCTCAATGTCTCTGCAACACAGCAGATCCCCTCTTGCTATTTATTTCATTGCTGTTGTCCTCCTCCTCCTCTTCAGTGCTGGGAGTCAAAGATGGCTTCACACACACTGGTCAAGTGTTCTGAGCCTCACCTTCAGCCCCATCTTTTCCTTTCCAACCATGTTAGTGACACTGCCCTGTGCCTTTTTGCACTAACAGAGACTAAGTGTCCCACAGCCCACAGTCCCACAGTGTTATCTACCAGAGAAGGAAACTCCCTGGTTCCTGCCCTCTGCTGCCCCGCCCCTCCCATTTCCCTTGGAAGGCCTCTCTGAGAGGAGACCTTCCCAGGAGGAGGGGCTGAGCCCTCCTCCCTAAGGACCCAGCTCTGAGTAGCCATTGCCTTATCAGCGGTGCTCCAACTCCGCCCCACCGCTCCGACAACCTGTGAAGAATCCAGACTTTTTATAAGAGGGCTTCTGCCTGCTTCTCTAGCTATTTGAAGTCTTTCCTACAAAAATCCCAACTCCAGCTTCAGCATGCTTCCTTAATTAACCTTTATTTTCCCACTCTACATACTCAGTGTGTCAGCACTGGGGACCTTCGGGACACGGCCTGAGCAGGGAAGATACTCGACAGATAGTAAGATCTTTGACACACAACAGAGGTGTCGTGAATGGAAGGAGATGGCCACCTTATTCTTTGTAGAAAAATAAAAGCATAGCCACACATATCTTTATCTTCCTTTAGCTTCCAGTCAAGAAAAAAGTTAATGTTGGGTCCAGTTCTGTGAGCCCAGCAACTACCTCTTTTGTTCAACTAGTACATATTTATTGCTGTAAATCAGGAGACAAACACCAAGCCAGGAGACAGGGATACAAGGATCTTCTTGTCATTACAGAAGTTCCATTCTAAAAGTGCCATGGGCTTCTGAAAAATCTGAAGCCGCAGTGAAATTACTGGGCCTACAGGCACACACCTATAGAATACCTGTACTTAGCCAGGCGGTGGTGTCGCACGCTTTTAATCCCAGCACTCAGAAGGCAGAGGCAGGCGGATCTCTGTGAGTTCGAGACCAGCCTGGTCTACAAGAGCTAGTTCCAGGACAGCCTCCAAAGCCACAGAGAAACCCTGCCTCAGGGGGGAAAAATGCCTGTGGGACAGAAAAATTAAGAATTCAAGATCATTCCGGCGGGCCAGAAGGCACTACAAGAAATAAGCAGGGTCTCAGTATGTAGCCCCGGCTGTCCTGAAACTCACTATGTAGAAGGCTGGCCTGGAACTCACGGAGATCCACCTGCCTCTGTCTCCTGGGCCTTAGGATATAAAGGAGTGTGCCACTACACCGGTCAGTCGTCGTCGTCTTTTTTTTTTTTTTTTTTTTTTTTCTTTCAGATGAGTTTGGGGAAGACTTCATTCGACAGAGGCAAGTTTGCACACTTCGCGGTGAACACACTCCCTTATTATACAGATGAAGAAAACAAGACTCAGGAAGGGGGCAATAACTTGTCCCAGGTCACCAGCTCGTTGGGGTGAATGTGGTGGCAGGAGTAGGGTTCGCCCCACTTCTCTTGCAGCCAGGGCGGGCGGGCGGGAGGTGGCGACGGCCCCGCCCCGCGTCAGGCCCTTCCTCCCGGCGCCTCCCGCCGAGGTCACCCGTGGGCTGGCAGAGATGGGCGGCTCGCACTCCCAGGGTCGCAGCCCGGGGCCCGCGTGGGAGACGCCCCCGACAGCTGCGGACGCCGCGTGAGTCAGCGCAGGGCGCGGGACGGGGGACCCGGGCCAGGGACCGACACCAGGCAGGGTGGGGGTGCTCGATGAGACCCGCGCGGGCCTGCGGGGTCCGGGGATTGGGGATGTGGCGCTTGTGGCTCCCAAGAATTCCCTCTTGTTTGTGGCGAGTTTCGCGATGACCTCAGAGAAGGGCAGCATTGTAGTTGCAGTAAGCCGGCTTTGTTCCGGGACAGCGACAGCTGGGGACACCAAGTACCGCAAGAGGTCCGAAGGGAACTCAGTGTGGGATGTGGTGAAAGTTGGGGAGAAAGTGGGGAGGGGGCGTGTTGAAGACTTGAGAGACTCGTCGGAACCGCGCAAACTGTGTTAGGGATTGTGTGTGTGTGTGTGTGTGTGTGTGTGTGTGTGTGTGTGTGTGTGTGTGTGTGTGTGTGTGTGTGTGTGTAGGCGGCTCTGCAGGGAGATAGACGCTGTAGCATGGCAGGGCTCCCCCACCTTTTAAAAATAATCTTTTCATTGCAAAACAGCTTCCTGGTATCCAAATACTAAATATGTTGGGGTTTTTCCCTTCTATTAGTTAAAAAAAAAAATAACGTGAGCCGGGCGGTGGTGGCGCACGCCTTTAATCCTAGCACTCAGGAGGCAGAGGCAGGGGGATCGCTGTGAATTCGAGGCTGGGCTGGACCGACAGCCTCGAAAACAATGCAGAGAAACCCTGTCTCGTTAAAAAAACAAAAACAAAAACGTTAAAATTTATTAATTTGTGTCAGGGCACACATGTGGAAACCAACTCTTTTTCTTCTATGTGGACTCCAGGAGTCGAACCCAGGTATTCAGGCTTGGTAACAAATAACTCTCTTTACCTGTTGAATCACATGTCACCAGCTCTGTATCTTCTAATATTTACAATATGAGTACTAATCTAAATGTAGTCCGAGCAACTTGTTAATAAAAAGGATAGCTGAGATTCACCGAGCCTGTGATATTTGTTTAAAAAACAAAACAAAAAACAAACTTAATAATTGCTTTGTGCAATTTAATCTCCAAGAATACTGGCTTAGTTTCTTGTATTATCATTCCACCGGTAAATAAACTAAAACACAGAGAAATCAAGGAAGTTGTCCAAGGTCACCCAGTTGGAAAGTAGTGGACTCCAGGATGTCTAACTTCAGAGCTCCTGTAGCAGCTGCATCCCACCTGAGAGAAGTGAGGAGTAACAGCTAGACTTTTAGTTCACTTGAGGGAGCATACACCCACCTCACCCCGTTTTCTTTTATTTTCCCTGAATAAGGAAATTTGAATTGGCATTGCTTAATACAAAAATATAAAATGTTAAAGTTGACTTAACTTTTAAGAAAGAAACGTAAGGGGCTGTGAGGTGGGTCAGCAGTTAAGAGCACTTGCTCTTGGGGGGGGCGGACGGACGGACGGACTGAGTTCAGTTCCCAACGCCCACATGGTGGCTTGGAACCATCCCACAACTCCAGAGCCAGGGGATCTGACCTCCTCTTCCAGTGTCATCCCCTCTCTCTGGGTACCAGGCATGAATGTGGTGTATACACAGAATAAAAATAATTAGCCTGATGCTGGTGGCACCACACCCCTTGTGAATCCCTACATTCCAGAGGCAGAGGCAGGTGGATCTCTGAGTTAGAGGCCAGCCTGGTCTACAAAGAAAGTTTCAGGACAGCCAGAGCTACATAGAGAAACTTTGTCTTAAAAAACTAAAAAATAAAATTAGGTTGAGGGTCTTTTATTTATGTCTTGGTTTCTCTTGTATCTCCGTTTCATTATTTGTTAACCAAATGGTAGAAACAGCTCATGGGCTGTTCTGAGGTCGATAGAAGGTTATGTGTGTATGAATCACAACCATTTTTTTTTTATCTATGAACCTTTTATCTGTGAGCATGCACAGCTTATTCTTTCCGCCAAGGGTGAAAACCGACTGATCTTTGTGAATTGTGACTGTAAAAGTTTACTGCATAGTTTGGAAGCAGAGCGTGAGGTCAGGATTTGGAAAAATGAAGATGCATTGAGTTCAGTTGCTAGGGTATTAAGTCATCAGTTGTTCAACTGTGTAGCATCTTGGTGTTCTCTCTCTCTCTCTCTCTCTCTCTCTCTCTCTCTCTCTCTCTCTCTCTCTCTCTCTCTCTCTCTCTCTCTCTTCCTCTCTCCCCCTGGAGTTTCTTCATGTGCCTTCTATCTTTAGCAAAGCTTACCTAAAATACAGTCATCTTGGTCTTTGCTTCGGTAAGCACCCGGGATGTAACTTGTTGTAGAGAGCCTGCCTAGGCTCTGGCCTTCATCGTCAGGACTGTGACGTTTGGTCTCATCAAGAGTACACAGGCTCTGCTCAGTGAGGCAGCCTTAGCGAACACATGGAACACCGGTTAAAGACCCTTACGAAGCTGGGCATGGTGGTACACGCCTTTAGTATCAGCACTCAGAGGCAGGCAGATCTCTGTGAGTTCTAGGCCAGCCTGGTCTATAGATAGACAGGGCTATGCAGAGAAACATTGTCTGAGGGAAGGGGGTTTGGGGGAACCCTTTAGAAAGATGAAATTCCCTTCCTGTAAAAGCTTTTTCCCAAGTGCTGCTAATCGGAGGCGCGTGCGGCCAGTCTCTCCAGGGTCCAAGAGAGTAAGGACGCATTGTCCGAGCGGGCCCCTGCAGACTTCCTGTCCAACATGTGACTGTCCTGGATAACGGTGACCTCCAGGAAGTCCCCCCTTGGACAGTGGCATTTTTGAAGTCTGTTGTTCCTTTTAAAAAATAAAACCTTATATGAAAGCCATATGACTAATGCACTCCCAGGCATTTTCTTTTGAGGGAGAAATTGTCTTTGAGAATATTCAGTCTGTATTTCAGAAGGACTTAAGCGGATACTAAAAGGAGCCAGATAAGGCCTTTACAAAAACTCAGCTGAGAAATACAAAGACGCATACAAGTGCATGGGAACAAATGTCTTACTTAAGGTCAAATTCATCAGTGTTTTAAATTTAACCTTCTTGGAGCCCAAGGAAACAAATGGCTGGCTTGGGTAAAAGCTGGAGGAGTTTTGCTCCTTTGTTCATTTGTTCACTCATTCATTCATTCATTCATTCATTCATTCCAGGAGGCCTTGAGGATTGAGAAAGCACAGCTAGGGGGTCAGACAGACCTGGGTTAGAATCCCTCTTTAGGCTGCCCCCCTCCCCTGCTTTGTCAGGACAAATGGAAATGCCCGCCCCAGCCCTCAGTGCTGGGATTACAGACGCTCACTGCCATGTCTGGTGTTACACAGTGCTGAGGTTTGAGTACAGGCCTCATATCTGCTGCTCAGACAGCCTCTTGACATGGCCAATCCAGCAACCTCTTAATTTTTCCTTCAGCCAATTTCCAGTCTTTTTCAGGAAGGAGTGCTGCCAAGAAGCTAGGTATGCCTTGGGTATGTGGTGGTTTGGTGCATTGTCTGAAATCATCGCTTTTGGCAGTGTGACTGACTGTGGTAGCTTTTCTAAGAACAGTGTGTGATGGGGGAGAGGGCGGAGAATGACATAAAACAGAGCCTGTGATTTATAAACAATCACCTCGTTCTTACTTAGCTTGTCTGTCTGAAATATATGGTAGACACAAGTTAAATTTCTGGACCAATCTTTGCATAATGGACTAGGTCAGTGGCTGTGTGTGTGTGTGTGTGTGTGTGTGTGTGTGTGTGTGAGTGTGTGTGTGAGTGTGTGTGTGTGTGTGTGTGTGTCCGAGGTTTTGAGTGATTTTGCCTGTATCTTTCTGATCATGTCCACAAGATGCAGCAGGTTCAATATTCTCTTGGCTGTAAAGTCTCCAACAGTTAAACTGCAGGGCGATCTTCTCCCTCCCCTCCTCTCCCTCCACCCACCTCTCCCTCCCCCTTTCTTCCCTCTCTCTCTCTCTCTCTCTCTCTCTCTCTCTCTCTCTCTCTCTCTCTCTCTCTCTCTCTCTCTCTCCCACACACACACACACACACACTTCGAAACAAGGTCTTACACTGCAGACCAGTTGACCTTGAATGTGCAGTCTTTCTGCTCCAGCCTTCCAAGTAACTAGGACTTTACGACCAAAGTGTCTCTTGATGGAAAAGTCACAGTGGAGCAGACAGACATTCCTGACAGGAAGAGGGGGTGTGGCCTTGAACTTCTGAACTCAAAAAACTTGGTTCCCAATATGCACACTTACTCTGAACCCCACTGCTTTCAAATTCATAGCATCGTTCATCATCTCTTAACTACATGATTTCTATTAACATTAAAAATTGCTAGTTCAGCCAGGCATGGTGGTGTCATCCTTAATCACAACACTCACGAGTCAGAGGCAGGTGGATCTCTGTGAGTTCAAGACCAGCCTGGTCTACAGAGCTAGCTCCAGGACAGCTAGCTCTACACAGAGAAATCCTGCCTGAAAAAAAAAAAGAAAAAGCAAAAAAGCCTATTAAAATATTTTAGTGTAGAATTAAAGAGAGATATAGGGAAAGTTGTAGGAAAAGACACAGAAAAATTATCTATATGAAGACAAGTATCTAATTTGGATAAATGACCTGAGAGATGCAGAAATATATAATTTTAGGAGATATTGGCTTGTTCTCTCTCTAGCAAGGCTCACACAAAAGGAAATGACTTGAAGTGCATGACAAGGGAATATTACTGGTGTGCATGTGTGATGTGTGTGTGTGTGCAGTATGTCTGTGAGTGTGTGTATGTAGTGGGGTTATCTCTTCTATGTGTAAGGGGCTGGAAATAGACATATTCAGTAAGGAAGAAGATGCTGTGTTTGCTAATCATCACAGGTTAAGGTGCTCTGTTCAGATAGCTACTGAGTGCAGTCAGGTAAAGCTTAGTTCCACTAACTCTTCCCCTTTGGGACTAGCGGACAGCAGCATCCCATCTCCCCTCACCCCATGCCTTTTTCTAAGTGGCACATGTTTCAAGATTAAACATCCAGAACTACAAGAAAGGAAAAATAATAAAAAAAGGTCACAGCAGCTGGATTGTCTGAAGTCTGGGCTGGCAAAGTGCCGGCGTGGCATCCAGATAGCCATTAGCCCAAGGCTGGGCATGACCTGGCACCGTCCATGTGGGTCTGCCTTGTGAGGAAGCTCACTCCTGCTGTGGGGGTGGGGTATGCTCTCTTTATTTTTCCATTTTTCACACTGTGGTCAGGATCCATACTAAAATTCACTACTTTAACCTTTGGTGTATATGTGTGTACTTGTGTGGGTAATCATGTGCTCATGCTGGTATGTACACATATACACTTTTACCATTTTTCCAGCTTGTTTATTCTTTTTTTTAAACTTTTTTTATTACTTTAATTTTTTTTGGTTTTTCGAGACAGGGTTTCTCTGTAGCTTTGGAGGCTGTCCTGGAACTCACTTTGTAGACCAGGCTGGCCTCGAACTCACAGAGATCCGCCTGCCTCTGCCTCCCGAGTTCTGGGATTAAAGGCGTGTGCCACCAACGCCCGGCTATTACTTTAATTTTAAATAGCTTGTTTTACATGTCAATCCCAGTTCCCTCTCCCTCTCCTTCTCCCGCACTCCCCCACCATCCCCCCCCCCCCAGCCTCCCACCCTGTCCTCACTTCCTTCCACATAGGGGATAATCTAGAGTCTCTCATTGCACTCAGGGCAGGGTCCAGGCACTCCCCTAAGAGTCCAGGCTGAGAGAGCATCCCTCTTTGTGTTATGGACACACAAAGTCCATTTGTATGCCAGGGATAAACACTGATCCACTGCCCAGGGCCCCATAGGTTGCCCAGGCCTGCTCACTGACTCTCACATTCAGGGGGTCTGGATCAGTCCCATGCTGGCCTCCCCGCTGTCAGTCTGGGGTCCAAGAGCTCTCCCCCTGTTCAGATCGCTGTCTCTGCTGGTTTTGCCAGCCCATTCTTTGCCAATTTGCTCATCGCTCCTCTCTCTCTGTCACTGGGTTCCATGGGTTCAGTTCAGTGCTTAATTGTGTGTTTGCCTCTGCTTCCATCAGTCACTGGATGAAGGTTCTAGGATGGCGTATAGGGTAGATGTCAAGTTCATTATCAGGAAGGGGCATTTAAGGTAGTCTCTCCACTATTGCTTAGCTTGCCAGTTGGTGTCATCCCTTTAGAACGCTAGAGGTCTCACTGGTGCCAGATCTGTCTTCTAACCTATGACTCCCTCTTTTATGGTATTTCTCATCCTGTTCTCCCCCTATTCTATGCCCCACTCAACCTTCCTGTTCCCCCATGACCTACTCTCCGTTCCTCCCCCCCCCCCACCTTTCGCAATGTTCCCAATCTGTTCAGGAGACACTTTTACCATTTTTACGTGTATGATTCAGTAACATTAATAACATGTATGGTCATCACCTCTGTTTAGACCCTTTCACCACCCCAAACTGTACCCATTGAATGTTGGTTCCTCGTTGCTTCTCTGCTAGTTCCTGATAACCTTTGGCCTGCTTTTTGGTGATACCTGCCTATCCTAGGTCCATCATACAAACAGAATCATAGTATTAGTCCTGTGTCTGGCTTATTTCACTTAGCATAGTACTTTCAGACCTGTTCGTGTTTTAGTATGTGTCAGAATGAATAAAATGTGTACTGTGTGTGTCTGTGTGTGTGTGTGTGTGTGTGTGTGAGAGAGAGAGAGAGAGAGAGAGACAGAGAGAGAGAGAGAGAGAGAGAGAGACAGAGAGAGAGAGAGAGATTCTGTCCATTCATCTGTGGGTGGACATATGAATTGACTCCTCATTTTAACTACTGTGAATAATTCTACTTTGAACATTAGAACACAAGTGAGACCCTGCTTTAGATTGTTTGGGCTATGTGCATAGGAGTAGAATTCCTGAGTGAGTGAGTCTGGTTGATTTTTTTGAAGTTTCCCAAAGTGGCCACACCCTTTTACATTCTCACCATCAAGGCAATGGGGTGCCAGTTTCTCCTTGCCCTTACCATTGGTTGTGATTTTCTTTTTTTAAAATGTAAGATCTCGCTGGCATGTATGTGTGTGCAATGCCTGCAGAGGTCGCCAGATCCCTTGCACTGGAGTTACAGATGGTTGTGAGCCACCGTGTCAGTGCTGGGAACCAAACCCCAGTCCTCCGTAGGAGCAGCAAATGCTCTTGACTACCGAGTTGTCTCTCCAGTCGCCCCACCCGTTTTAAAGATTATTTTTATTTCATGTGTATAGTGTTTGCCTACATGTATGTATGTATCCCATGTGCATGCCTGGTGCCCGAAGAGGCCAGAGAATGCTGTGAGTTCCTCTAGAACTGAAGATACAGGTGGTTGTGAGTCATGTGAGTGCTACAGCCCGGGTCTTAAGTACTGAGCCAGTTGTACTAGCCATTCTAATAGGTGTGAACTAGTAATGCATTTGATTTCTATTTGAGTTTCCCTGGTATTAATAATAATTATATTAGTTACTGTGGTAACCTGACTGAGGCAACCTGGAGAAGGAGGGTTTGTTTTGACTCGCAGATTGGTGTTACTCATGCCAGGGAAGGCTGGGTAATAGAGGTGTGAAACAGCTGGCCCCTCCACATCTGGAGTCAGGAAGCCAGAGCATGGTGACTCCTGCTCAACTCAGTTTCTCCTTTTTCTTCAGTCCTGGACTGCACCTATGGGCTTGTCATCCCACTCAACCTAATCCAGACATGCCTAGAGACTTGTTCCCGTGGCGCTTCTAAATTCCACCAAATTAGTAATCAATACTACCCATCACAAGGACTGGCGAGCTGGCTCAGCAGTTAAGAGCATGTGTTGCTCTTCCAGAGGACCTGGGTTCAGTTCCCAATCCCTAAATGATGGCTCAGAAATTCCACAGCATCTGACACACTCACACGCTCTCCTGTGAGTACCAGATGTCATACATGCAAGCATAGCACTATAAAACAAAATATATCTAAAAAAATATTACCCATTATAGTACTGATCCAAAAACCCATGTACTTAGTTAAGGTATTTTATTGTATTTTATTAGGCAAGTCTGTAAACTTTTTCTTTAAGTAAATAAATCTTTTCTTTTAAATTTTATTTATTTATATTTTATGTATGAATGTTCTGCATGTACACCTACATGCCAGAAGAGGGCATCAGATCCTATTACAAATGGTTGGGAGCCACCATGTGGTTTCTGGGAACTGAAACCGGGTTCTCTGGAAGGGCAGCCAGTGCTCTTAACCTCTGAGCCATCTCTCCAGCCCAGCTATGATTATTTTTAATAGGAACCAACCTGTGATGTCAACTTTTGTAACTCCTTCAGCTCTTATGTCCTTTTTTTTTTTTTTTGGTTTTTCAAGACAAGGTTTCTCTGTATTGCTCTGGAGGCCTCAAACTTAAAGATCCAAGATCCACCTGCTTCTGCCTCCCCAGTGCTGGGATTAGAGGCGTGCACCACCAACGCCTGGTTCTTATGTCCTTTGTTGTAGGATGAGATAGCATGTCTTTCTTCTTGTTGTCATGTGGTTTCTTCTCCCTCATAATGAACCATTTATTCTATTCTTGAATCACCAGTGGAAAATAGGGCTCTGACAAATCCCAGTCCCCCTTCCTGCCATGACAATCAGCCCTAATTAAATGTTTTCCTTTATAAGAGTTGCTGTGGTCATGGTGTCTCTTCACAACAACAGAAACCCTAACTAAAACCTAAAATAGCTAATCAGGTTCAGTGTGGTGACTATGATCTCAACACTTGAAAAAATGGAGACGGGCGCTGAATGTGGTCAAACACACCTTTAATGCCAGTACTGGGACGGCAGAGGCAGGCAGGTCTCTGTGACTGCCAGGTCAGTTAGAGCTACATAGTGAGACCCTTTGTTGAAACCTGCCCCCCCCCCAAAGAAAACAAAGAAATGGAGATAGGAGGATGAGGGATTCAGGTCATCTTCAGCTACGTATCAACTTTGTGGCTAGCCTGGGCTTCATGAAGTCATTTCTATACATACAACAGAAAACAAACCAGTTGTTCAGGATAGTATCGAGGTGGTTTGAAAGAAAATGGCCCCCACAGGCCCATAGACAGTGTCACTATTAGGAGGTGTGTCCTTGTTGGGGTATATGTGGTCTTGTTGGAGGAAGTGTGCCACTGGGGGGTGGGCTTCAAGGTTTCAAATGCTGAAGCCAGGCCCAGTGACTCTCTCTTCCTGCTGCCTGAGCATTCAGATGTAGAACTCTCAGCTATCTCTCCAGCACCATGTCTCCATGCTTCTTGCCATGACAATAATGGGCTAAACCTCTGAAACTGTAAGCCAGCCCCAATTAAATATTTTCCTTTATAAGAGTTGCTGTGGTCATGGTGTCTCTTCACAGCAATGGAAACCCCAAGAGAAGTGAAAAGTGTTGACTGACCTTTTCTTTTCCCACTTTTCCTCCCCCCGCCCCTTTAGACAGTGTCTTGCTACACAGCCCAAGTTAGTTTTGAACTCAGATCCTCTTGCATCCGTGTCCCATGTGCTGGCAATCACAGGTGTGTGCCACCATACCAAGCCTATAATACCACTTGAAGTTCGTTAATATAGCTGGTCTTTACTTCCTGTTTTTCCCTTTAGTGGCCTTTTCTTCCTTTCTCCTACACTGAGGATGAGAACACGTTCATTGCTTTGTCAACAAGTGTTAGCCGGCCTCCCTCTTATGGCTGAGCACTGTGAACATTACGTTACTCATGTTACACATGCACTTAGAGAAGCCTTTCTATATATATGCAGTCTGTCTCTTCTGATGTCCTATTGAGGCAGGGGTGAGAACAGGGGAGATGACCTTGAGATGGGAGAAGACGTGTCACCTAAAAGAGATGGACCTTCATGGCCGGACCTTTCTTGTGGGTTCTACATCAACCTGATTCATCCTAAACGATGAGTCTTCCTCTTCTACACAGCAACAGTGTGACTCCTCATCTCTGCTCACCCACGGGCTTTGCCAAGCCATAGCTTTCCCATAGACTAGGCTTGCTTTTTCAGATATAAGGTGCTAGCAGATTCCCGTAAGGAAAGGCAAACAATAAATCTCCGAGCTCTCTCCATCTTCTGCTCTTTTGCACACAAAGACTTGGTAACTATGGAGACTTCTACCAGTGGGAGTCCTACCCTTTGACATTTACTCAGAAGTCTTGCTGGTAAGGGTGAATATAATTTGTAAAGGTATTTTTTTTTTGGTTTATATATAGTACAGTTTCCCCTTGATCAGTCTTATGCTAGATCTGCTGCAAGCGCTATCAGTAATAATTGTAGACAAAGAAATTACATTTAGCCTGCTTAAATTTGGGAGTTGTCTTAGTCTGTTTTCTGTTGCTGTGACACAATATTTGAGACTGGCTAATTTATGGGGGTGGGGCAGGGCTTATTCAGCTCACAGTTCTAAAGAGCGGGTAGTTCAAGATTAAGCTGCGTCCGCTCAGATCTCTTGTAGGTGCTCTGCAGAGTCTCAGTGTCTGTAGCTAGGGGACATCACATGGAACAAGGAGTGTACTCACGAGACAGACACAAACCAGCGCTGGTAGTAGACTCATCCCAAGAAGACTCAGTAGTCCATGGATCCAGGAATGGCTCTGCCCTCATGACCCAGTCACATAGCCCATCACCCCACCACGTACTGCTTCACAGAGGAGATTAAATGCCAACATGTGTTCTGCTGGGAACAGTCAAACCATCTCAGGATACTCCTGTTTCTGAGAAGACTCATTCCTCTATCTTTTACTGCACACTCCTGGAAAAGTTTGATGGTGCCCGGCACTGGTCAGGGTGAGAGCTTCCGGGACTCTGGCAAAGACAGACTTACTTGGGCTAAATATTTCTTGACACTCAAATAATATTCTTACAGACATTTCCACATGAAAATGTACATGCACAATATATAAAAGGGTGTCAGAGACGCAGAGACATAACTTCATGTAATCTTTCTGCAGACTTGTGAAGCAAATACAATTTCCCTTTTACACATGAGGAACTAAGACTTGGGGCTGGAGAGATGGCTCAGTAGTTAAGAGCCCTGGCTTGTAAAGGGAAGCTTTCCCGCCAGCCTGGTTCCAGAGCCGCATCAATCCCAAATAAACACACAGGAGGCTATATTAATTATGAAGCTGTTGGCCTTGCTTGTTTCTTACTGGCTAGCTCTGACTTAAGAAATTACCCCATAATTGTTACTCTAAGTATTTCTCTTACCGGAGAACTTTCTGGGCTTCCTACCCCATGGCGTTACATCTTGACTCTCTGTATTTCTCCTTCCCAGAGTCCTCCAGGACTCCTAGTCCCACCTATCTTGGTTCCCTATTGGCCAACAGTGCTTTATTGACATATACACAGGACTTCCCACATCACTGGCTGCTCTTCCAGAGGATCTGGCTTACAACTGTCTGTAACTCTAGTTCCAGGGAGACCTGACACCCTCACACAGACATACATGCAGGCAAGACACCAATGCTCATAAAATAAAAATAATTATATTTAAAAACTAAGGCTTTGGAAAAGGTCACACACTAGGTCACAGAGTCATCAGTGGGTACCTGGGATTCAGGCTGAACGGGAGACAAATTACCAGGTAGCCAGCTGAGGTTCTGTGTGTCTCCCAGGAAGATGGCTTTTCCCCTACTGCTGATGTTGTGTCAGGAAAGGAAATGCTTGAGAAAATGTTGTCCAACCTGTTCTATAGATAAGTCTCACATTGCATCACATTTACACAGAGCAGAACGAATACCTTTTGTGTGTTTCTTTGCAAAAAAAAAAAAGCAAAACTTTTTTTTTAAGTCTGTGAGTCTTGCTTTTCTAACAAGTGCAGAGTGTTATGTTTCTATGACTACGTCAAAACTGTGCTTAAATAGAGGTTTGAGGAAGCCAGGTGAGAGAGGTTTGGGCAAGATAGACAGGAAAGTGAGAAGATGGTTAAGGTTGTCTTTTTAAGTATAGATACCATATCCACTGACCACAGAAGACTCGAGTCCTCCCAACCCCCATTTATTTTTGAGACAGTCTTGCCTGTATAACCCTGACAGTCCTGAAACTTACTATGTAGACCAGGCTGGCTTTGAACTCACAGAGATCCTCCTTTCTCTGCCTCCCAAGTGCTGGGACTAAAGGTGTAGACCACTGCTAACGGTAGTGAGCCCTTCTTTTGATCAAATTCAAGAGAGAAGCTGGTGGTGATGGCTCACTCCTTTAATCCCAGCACCTGGGAACCAGAGGCAGGTGGATCTCTGTGAGTTTGAGATCAGCCTGGTCTACATAGCAAAGGCCAGCCAGGGGTAAGCTTCATCGACCCCCAACAACACACCATCGCCAAAACCAAAACAAGTACATATTTTTTTCTCAAGTTGTGGTACTTCATGTATGCAAAGTCAACGTATGTTAGCCTCTGTCACTATAACAAAAATACCAGAGATAATCAATTTATGAAGAGAAAAGGCTTATTCTCACAGTTTTGGAGGTTCCAGCCTGTAGCTTTGGGCTGATAGAGCGGCATTACAAATCCCCGCCCACCAAGCCCCACCCAATAAAAAGATCCCAGAACTTTCCAGGGACGTATTCTTGTTGATCAAGAAACGGAGGCTGATGTGTTCCCTTGAGGGCAAGATTAGAACTAGAAGATGTGACTAATTTTGGGAACATATAACAGCACTAGGGAAGAGAGTCGGAGTGAGCATGTCTGAGTGTGGGCTGTAAGACCCTGTGCAGTCTAGAGTGGATCCTCATCCTGTCTACCGCTTTCCTACCTCTTGCCAGAGAAGGCGCTGTTCCCCAGTCCTGCCACCAGGGGGAACCAGTCACCATCCACTTAGTTTTCCCTATAGGTTGGCCTAGGGTGAGCAGACTGGTCCACTGTCTGCATTGCTGGATAAAAAGAAAATGCCATTCAGACACTAAGGTGTAATACATGTAAGACAAAAAAAAAAAAAAAAAAAAAAAAAAAGAACGAGGAACTGAAGGTTTTGATGCTTCGTTTCCTTCTGACCAGGACCCTACAACTCCTTTGTTTAGCTTCTAATCTCAAGGTTGTTGTTTCTGAGAGTTAGAAATCTTTGTGTTTCTCAAGACTTGTTCATTGGTATTTATTCACTGCGGGAACACCTTTGTTAGAGGCAGACGGGATTCCTGGAGGCTTGTTTGTGTTTATAGAAATGCAAGTTTAAAGACATTCTCTTGAAAATTGTATTGAGTACATGATAGCAGTTTTGGGTGCCCACTGTTATCAGCAACTCTATTCAGTCTATGGGGGTTTTGGTCACAGAAGAAGAGCGAATGAGTACTACTCCCCCACCTAGGAGTAGCATGCCAGTTCCTCACCAAGAAGGATGAGTGTTCCCAGAGTTCCAGGTACCCTGAGGTTGAAGAAGAGGGGTTGCTTGAGCCTAGAAATTCTAGACCAGTATGGGCAGCATGCTAAGAACCCTACTAGAAAGGAAGGAAAGAGAAAGAAAGAAAGAAGGAAAGAAAGAAAGAAAGTTTCACTTGGCTGGCTTTTCCAACATTTTTTTTCCTTTTGTTTTGTTTTTGTGCTTTTTGAGATAGGGTTTCTCTGTATTGTTTTAGAGGCTGTCCTGGAACTGGCTCAGTAGGCCAGGCTGGTCTTGAACTCACAGAGATCCGCCTGCCTCTGCCTCTGCCTCTGCCTCTCCAGTGCTGGGATCAAAGGTGTGCACCACCACCACCTGGCTATCTGACAACATTTTTAAAAAATACTCTTTTTTAGTTTATCAATGTGTCTTTCTCTTTTTGGATACAAGGTTTCTCTGTGTAGCCCTGGCTGTTCTGGAACTCTCTGTAGTCCAGACTGGCCTGGAACTCAGAGAGATCTGTCTCCTGACTAAAGGTGTGCCACCACCACCACCACCCAGGTCCTTGTGTTTTTCTTTTGGCCTAGTTTATAGCTTTTTTTTTTAAGTAAATGTTATTTTCTTGCCCTTGATAATTTTCTACTCCTACACCAGGTCCAGTGTACTTGAGGAGTGTGTTTATGGGGTATGGTGTGTGTGTGTGAGACACTTGGGGTGCTGGGGAGTGTTCTGTGTGTGACTGTGGGGTGTTGATTCTTATGAACAATTGGAGGACTTGTGATTATGGTAGTATATGAGAGTGAATGAGACAGGTGTGTGTGTGTGTGTGTAACTGTGTAATTGTGGCATGTGTAGCTATGGTGTATGTGAGTGCATGAGCCAGGTCAGGAATTTTATGTAGTGCATTTAGGCATATTGTATATCTGTGATTCTGTGATACTCTGTGAGGTGTGTGTGTGTCTGTCTGTCTGTCTATTCACATGCCCTCTACTGCCAGCCGTGATTTTCTCATAAAGCCTCCAGAAAGCAGTGACAATCTTACACAGAGATGTCAGAGAACGGCCGCCCCGTGTCAAGCTTCTGTCTGTACCCTAGATGACTGTATCCAAGCCAGGCACTTTAAAGCCAGAGAAGGATTTTTTTTGAAAGCCCTCTCCAAGGGCAATGGCTTCCCCGTCTTCTGAATATTGTAAGGATTTCAGCTCAGATTTCTCCTTCGCCACCACCGGATTCCCCCACTTCCCCTCCCCCCCTCAGCTAGTCTGTTCCCCCTCACACGCTGGCAAACCCCTTGTGGGAGCTGAATCATGGTACTTCCTTTTTTGGTCATGGTTGAGTTTCTTCCACTTTTGGAACCCTGAGTCGTGTAAAATGAATCAGCCCTCTGCTTTCTGGATGCCTGCTTGCCAGGTCAGCCTCAGAGAAGACAGGCGGCTCCCTTGGGGTGCTCCGTGTACCCCGAAAGCTGCTTGATGGGAGATTCTGAATTAAAGTGTCAGTACAGATGATAAAATGACTCTGGGTATCTTGCTTGGGGGACAAAAAAATCAGCATTTTAAGGAGAGCAGAGGAAAACTCCAGTCAAGAGGAAAGATGGGGAGAGGCTCTTTAAAATCGGCCCTTGTATTGGTAGGGAGATAGAATTCTGGGACTCACTGCACTGAGGTGGCATTTGGTCCCACAGATGTACCAGGAGCTGTGGGATGAGGCTGAGGAATGGTTCACACCATCTGTGTATGTATTTCCGGCACCCGGCAACCGGGGAAATGTCTCTACCACTGGTTGTTAGAGAGGTTTAATTCAGCATCTGAAATAAAGGAATTAAGTCATTTCAGAGGCCAGGGGCTGATGGAAATCCCACTTCATTGGCTAATTCAGCACCAAGTCAGGTTTCTTCATGGAAAGCCCCAAAGACTCAGCTCTCTCCCTGGGCTCCCTGCTGAGTAGGCCCCTGCCTCCATCCTAGTGCGGCCATTTCTACTGTGAGGGTACAGGGGGCAGCTTTTTAACACATTTCCCACACTGGGATGCTGACTTTGTTCTGGAATCCTGCCACAGGGCCCTGGATTGATCTACTAAACCCAGCTGAAATGTGGAAAGGCTGTTGAGGGACAGGTGCTGGGTAGGTTTGGGTCCCGCATACTTTCTGGGTCAAATGTTGTTTTGGGACAAGGGATGAAAGGGACAGAAGTGGAAAAGACTTGTGAGTCGGATCTGAATCACTTCCACAACCTGCGCTGGAGCCGGATCCCGGCCCAGGACAGGCAAGCCATAAGCCTTGGGGTTCCAGAGCAAGTATGGATGGTGGATGGAGGAAATGTCATCATGGAGACAATCAGGATGCCTCTCATAGCTGTGATCTGTCTGCTGAGCCTCTGGGGTGGGTGATGCCGTGGACCTGTGAGTTTTACTGAGGAGACAGAATGCTGTGCGTGAAGGGAAGGAGCCAGCGATGAGGAGTCTGCAAACACCAGGCTGTGTACAAAGTATTGAACTCGGTGTGAGAAAAGCTTTAGGCTCTAGGTTAGATTCTGGAGCCAAGCGTCCTGGCGAGAGAGGGCAGCTTTACACATGGTACTGGTTGAAACTAGATCCAGATCTCTCATCCCAAGCAAAAATAAACTCAAAATGTGCCAAAAAGCCTTCATGTATGTGAAAGGCTAACACTACTGGAGGAATGTTGAAACTCTTCAGGGTAGAGGTCTAAGCAAGGACTTTCTGAAGAGGGGGCTCCGATGACCCCTAGAATTGGCAAACGGAACACATGGATGTAGATGGCTTCTACACAGCAAAGGAATCGCTGAACAGATGACAAAGTGGGAGAAACATGTTTGCTAATTATAGGTCAGATGAGAGATTAACATGTACAAATCCATGAAGAACATCCTCCCCGAGTTAAATACAAACCCCCAAATCATCTAATCAATAGATAGCCGGTGAATTGAAGGCAGTTCTCAAAGGAACAAAATGGCCGGTAAATATTTGAAAAACTGTTCAACATCCTTTCAGGGAGATGCGAACTAAGCTATATTGAGATTCCATCTCCATTACAGTCAGGGTGACTGTTATCAAGAAAACAAATGTCATCAGTGCTGGTGAGGATAAAGAGGATAAAAGACTTCACTCACTGCAAGTAGGAAGCAGAGAGGAACACTGGAACTGTCTTGAGTCTTTTGAAACCTCAAAGCCTGCCCTCAGTAACACATCTTCTTCAACATGACCACGCCTCCTAATCCTTCCCAAATGGTTCCACCAGCTGGGTACCAAGTATTCAAAAAGATATGAGCCTACGGGGGGAGTGGGAGGGGTGGGGGGGGTCGTTCTCACTTAAACCACCAGAGGCTATCTTAGAAAGACTGGGGGATTTGGCATCAGGTGCAAGAGGAGGGGCTGAGGCAGAACTGAGAGTGTGCACCCTTTAACCGTCTTGGTCAAACAGTGGTCTGGCTGAGTGTTTTGTGTCAGCTAAATAGTCTAGGGAAGAGGGTAACCGGGTTCCTACGGTAAGATGATTACTCCCACTTGGGGGAACGGCCTCAGTTCCCACCCTGAAATAATTGCTCCCTGCTGGGTTTGGGGGTAGTCATCATGGGATGCTCTCTGCCTACAAGGCTTTGCTGTTCCTGGGAGGTTACAATGACTGGTGACATCTAGGTACCACCTCACATGTCTGAAACAAGGCGTAAATGCTGGCAGTTGGCGATGTCTCAGAAATATGTTAGCTATTCTTTAATCTTTGAAGGGAGATGAGACGGGGTAGGTAAGTTCAGGTTACTCAATCTGGTATGACCAGTTCTGAGACAGGTACTCTTTAAATGGTGGGCATGCTACGTGTGGAGCTGAGCAGGAATCTGACCCAAAGTTTAAGGTAGTAAAGAAGACAGATAGTAAATGGGACAGAGAAGCCAAGCTTTGCCTGCCTTTAAATACCCATTGGGCAGCTGAAGACCCAGTGAGGAGTCAGTACTCTTGAATAAACCTGCCTCTTAGGCCTTGTTACAATACAACCTTTCTTGGGGTGGGGAAGGATTCAGTTATCTTTTTTTTTTTTTTTTTTTTCCGAGACAGGGTTTTTCTGTATTGCTTGGAGGCTGTCCTGGAACTCGCTTTGTAGACCAGACTGGCCT